>NC_090329.1:68615210-68927493 GCF_035084215.1 Heptranchias perlo | reverse complement strand
GACGTGGCAGATAAAATTTAACACAGAAGTGCGAAGTGATACATTTTGTCAGGAAGAACGAGGAAAGACAATGTAAATTACAGGGTAGAATTCTAAATGGGGTGCAGGAACAGAGGGATTTATGTACACAAATCATTGAAGGTGGCAGGGCAGGTTGAGAAAGTGGTTTAAAAAAGCATACGGGATCCTGGGCTTTATAAATAGAGGCATAGGGCTCGATTTTTGGATGTCCGAGCCGGTGGGTTCGTGGCGGGGGGGGGCTCCGAAAATCGGGGATTCCCGGGGCGGGTCTGGAGCCCGGCTCCAACCCGCCCACTTCCGGGTTCCCCAGTGACTCGCTTAGATGCGCGCGCAGCCCCCGCATGCAGGGCTCCCGCCGACAATTAAAGCCGGCGGGATCCCACTTAAGGCAATTAATGTGATGGTTCAGGTCATTAGCAGACCTGATTTGTCGGATATTTTAGGAGGGGTGGGATTTTCAACTAAACTGAGAGTGTTTTGCCTACTGGGGGAAACACTCCCAGTTGAAATGGACGTGTTGCAGCCACCAGCCTGTGGGAGCTGCAAAGGTCCATTTGACAGGTGGGGGTGAGACCCTCACTCATTGCAGGAGGCCATTCTGTCACTTTGGACAAAGTTTGGCCTCCACCACCCTCCTCCTAACAATAAAATTCACCAACATGGAACCTCAACCCTGGTGTGCAGACGCATTTACCTACCTTGCCGACCCCCTCAAACGTACATCTTCCGGATGGGAGCCGCCATAGCTGCAGTCATGAACTCGGAGGACGAACAGCATCACCAGCCTCGCCGGCCATGCCGTCCACCTCTGACACGTGGAGCTCCACAACACAGAGATGCGTCGCAGAAGGCACTACCCTTGCCACAGGGTCTACAGAGCGAGGCTCAGCTTCCTGGACCCCTCTGAGCAGCAGTGCACACTGAGGCTCAGAGTCACTCGACATGTAGACATGTTCTCGGCTGGCCCGAGTACCATCTTCTTACCTGTCGCTGTCAAAGTCAACACTGCTCTCAACAACTTCTCCTCCGCATCCTTCCAGGGTGCCACCGGGGACATCGCCTACGTCTCTCAGTCGTCTGCACAAAAGAGCCCTGCAAATACACCTACACCCACTCTGCAGTGACACAATGGGTGGCATCAGTTGTGGGTCTTCATGGTGATGCTCAGGAAAGGGCATTATTGCACAAACCAGACAAGATTCGCAAAGACGTGGCAGTAGTGGTGACAATATAATATGTAATGTGAGTTGATCAGAAATCAAATATAAGTAAAAACCATGACAAGCCCTCAAACACCCTTGTGCATCCCCTTCATGCTCACGACACATTTGCCTTACACTTCCTACTACACGTATGTGATGCATGCCCTGTGGCTGCAGCACTGGTAGTGGCAGGTTGGGTGAGGCCGACCGTGAAAGAGATGCATGAGAGGGGTGAGTATGAGACAGAGAGTATGAGATTGTATGAGGATTGGGTTGAGTGGTAGTGGTGGGATGAGTACTGGCGAGGTGAGTAAGTGCCGGTAAGATGAGGATGAGGTTTGAGTGGGTGTGAGGAGTGATGTGATAGAGTAGTGTTGGCAGTGCTGAAGAAAATGTGGGGTGAGGGCGGTAATGTGGCAGACGGAGTGTAGGGGAATGAGTAAGTGTACCCACTTCGGCTGACCTACTTAGGTCATTGAAGTGCCTCCTGCACTGTATGCAGGTGTGTGATATGTTGGTGGTGCTGGTGACCTCCTCTGCCACCTCGAGCCAGGCCTTCGTGGCGGCGGTGGCAGGCCACTTCCTCCCGTCCGCCGGGGAGAAGAGTCTGTCCTCCCCCTCCTCCTCACCCCATCCAGTAGGACCTAGAGTGAGGCATCATTAAACCTGGGAGCAGCCTTCCCCCTGGGCTGCTCCATGCTGTAATTTTGGCTCCTTTCTGCAGCATCAGTCAGTGGAGGATCGGCCCTTTAAATAGGGCTCCTCCAGGTGACAGCCTATGATGCGGGTGCGCAGTCCGCTGGCTGCGCAGCTTTCCAGCGCAAAACCCAGAAGCCAAGGTCAGTGGCTTCAATTAGGCTGCGATCGAGTGCGACGGACCCCGAATTCACTGGGCGCGTTACCCACGCGCCCAGTTGACCCCCCTCTGCCAACACGCCTCCCTCCTAATATCGAGCCCAGAGAGTACAAAAGCTAGGAAGTTATGATCAACCTTTATAAAACACTGGTTCGGTCACAACTGGAGTATTGTGTCCAATTCTGGGCACCAAACTTTAGGAAGGATGTGAAGGCCTTTGAGAGAGTGCAGAAAAGATATACTAGAATGGTTCCAGGGATGAGGGACTTCAGTTACGTGGATAGACTGGAGAAGCTGGGGTTGTTCTCCTTGGAGGGTTAGGGTTAGGAAAGGTTGAGAGGAGCTTTGATAGAGGTGTTCAAAATCATGAGGGATCTCGACTGAGTAGATAGAGAGAAACTGTCCCATTGACAGAAGGGTCATGAACCAGAGGACACAGATTTAAGATGATTGGCGAAAGAACCAAAGGCGACATGAGGACAAACTTTTACATGGCGAGTGGTTATGATCTGGAATGTGCTGCCTGAAAGGGTGGTGGAAGTAAATTCAATCATGGCTTTCAAAAGGGAATTGGATAAGTACTTGAAGGGAAAAAATTTGCAGGGCTACGGAGAAAGGGGAGGGAGTGGGACGAGCTCGATTGCTCTTGTAGAGAGCCGGCACGGGCTTGATGGGCCGAATGGCCTCTTTCTGTGCTGTAACGATTCTACGATTCTGTTCTATTAGAAATATAGATTTAATTTCAACTTCTGCGATTGGTAAAAATTTGATCTCAATGCAGCTTTTATTCATGAATATACTTTCCTCATTTTGCTCTTCTTCTTCTCCCCACTCTGCTTAAAATCAGGTGCAACCAATCAGAAATTGACTTGCATAAGCCAATGCTAATTGTTGGAAATGAGCTGAACATTACCTAGGAATGTACAGGACCAGAAAAGACCATTGCAATATGTTTGTCTGATGTCACTATCCGGGAAATATATCCCACAAAATATCTCATAGCCATCTATCAACTTTTTTTGCCAGGTACTGAGGCAACTCTCCCTTGAATTTGCTGACAAAAACGGCCACACTGTCTCCTTTAGTACCCCTCTATAGTGTCGTTAAACCTAAACCATCTTTTCACTCTCCCTCTTCTAAGATTGAGGCTATGCCTCTTTGTAGAATCTGGAATTTCCTGAAACACTGTAACCAGCAAGTTATGCTGAAATTTATGCCCACCTTCTTGTCGGCAAGTTACACCGAAATTTCGTGAGAATCTCATAAGCATATGCCGGAATGTAAAATCCAACATAAAACAAGTGGAAATCAGCATAAACAATTGGGGACTGAGGAAAGTGCCATGTTCCTTCTTTAAATCCCACTTTTTGCACAGAAGGAGGCTATTTGTCCCATCATACCTGTGCCGGCTCTTTGAAAGCATTTCCCAACTAGTCACACTCCCCTGCTCTTTTCCCATAACCCTGCAAATTTTTCCTTTTCAAGTATATATCCAATTCTCTTTTGAAAGTTATTATTGAATCTGCTTCCACCACCCTTTCAAGCAGTGCATTCCAGATCATAACAACTTGTCATTAAAAAAAATTTCTCCTCCTCTTGCCTCCAGTTCTTGTTAATGATCTTAAACCTGTATCCTCTGGTTAACCAACCCTTCTGCCAATGGAAATACTTTCTCCTTATTTACTCTATCATAATTTTGAACACTTAATTAAATCTCCCCTCAACCTTTTCTGCTCTAAGGAGAACAATCCCAGCTTCTCTGGTCTCTCCACATAACTGAAGTCCCTCATCCCTGGTATCATTCCAGTAAATCTCTTCTGCATCTACTGCAAGGCCTTGACATTCTTCCTAAAGTGTGATGCCCACAATGGGACACAATACTCCAGCTAAGGCCTAACCATTGATTTATAAAGGTTTAGCATAACTTCCTTGCTTTTATTCTCTCATGCCTCTGTTTATGTCTCCATTTATAAAGTCAAGGATCCCGTATGCATTTTTAACAGCCATATCAACTTGTCCTGCCACCTTCAAAGATTTGTCTGTGAACCTTTAGGTATCTCTGTTCCTGCACCCCCTTAAAAATTGTAACATTTAGTTTATATTGTCTCTTTGTTCTTCCTTCCAAAATGCATCATTTCACATTTCTATGCACATAAGGTACAACGGGCTAGAAATTGTGCTGTGCAGCGCCAGTTGTTTCGGGACAACGTGGCCTCCCAAAGTGCCAAGATGGCATCTTGGTTAGGCATGCACGTTTCCAGTATGATGTGTGCTGAACGCCATCTTGGTATAGGTATTAATGCAATGACAACGGGAAAGATGTTGAGTTGCAGTGCGGGAAGAGGAGCAAGTAAGACGTGTGTGCCAACAGCATCTCCAGCACCTGAGTCAGAAAAGATTATGGGAGGAGGGAGATGTGGGAAACGTGAAGGAGCATTAGATATGCAGAGACCCCCTTCATCAGGACCTCCAGCACAGCATGTGGTCACGGCTGCAGCAATGGTCCGGCCAATAACCCAAAGCACAGTCTTCTCCAAGGAGGTGAGGACGTGGAGGCATGCCTGTCCTTCCTGAGGTCTTTCCTGCTGCCAGTTATTATGTGCCACCTTCTCCTGCAAGACAGAGGGCAGTGTGTCAGTGAGTGTCCTGCAAGGTGTAGGGTTATGTGCCTGGCATGGTCGAATAGCTGCCAGTGTGTGTGACCTGTGAGTGGTGGTTGTGCGGTCTGCAAATGTGATACTATGTGTGGGTGAGATGCAGCATGCCGAGTGCGGCATTCTGTATGGAAGGGCAGTGTTTGTTGGTGGGCGGGTAGTGGGTGTGATGCTTGGTGCAGTTGGTAGGATGTGTCACTTGCATTCGCTCATCTTGACCACTCGTGTCAAATCGTTGAACTTCTTTCAGCACTGCACCCACGTACATGGTGCAAAGCTCTTGGCGTTGACTTCCTGGGCCACAGCCCCCCAGTGCCTGCGGTGCTGGAGTCTGGAGGGTTTCCTGCCACCCTCTGGGTATATTTGGCCCTCCTTTTGTCCACCCCCTCCATCCTTCTGGCCATCTTTCCCTCCTCCCAGTAGACTGTGTATGTGCCATTTAAAATGTGCTACCTGTGCTGCTGAGAGGCTGCATGGAACAGGCGGAAGCTCAAAATTCTCCATGCAGCCAGCACTACTCCAGCCCATCTGCCACTACCACAGCCCATCTGCCACCTCCTTAAATAAGGGCACCAGAACTGTATGCAGTACTCCAGGTGTGGTCTCACCAGCACCCTGTACAGTTGTAGCATGACTTCCCTGCTTTTATACTCCATCCCCCTAGAAATAAAGGCCAATATTCAGTTTGCCTTCCGGATTACCTGCTGCACCTGTATGTTGACTTTTTGTGTTCCATGCACGAGGACACCCAGATGTGTAACCACATGCATCAAATCATGGAGGTCGATGCCCGCTACCCTGGGAGCAGGCACAACGCCTTCATTATGCAGCAGTCCAATATACCAGCTATCTTTCACCCGGCTCAGCAAGTCAAAGGCTGGCTACTGGGCAACAAGGGCTATCCCCTCACTCAGCCAGAAGTGCTGAGTGGATGATCAATCTCTGCCTCCTCCCGATATCCCCACCATCACAGAAGCCAGTCTCCAGCCAATTCGATTCACTCCACGTGATATCAAGAAACGGCTGAGTGCACTGGATACAGCAAAGGCTATGGGCCCCGACAACATCCTGGCTGTAGTGCTGAAGACTTGTGCTCCAGAACTAGCCGCTCCTCGAGCCAAACTGTTCCAGTACAGCTACAACACTGGCATCTACCCGACAAAGTGGAAAATTGCCCAGGTGCTGTCCACAAAAAGCAGGACAAATCCAATCCGGCCAATTACCGTCCCATCAGTCTACTCTCAATCATCAGCAAAGTGATGGAAGGTGTTGTCGACAGTGCTGTCAAGCGGCACTTACTCACCAGTAACCTGCTCACCGATGCTCAGTCTGGGTTCCACCAGGACCACTCGGCTCCAGACCTCATTACAGCCTTGGTCCAAACATGGACAAAAGAGCTGAATTCCAGAGGTGAGTGAGAGTGGCTGCCCTTGACATCAATGCAGCATTTGACGAGAAGAAGCATTAGATATGCAGAGACCCCCTTCATCGTGACCTCCAGCACAGCATGTGGTCACGGCTGCAGCGATGGCCCACCCAATGCTCCGGAGCACAGTCTCCTCCAAATGGGTGAGGACATGTAAACATGCCTTTTCTCCCTGAGGGGTCTCCTGCTGCCGGCTGTTATGCACCACCTTCTCCTGCAAGACAGAGGGCAGTGTGTCAGTGAGTATCCTGCAAGGTGTCTGGGTGATGTGCCTGTCATGGTTGAATAGACGCTAGTGTGTGTGAGACCTGTGAGTGGTGGTGTTGTGGCCTGCAAGTGTGGTACTATGTATGTGTGAGACGCAGAATGCCGAGTGCAGCATTGCTTATGGAAGGGCAGTGTTTGTTGGTGGGTGGGTGACTGGGGGTGTGATGCATGGACCAGTGGTGCAGTTGGTTGGATGTCCCACTTGGCACTTGCATTCACTCACCTTGACCACTCGTGTCAAATCATTGAACTTCTTTCGGCACTGCACCCACGTGCGTGGTGCCATGCTCCTGGCGTTCACTTCCTGGGCACAGCCTCCCAGTGCCTGCGGAGCTGGAGTCTGGAGGGTCTCCTGCCATCCTGCGGGTACATGTTTGCCCCCCTTTCATCCACCCACTCCCCCAGGGCCTCCAGTGCATCATTAGAGAAGCGTGAGGTCCACTCTCAGGCCGGTCCCGCCATCCTTCCGGCCATCTTTCCCTCCTCCAAGTGGACTGCGCATGTGCCATTTAAAATGTGCATCTGCACCTTTAAGAGGTGCAGGCTGCGGATGACGTGCGCTGAGCAAGCCCCTTTTTGGGCTTCCTTATTCTCCGTGCAGCCTCTTAGCAGCGCGGATAACGCTAGCTGCACGAAGATATCATGGTAGGTATCAGGCAGCTCGAAATTCACGTGCTGCTGGCATAGGGGCCATCGGGCACATGGTAATAGCGGATCAGGCTACTCGCATCCGATTATAGGCTTTATCGAATTTTTCCCCTTCAGAGTCACTTACTGAAATTTGTGTGCTCTTTCCCTGGCATTTGGTCCAAGATCCCATTTGTTCTCTTTATTGGAGCTATACACTGTGCTGATGGCTTCAGCAATCTATCCACCAGTACCCCAAAATCCCTCTCTTTGTGTTGTGACTTGCAGAATAATACCTTTTGGGTTGTATTGCCACCGCTTATTACCCTTTCCCAATCTCATGACTTTGCATTTGTCCACATAAGATGATTTTTCCCACTCATTAGTCCAGCTCCTAATCTATCAATATCCTTCTGTATTTCATCAGCATGTACCCAATAGCTAGTAGTCCCTCTCAGTTTTGTATCATCTGCAAACTTAGAGCATTTTGTTTATGTCCTCACTTCCCAGTTATTGTGTATTGCAAACAGCAACAGCCCGAGCACTAATCCATGAGGCATCTCACCATTATCTCCTTCCATGCTGATCCAGCTGACCCTGAGTATCCTCAGTTTTAGACAGAGATATCCTTACCTATTCATAGATAAGCGAATGGCACTTATTGTGTAAGGACTTCATAAAATAGAAAAATGGCTAACTTACATAAATTAATTGAATTCACCCCTTTGCACCGGTAATTGGCTCATTTAATGTTTTAATTCAATTGTGGTTTGTGCTTAACACTGAGTTAAACCCAGGTTGGAAAGTGTAACGTGGCATTAAAGCTGTCAAAGCAGTTTTAATGTCAAGAATACTATTTTCCATCCAGCACTAAGCCAACAGTAAAATTACTGACACCTGGAAAGCAGGCCCTTTGTTTCTGTATAGTACATAAACAACTCTTTCAACCTCAGGGCTCAGAATGTATCCATGCATGTCCAGGATTCAGTATGGAGCACAGTATATTTAGGGGCTGATTTTTGTCTTGCTACTGCCCCCTTCTTGGCGACTTACCGCTGGATGTCTGCCCATTGTGACTTTTGGGCCAGCCTTGATTACAGCGGACAGTACTTCCACTCCAAAACTGGCAGCGGCCTAATAAATATATTCAAATTAGGATCCTATGTCATATTCAGGACCTGACTACCATTTTCATGTCAATCAGCACAGCCACCGCCACTTCCTCAACCTGCTGCCAAATCGTGGGCAGTAAAGGGTGAGGGCTGCTACTTAAAGGGGCACTCGCCTAATCTCATTTAAATTACTGCAAATATTTCAGTCATCTTGCTGTTAGTTCAGTCATTTTTGGTTACAGAATCGCTTTTTTAACTGATTGTTGTAACTGGACAACTTTCATAAAGCTGGCAACTTTCTTTTTCTGAAAATGGGCATCCTTCTGGATAGAGGAAGTACAGCAGCAGTAACAGGTGGAAGGACGACCTGGAGTTTCAGCTGCTGGGAGACCACAGAGGAGAAGGAGAACTTGCAGAGGCACAGAGTTACGTACCTGCACTTCTCAGTGGGGCAGTACATAAGACCTGTGTCACCTTCTGCAACAAGACCTGAAACCCACAGTTACAGCTGGCATTATATTGTCTGTTGCGGTAGAGGTATCGACAGTGCTCAATTTCTTTGCCTCCTTCACCTTCGAAGCTGTAGTAGGGGATATCAGCTAAATCAGTCAGTCTGCAATTCATGCTTCCATTAAGCAGGTGACTAATGCCATGTTTACTAAAACAAACAATTTCACCACATTCTCTTATGAACAACTGGAAACAGCAGGATAGGGCTCTGGGGATTTCTTAGATTACAGGCCTTCCCCATGTCCAAGGCGTCACTAACTGCACACAGGTCACCATGCAGACTCCTTTCAGACAAGCCAATTGCTTTCATGAATTGTAATGACTTCCATTCCACTAATGCATAGTTATGGAAATTAGCATAGTTATGGAAAAGGACAAAGATAGAACAGGAATTAAAGTTCTTAATTGGGGAAAGGCCAATTTTACTAAGCTAAGAAGTAATTTAGCAAAGTGGACTTGAAAAACTACAAGGTAAATCAATGTCACAGCAGTGGGAGGCATTCAAGGGGAAGATTCAAAGGGTGCAGAGTAAACATCTTCCCACAAAGAAAAAGGGTGGGGCTGTCAAATCTAGAGTCCCCTGGATGTCAAGGAGCATACAAGAGCCAGGTTCGGGGCACCACGGGTGGCTCTGCTGCACAGGAGGGGAGGAAGAAGAGTGGCAGGGCTATAGTGATAGGGGATTCAATTGTAAGGGGAACAGATAGGCGTTTCTGCGGCCGCAAACGTGACTCCAGGAAGGTATGTTGCCTCCCTGGTGCTAGGATCAAGGATGTCACGGAACGGCTGCAGGGCATTCTGGAGGGGGAGGGTGAACAGCCAGTAGTCGTGGTCCATATTGGAACCAACGACATAGGTTAAAAAAAGGGATGAGGTCCTGCAAGGTGAATTTAAGGAGTTAGGAGATAAATTAAAAAGCAGGACGTCAAAGGTAGTGATCTCAGGATTACTACCGGTGCCACGTGCTAGTGAGTATAGGAACAGGAGAATAGACAGGATGAATGCGTGGCTGCAGGGATGGTGTAGGAGGGAGGGATTTAGATTCCTGGGACATTGGGACCGGTTCTGGGGAAGGTGGGATCTGCACAAGCGTGACTGGTTACACCCGAGCAGGACCGGGACCAATGTCCTCGCGGGGGTGTTTGCTAGTGCTGTTGGAGAAGGTTTAAACTCGAGTGGCAGGGGGATGGGAATCTGAGCGGGGAGTCAGAAGGGAATAAAGTTGAGAGCAGCAAGAGAGGGGAAGACCCAGGGGAAATCTACAATACAAATAGTACAAACAGTTGTTCAAGAACAAGTGAGAGGGAAAAGCGTAGAGCAGCGGAAAGAAAGTGTACTTTAGGCACGAGAGATAAAATAAAAACTAGAAGGCGTAAGGCGATTAACCCAGCATCAAAGCTGTGGCAGGGGGTTGGGAACCTGAGCAGGGAGACAGAGGAAAGCGTGTCAGGAAGGGACAGAAGGTATGGAGTAAAAGGTAAAGTGTTAAAAAAGGAAAAAGCAGGAACTAAGTGTCACAAAACATATTTGAAAGTTCTTTATCTGAATGCACGTAGCATTTGTAACAAAATGGACGAGTTAACGGCACAAATAACGACGTATTGGTATGATCTTGTGGCCATTAAAGAAACATGGCTGCAGGGTGACAACCACTGGGAATTAAATATGCCAGGTTATTTAACAATCAGGAAGGACAGGCAGGAAGGAAGGGGAGGTGGGGTGGCTATGTTAATAAAGGAAGGAATCACTGTAATACAGAGAAATGATATTGGGACAAAGGATCAGGACAATGAAACAGTTTGGGTAGAGATAAGGAATAATAAGGGGCAAAAAAGACTAATGAGCTTAGTATATTGGCCTCCTAATAGTTGCAACTCTGCTGGAAGAAGTATTAATCAGGAAATAGTCGGGGCATGTAATAAGGGAACAGCTATAATTATGGGGGATTTTAACTATCATATTAACTGGTCAAATCAAATTGGGCAGGGCAGCCTTGAGGAAGAGTTTATTGAGTGTATTAGAGATGGATTTCTTGAGCAGTATGTAACTGATCCTACAAGGGGGCAAGCAACCTTGGACCTGGTCCTGTGTAATGAGCCAGGATGAATTAATAATATCCTAGTTAAGGATCCCCTTGGAATGAGCGACCATAACATGGTTACATTCCATATCCAATTAGAGGGTGAGAAGGTTGGTTCTCAAACTAGCGTACTGAGCTTGAATAAAGGAGACTATGATGGTATGAGAGCGGAATTGATTAAAGTGGACTGGGAAAATAGATTAAAGGGTAAGACGGTACATGAGCAGTGGTGTTCATTTAAGGAGTTATTTTACAACTTTCAAAAAAAAAATATTCCACTGAGGAAAAAAGGGTGTAAAAGAAATGACAGCCATCCGTGGCTAAGTAAAGAAATTAAGGATAGTATCCGACTAAAAACAAGGACATATAAGGTAGCCAAACTTAATGGGAGGATAGAAGATTGGGAAGTCTTCAAAAGACAGCAAAAAGTAACTAAAGGATTGATTAAGAAAGGGAAGATAGATTATGAAAATAAATTAGCAAAAAATATAAAAACAGATAGCAAGAGCTTCTACAGTTATATAAAAAGAAAAAGGGTGGCTAAGGCAAACGTAGGTCCCTTAGAGGATGAGACCGGGAAATTAATGGTGGGAAACATGGAGATGGCAAAAGTGCTGAACAAATATTTTGTTTCAGTCTTTATGGCAGAGGACACTAAGAATATCCCAACACTGGACAAACAGGGGGCTCGAGGGGGGGAGGAGCTAAATACGATTAAAATCACTAAGGAATTGGTACTCAGTAAATTAATGGGATTCAAGGCGGATAAATCCCCTGGACCTGATGGCTTACACCCCAGGGTCTTGAGGGAAGTGGCAGTAGGGATTGTGGATGCTTTGGTAATAATTTTCCAAAATTCTCTGGACTCGGCAAAGGTCCTGGCAGATTGGAAAACTGCTAATGTAATTCCCTTATTTAAAAAGGGTAGTCGGTCGAAGGCTGGAAATTATGGACCAGTTAGCCTAACATCTGTGGTGGGTAAAATTTTGGAGTCTATTATTAAGGAGACAGTAGCGGCACATTTGGATAAACATAATTTAATAGGACAAGGTCAGCATGGCTTTACGAAGGGGAAGTCATGTCTGTCAAATTTGCTTGAGTTCTTTGAGGACATAACGTACAGGGTGGATAAAGGGGAACCAGTGGACGTAGTGTATTTAGACTTCCAGAAGGCATTCGACAAGGTGCCACATAAAAGATTATTGCTCAAGATAAAGAATCACTGGATTGGGGGTAATATTCTGGCATGGGTGGAGGATTGGTTATTTAACAGGAAGCAGAGAGTTGGGATAAATGGTTCATTCTCGGACTGGCAACCAGCAGCCAGTGGTGTTCCGCAGGGGTCAGTGCTGGGTCCCCAACTCTTTACAATCTATATTAACGATTTGGAGGAGGGGACCGAGTGTAACTTATCAAAGTTTGCAGATGATACAAAGATGGGAGGGAAAGTGGAGAGTGAGGAGGACATAAAAAACCTACAAGGGGATATAGACAGGCTGGGTGGGTGGGCGGAGATTTGGCAGATGCAATACAATATTGGAAAATGTGAGGTTATGCACTTTGGCAGGAAAAATCAGAGAGCAAGTTATTATCTTAATGGTGAGAAACTGGAAAGTACTGCAGTACAAAGGGATCTGGGGGTCCTCGTGCAAGAAAATCAAAAATTAGTATGCAGTTGCAGCAGGTGATCAAGAAGGCCAACGGAATGTTGGCTTTTATTGCTCGGGGGATAGAATATAAAAACAGGGAGGTATTGCTGCAGTTATATAAGGTATTGGTGAGACCGCACCTGGAATACTGCATACAGTTTTGGTGTCCATACTTAAGAAAAGACATACTTGCTCTCGAGGCAGTACAAAGAAGGTTCACTCGGTTAATCCCGGGGATGAGGGGGTGGACATATGAGGAGAGGTTGAGTAGATTGGGACTGTACTCATTGGAGTTCAGAAGAATGAGAGGCGATCTTATTGAAACATATAAGATTGTGAAGGGGCTTGATCGGGTAGATGCGGTAAGGATGTTCCCAAGGATGGGTGAAACTAGAACTAGGGGGCATAATCTTAGAATAAGGGGCTGCTCTTTCAAAACTGAGATGAGGAGAAACTTCTTCACTCAGCGGGTAGCAGGTCTGTGGAATTTGCTGCCCCAGGAAGCTGTGGAAGCTACATCATTAAATAAATTTAAAACAGAAATAGACAGTTTCCTAGAAGTAAAGGGAATTAGGGGTTACGGGGAGCGGGCAGGAAATTGGACATGAATTTAGATTTGAGGTTAGGATCAGATCAGCCATGATCTTATTGAATGGCGGAGCAGGCTCGAGGGGCCGATTGGCCTGCTCCTGCTCCTATTTCTTACGTTCTTATGTTCTTATACAGGGTCGGATAAGGCAGAAAAGGAAAGCTTATGTCAGACACAGAGAGCTCAATACTACAGAAAGTCTAGAGAAGTATGAAAAGTGCAGGGGTGAAATTAAAAAGGGAATTAGGAAAGCAAAGAGAGGGCATGAAAAAATATTAGCAAGTAAAATCAAGTAAAACCCAAAGAAATTTTATAAATATATTAAAAGCAAGAGGATAACTAAGGAAAGAGTACGGCCTATTAGAGACCAAAAAGGTAACCTATGTGTGGAGGCAGAAGATGTTGGTATGGTTCTTATTGAATACTTTGCGTCTGTCTTCACAATAAAGAGGGACGATGCAGACATTGTAGTTAAAGAGGAAGAGTGTGAAATATTGGATGGGATAAACATAGCGAGAGGAAGTATTAAGGGGATAAGCGTCTTTGAAAGTAGATAAATCACCAAGGCTGGATGAAATGTATCCCAGGCTGTGAAAAGAAGCAAGGGAGAAAATAGCGGAGGCTCTGACCATCTTTTTCCAATCCTAGAGATGTGGTGCTGGAGGATTGGAGGAATGCTCACTTTGTACCATTGTTTAAAAAGGGAGCGAGGGATAGACTGAGTAATTACAGGCCAATCAATCTAACCTCGGTGGTGGGCAAATTATTGGAATCAATTCTGAGGGACAGGATAAACGTCACTTAGAAAGGCATGGAATAATCAAGGACAGTCAGCATGGATTTGCTAAGGGAAGGTCATGTCTGTCTAACTTGATTGAATTTTTTGAGGCGGTAACAAGGAGGGTCGATCAGGGTAATGTGTTTGATGTAGTCTACATGGATTTTAGCAAGGCTTTTGACGAGGCCCCACATGGCAGACTGATCAAAAAAGTAAAATCCCATGGGATCCAAGGGAGAGTGGCAAATTGGCTCAGTGGCAGGAAGCAAAGTTAATGGTTGATGGGGGGTGTTTTTGTGACTGGCAGGCTATTTCCAGTGGGGTTCCGCAAGGCTCAGTACTAGGTCCCTTGCTTTTTGTGATATATTAATGATTTGGACTTAAGTGTAGGGGGCATCATTAAGAGGTTTGCAGATGATACAAAATTTGGCCGTGTGGTTGATAGTGAGGAGGAAAGCTGTAGTCTGCAGGAAGATAGCAATGGACTGGTCAGGTGGGCAGAAAAGTGGTCAAGTAAATTTAATCTAGAGAATTGTGAGGTAATGCATTTGGGGAGGGCAAACAAGGCAAGGGAATACACAATAAATGGGAGGATACTGAAAGATGCAGAGGAAGTGAGGGACCTTGGAGTGCATGTCCACAGATCCCTGAAGGTAGCAGGACAGGTAGATAAGGTGGTTAAGAAGGCATTTGGAATACTTTCCTTTATTTGCCGAGGCATAGAATGTCAGAGCAGGGAGATTACGTTGGAACCGTGTAAAACACTGGTTAGGCCACAGCTGGAGTACTGTTTACAGTTCTGGTCACCACATTACAGGAAGGATGTAATTGCACTCGAGAGGGTACAGAGGAGTTTTATGAGGATGTTGCCAGGACTGGAGAATTTTAGCTTTGAGGAAAGATTGGATAGGCTGGGGTTGTTCTCTTTGGAACAGAGGAGGTTGAGGGGTGATTTAATTGAGGTGTACAAAATTATGAGGGGCCTAGATAGAGTGGATAGGAAGGACCTATTTCCCTTAGCAGAAAGGTCAATCATCAGGGGGCATAGATTTAAAGCGATTGGTAAAAGGATTCGAGGGGAGCTGAGGAAAACTTTTTTCACCCAGAGGCTGGTGGGGGTCTGGAACTCACTGCCTGAAAGGGTGGTAGAGGCAGAAACCCTCATCACATTTAAAAAGTACCTGGATGTGCACCTGAAGTGCCGTGACCTGCAAGGCTGCGGACCAAGTGTTGGAAAGAGGGATTAGGCTGGGTGGCTCATTTTCGGTCGACGCGGACAAGATGGGCTAAGCGGCCTCCTTCTGCCCCGCAAATTTTCTGTGATTCTATGATGCACAACTAGCATATGATCACCAGCAGGACAACATGCAGGCCTGTGCCCACCTCACCTGGAAACTGCCATGAAGTTCTTGTATCAATCTTCCATCCCTTACTCTTTGCCCCTACACAGCAAGTGAGAGGATGGCTGCTTGGAGCCAATTGCTATCCCCTGCATACTTGGCTCATAACTCCTCTTGGAAACCCACACTTGCTGGCCAAACTACTCTACAAACAGATCCATGGATCAACTGGACCCCTCATTGAGCAGACAATTGGAATGCTCAAGAAACTATTCCGTTGTTTGCAAAGTTGTGGTAGCTTCCTCCAATATAACCTAGAGTGTGTGTCCAGGATCATATAAGGGTTTGGTGCATGCTTCATATTTTTAATCTGCAATGGGGCAACACATACAGCCACCATTGGATGAGGACCTTCAATCAGATGATGAAGACAATACAAATAATATTCAAGATGGCATAGAAGCAGGAGGGCACCAACACCAGCCTTCAGCCAGAGCTCTTCATTTGAAGTGCTCTTCAATAAGCTGCTACTGAACAATCCCTGCAATCGCACCCCCCCCCCCCAACCCATACATTTTGGTAGGAAGAATGAGGAGAGGCAATATAAACTAAAGGGTACAATCCTAAAAGGGGTGCAGGAACAGAGAGATCTGGGGGTATATGTGCACAAATCTTTGAAGGTGGCAGGGCAGGTTGAAAAAGCATACATGATCCTGAGCTTTATAAATAGAGGTTTAGAATACAAAAGCAAGGAAGTTATGATGAACCTTTATAAAGCACTGGTTCGGACATAACTGGAGTATTGTGTTCAGTTCTGGGCACCGCACTTTCTGAAAGATGTGAAGGCCTTCGAGAGGGTGCAGAAGAGATTTACTAGAATGGTTCCAGGGATGAGGTACTTCAGTTATGTGGATAGACTGGAGAAGCTGGGGTTGTTCTCCTTAGAGCAGAGGAGGTTTGATAGAGTCTAGACAGAGTAGATAGAGAGTAACTGCTCCCATTGGCAGAAGGGTCAAGAACCAGAGGACATAGATTTAAGGTGATTGGCAAAAGAATCAAAGGCGACATGAGTTAAAAACTTTTTTACACAGCGAGTGGTTAAGATATGGAATGCACTGCCTGAGGGTTGGTGGAGGCAGATTCAATCATGTCCTTCAATAGGGAATTGGATAAGTACTTGAAGGGAAAAAAATTGCCAAATGGTCTCCTTCCGTGTTGCAACCGTTCTATGATTAACAGTCATGCCCATCATCTCTTCCAACCCTTCCACCCTCAAATAAATTACTTCCTCTGAAAGACCAACATTGAAATGTCACCTGATATTAGTCAATAGCTACTACAGGAACATTCTGCTCACACAGATTTCAGAATGGTTTATAATTTTACTTATGAATACAAATGTCTACAAGCTAAGTATCACCCAGATATGAGTCATCAAGTTACATCAAAACCACAGCACAGAAACAGGCCATTTAACCCAACTGGTCTAGTTTTGCAGTTCGCCTGCCCTAGTTCCATTCTTGACCCCTCAAAACTAGCTTTTTTCCAATCTATTACTTTGGTTTTTGTCTTATTTATGTCTTTCTCAATCATTATTTGATCGCTATTGCCTAGATGTTCCTGACACTTACTTCTCTTATCTGTTCTGGTTCATTTCCCATTACTCGATCCAGCAGTGATTCCTCTCTTGGGCTTCTCACATACGGGTAAGAAAGGAGTCATGTACTCACTGTAAAAATTCCATTCTCATTCCCCCTTTCCCCATCTCTACTTGCCAGTTTATTTGGGGGTGGTTGAAATTTCCCATGATTATTGTTCAATGTTTTTTATTCATTTCATAGATTTGTCTACATATTTCATCTTCCATTTCCTTTCTACTATTAGGCGGTCTGTAGAATATATCTATTAACATGATCGATCCCTTCTTATCCTATGTCTCAATCCATATGGATTTGTGTTTTTATCCTTATGTTACTTATGTCCCTTCTTTCTATTGCCTTTATGTTGTCTCTAATTAGTACAGCTACCCCACCCCCATCTTCCTTCCCTATCCTATCGAAATACATTATATCCTGCAATATTTAACTGCCAATGGTGTTCCTTATGTAGCCATGTTTCAGTTATCCCTACCACATCTGGCTCCTTGCTAAGAATTATTGCCTCCAGTTCCCCCATTTTGTTTCTGATGCTAAAACTGGGCGACATGGACATGTTGGGCTGAAGGGCCTGTTTCCATGTTGTAAACTTCTATGATTCTATGCACATTGCTGTACAGGCAATTTAAATTGTTTTTAGTAATTGTTCCCCTCCCTTTATTTTTAACAATCATTCTATATTCATGTTGTATAATTGTATTTGTTCCCTGACCGTTTGTTACCCTTATTCCTTAACTTGGTCTGACCTTTACTCTCATTTCCTATTTCTTTTTTCTTCAGACTTATGTTATCTTCCCCAGATCCCTCCCCCCATCTTATTAGTTTAAAGTCCTATTGACACCCCTTTTTTATCTTTTCCGCTAGTAGACTGGTCCCACCCCGGTGCAGATGGAGCCTGTCTCAACGGTACAGCTCCTTCCTGTCCTAGTATTGGTGCCAGTGTCCCATGAAATGGAAACTTTCCTCCCCACACCAATCTTTCAGCCACGCATTCACCTTCCTGAGCTGTTTATCCCTATGCCAATTAGCACATGGCTCTGGTAGTAATTCAGAGATTACCCCCCGTGAGGTCCTGCTTTTTAATTTTGTTCCTAATTTCTGATATTCTGTTAGCAGGACCTCCGCCCTTTTCTTCCCTACGTCATTGGTCCCACCATGGACCACGACAACTGGATCTTCCCCCTCCCTCTCCAGTTACTCCGAGAAAACCTTTACTCTTGCACCAGGTAGGCAACACACTGTGAGTTATCTATTTTACAGGTTTAGTCTTTATGTAAAAAGGCTGCAAGGCATTTTGTTCTAAAGTATAATGGGCCAAAAATTGCTCCCGAAATAACGGACGAGCTCAACAGCGCTCTCGGTTTTTAACGGCGAATTGAAGAACAAGTTGTCGCGTTTGCACGTGTGCACTAAAACGCGGAAATCGTGAACTTGCTCCTTTTGGTTTGCCAGTGATTTGACAGCTTCAAATTAAAGGGCCGTCGCATGCTGCAATCAGATAAATCATTGAAAAAGCGCCAACTTGCTCATCTGCCCAGCTGGAAAGTAACTAATTACACCACCAAGCAGGTACGCTTAAATATATTAGGTCTAAACTAAGTTTTAAAAGCGTGGTTAGTCTTAATGACAGCCAAACAACTAAAAATTAAATTTTAAAAACGTGGAGTCTCATATTATCCTTATTTTAATAGATTTTGGTCATTAAAAATAAAAAAAATTAAATTAAAAAATGAAATATTTAATTTTTCCTGTCCCTTTAATGTAATTCAATTATTTCTTTGGCTTTTTATATAAAAAAATACATTTTTATTAGCAATGATATCCAGAATACTAACTTTAAATGAATGAAGTCTGCTTGAGCAATGAAGCCTGAGTTTGTGAGCGTGACTTCTCTTCCTGACAGATTTTGTGGGCGTGTCTTCTCACAGAATGTTCCATGTGCGTCAAATCACACTGCTCAGAGGCTGGGTTGATAGCGCACAATTTTTTTAAAGTTCAAAATCAAGCAATTTGACGCCACCGAGCCCGCAGTAAGTATTTTCGTTGGGCCCAATAGCTTCATTTAAAAGTTATAATAAGTAACAAAGATGTTAAAATACAAGGGTACAATTAAACATACTAACAAGATGAATACAACGTTGACAAAGTTTATCACTGTCCAAAGCCTCGAAGTGTACTTTCGAAGGTCTTGATTAGTCGTGCGGTCCAGCCCACTCCAAGAATATTCTAATCAATACAAAGAAGTTGGCATCTTATATACGTTTTAGACACATTAGCTCTATACGGGCCTCCCATCAATCATCCTCTCTGCTCATGGGGCTGCCATCAATCTTACTCCCTTATACACACAATATCTAACTTTACCACCTCCCTCATGATTAGTTGCCTCCGAGTGATCAAGAACTCTTACCTTTACCTAAAGCATGATAAAGCTAGAGACAACTCCCCTTTCCTCTCTTATATTCAGGAGTTGCGATTGACACCAGATGCTCAAAACTCAGAGGTCCTCTCTGTACAAGGTCATAAAAAACTTGTTTTGGGTAGACAGAAAGCATTTGTTCACAGGGAAAACTGACATATAATGCTTTTCCCTAACAAGGTTAACAATATTATATAGAAAGCTTGTTTAATGCTTTTCTTACACGCGCCCTCCTGGACTCTCGGTTACGACTGCAGAATACGCTGTCCATCCTCCTATTTATAGAATCCCCTATGACTACAACCTCCTCTATTCGGCTTCTCCCCCATCGACCCCTGGAATGCCTCCTGCTCCACTTGCCATGGTTAGCGTTCTGGCTGTCCTCCCCGCAGCCTACAGGTAGAAAGTACATTGTACCTGTTGAATAGGACCAATGTCTCCGGGACCTCATTCCCTATCTCCTCTTGGTTCTCCTTACCCTGTTGAGCTATGTGTCGGAGTGTCTCTAATTCACACTCCAGCTCAAGGACTCTGAGCCGGAGTGTCGCAAGCCAGAGACATTTACTGCAGATGTGGCAATCCGGGACAGTCTCGCTGTTCACAAACTCCCACATATCACAGTCCCGACACACAACTTGCATGGCCATTTCTAGTTTATATTTATATATTTATTTATTTATTGTTAGTATTAATTTAATTCTAGATCTAATAGAAACACTTACGGTCTACATTATATTTAGTAGATGGATTTTAGTTTGATTTTAAATTAATTAGTAATCTGAATATTTATTTAACCATTTATTTATAGCTTATAGTTAAAGATAGTATGTATAGTAAATTAAAGACTTAGTTTAATTTCCTCGGGTTCCACCAGAGTACTTTTCTTAATTAATATCTTACCTACTTTACATCTGCAAGATGCCCCTCTAGTGTCTACAGCAAGACTGCTCTGGCTTAGATGAAGGCTCCTGAGATGCTCGTGGATGGTCACTTCTCGGACCTCAGGTCTGAGAGGGCTTGGCTGCACACTGCAGCATCTTGGGGGCTACTGGGGCAGTCTGCCACAGCTGACTTTCTGGCACCAGGGCGGGTATTGTTTGAGATGGTGGTGAGGATGCGGTCATGCTGTTATCCTGAGTGAGAGAGCAACATGTTCCACTCCTGATGCATGACTGCCTGTGCTATGGGCCTGCTGCGCAGCACTCCGGTTGATCTGTGGGAGAACAGATTGTAGGAAATCCGTGATGTGACTGAAGTCCCTATCCATTTGGTCTCCCAGGCTGTCCAAGGTGGAGAAGATGTTGGAGCCTATAGCCTGCATATCACTAGTGCAAGTGACCTTGCAGAGCTGTATTCACAGTCAGCATGCTTGGTTCCACGTGCTCCTGCATGGAGAATCCAGCCAGAGCATCCATTGAGATGACCCATGCCATGTGCCAGAACCCCACACAAGTTCATAACGGACTCTTCCACACTCTCTGATACGTGGCGGTAGCACCTGGGCAGACATTTCAATACATTGAGTAATTGCTGGCGTGCATAAAAGATTTTGCTTTTAAAGGCCAGGCCCTTAAAGTCTGCTTCTCTGTCCTTTCCAGCAGAGATAGGGCCTGAGTTTGCCCTCTGGTAAGCACTTTCCTGGGCTTCCTTTCCACTTGCATTTGCTCCTGCTCACATGCTGCTTTCTGAATCACCGTGTGCAGACCCCTGTAAGTCATTATCTATACCACCGGGGGTACCGATCTCTCTGCTGGTGCTTGGGAAGGTATGAGCGAGTGGTGGCGCATCTTCGGAAGGGTGGTCCCCCTTTCCATCTGCGCAGCTGTAGGGCCTGAGTCATAACATCTAGATTAGAGGGACAAAGGTTAGTACATAATGGCAAGGGTAAGCTGTAGCAGATGAGTGTCAGCGCAATACAGTGCCAGGTTGCCATGCTATGTGTGTGAATGTGTGAGCTAGAGTTTTAAGTGGAAAGAGAAAAGAGAAGGAAAATGGCTAAACACCCTGCTGCATGTGGTCTTCAGCCTCACCGTCTTCAGCCTCACCATCTCCATCACATCATGTCCACCTTCTGCTAATAATAGTGGCGTCATCTGTTGGGGAGATAGCTTGCAACGTGGCTGCAACTCTCCAGATTCTTGCAGTCTTCCTTCTGTTGTGTGCCAGCTTTTCTTGGAAGAGGAGTGGGGGTGGGTTGGTATGTGCCTTGTGAAGATGTGTGAGGCAGCTTAGCATAGTGTGACATAAAGAAGCTGCAAGAGGGAGAAGTCATTGGGTGAAAGCAGTGTGTGAAATATTAAACATCTTAACACAAATGTGAGACTTAATCCAAGTCCAAACAAAATTAAAGCAGAATGTTGTTTGTGACAGTTTTGAGGGCAGTTGCAGGAGTTGAGTGTGTGAGTGTAAGCAGAAGGAGGTGTGGTGAAGTGTTTTGTTGTGATTGTGAGAGTGACTTGTGCAGTGGGGAGGCAAGGATTTGTAGTGCTAAGGAAAAAGTGTGACCTTGCAGAGTTGTATTCAGAGTAAGAAAACTGTGAAGAGGGGCTTACCTTGGCAGACCTGACAAGGTCATTACATTTATTGCGGCACTACAGCTGAGTCCTGAGTGATACTTCTAGCACTGATCTTCTCAGCAACCTCTCTCTATGCCTGTTGATTTATTTGGCATCGCATATGTCTGCCATCTGAGTGAAACAGAACCTCTTTCCTAGCCCTATTTTGTTCAACAGGCAACTCCATGGACATTGTGCCTGTTGCTCCAGAAGTGCAGTTCCTCACACCACCAATGAAAACTCCTCCTTACCTTTAAGAGGTGCAGGCTGGCTGAAAGAAGCAGTAGTGGCTAGCTTTTCCACCATCCCAAACATTGAGCTGCCTGTAACCACCGTCTAGAATTTTGAAATCTGTTAATAGGCTAGAACCAGTGGATGTGGTGTATTTGGATTTTCAGAAGGCTTTCGATAAGGTCCCACACAGGAGGTTGGTGAACAAAGTTAGAGCACATGGAATTGGGGGTGATATACTGGCATGGATTGAGAATTAGTTAACAGACATAAAACCAAGAGTAGGAATAAACGGGTCTTTTTCAGGTTGGCAGACTGTGACTAGTGGGGTATCACAGGGATCGGTGCTTGGGCCCCAGCTATTCACAATCTATATCAATAATTTGGATGAGGGGACCAAATATAATATTTCCAAGTTTGTTGATGACACAAAACTAGGTGGGAATGTGAGTTGTGAGGAGGATGCAAAGAGGCTTCAAGGGGATATAGACAGATTAAGTAAGTGGGTAAGAACATGGCAGATGGAATATAATGTGGAAAAATGTGAAGTTATCCGCTTTGGTAGGAAAAACAGAAATGCAGAGTATTTTTTAAATGGTGAGAGATTGGGAAATTTGGTGTTCAAAGGGACCCGAGTGTCTTTGTACATGAGTCACTGAAAGCGAACATGCAGGTGCAGCAAGCAATTAGGAAGGCAAATGGTATGTTGGCCTTTATTACAAGAGGATTTGAGTACAGGAGTAAAGATGTCTTACTGCAATTATATAGGGCCTTGGTGAGACCGCACCTGGAGTATTGTGTACAACTTTGGTCTCTTTATCTAAGAAAGGATATACTTGCCATAGAGGGAGTGCAACGAAGGTTCACCAGACTGATTCCTGGGATGGCGGGATTATCGTATGA
Source organism: Heptranchias perlo (assembly GCF_035084215.1). Lineage (NCBI taxonomy): Eukaryota > Metazoa > Chordata > Chondrichthyes > Hexanchiformes > Hexanchidae > Heptranchias > Heptranchias perlo. The sequence continues at coordinate 68,904,619 of NC_090329.1, read as the reverse complement.
GGAGAGATTGGGTCAATTAGGCCTGTATTCTCTAGAGTTTAGAAGAATGAGAGGTGATCTCATTGAAACATACAAAATTCTTACAAGGCTCGACAGGCTAGATGCAGGGAGGATGTTTCCCCTGGCTGGGGAGTCTAGAACCAGGGATCACAGTCTCAGAATAAGGGGTGGGCCATTTCGGACTGATGAGGAGAAATTTCTTCACTTAGAGGGTGGTGAATCTTTGGAATTCTCTACCCCAGAGGGCTGTGGAGGCTCAGTCATTGAGTACATTCAAAACAGAGATCGATAGATTTCTAGACATTAAAGGCATCAAGGGATATGGAGATAGTGCAGGACAATGGCATTGAGGTAGAAGATCAGCCATGATCTTGTTGAACGGCGGAGCAGGCTCGAGGGCCGGATGGCCTACTCCTGCTCCTATTTCTTATGTTCTAATTCTATTAGTTGCCTCTATGACAGTAGTTAGTATATCTGAACTCTTTATCTTCATTTACTTTTCTCTTCTGTCACTTTTGATTAGTCCTGTAAAGGAACTTTCTTCCTGACCATACCAGTTCTGATGAAGGAACCCACCTGTAGCATCAACCTATCTTTGTCTTTCAAATGCTGACTTGAAGTGTATTTCCAACATTTTCTGTTTTTATTCCTTAACAACAATGCTGATTTGCTGAAAGAACTTTGTTAGTTATGTTTTCTTTGGTATCCTTTATGAGAATATACAAAACTTCTCATAGCTAAAAGATTTTCAGAATTCCCTTGGGTTGATGGTGTGGAAAGTATTTCCAGAAACTGAAAATAAACCTCTGCAATAAGGGAACAAAATATACTGACATAGCATGTTGCACAAAAAATAAATAAAGACTAGTCTTCCAAGTTAAACCTGCTCTCTTATTCTGTAACTCTTTGGTTTGCCTCACTCATTGAGATCACCAAGGAAGGCGATATAAAGTAGAAAGAGAAGTACTTAATACAAAAGTAAAAGAAAATAGAGATCCTCAAGCCAAATACTTTCTGCTTAATAAAGAAGGTTAAGAAATTATAGGCTATTCTGCAGCTACCAGCCGTAGACTGTTATCTTTGGAGTGCACACTAAATTTACACTGTCAACTGTACCTTGTCAGTAATATTGAAGTAAACCATGAAAGAGCTCTGCACATGCATGCTTAGACTCTGTTACAAATTTTGGTTTTCCATAGATACCAACTCTGGTTCAGTGGAACCATCACATATCCTGAACCAGATGTCTCCGTCTTTTGCACTTGTTGTTCTTCAATCTCTGCAAGGTGGATCGAGTTGACGCTAGATGAGTCAAGACTTGGTTTGAATCGTTAATCTGCTTTATTCAATCAATCCAACTTATCTCCACTCAATAATATAAAAATAATGAATACGCTATACTACCCCACTTCAGTGGATTGAATTGCTTGACTTAGTCTAATTTCTCTGCATCCTGACTTATTGAATCTGCCTTTTCAGGGGCTGTTTTCCTTAGCTGCTTCCCTGCTGCAATAGCTAAACTGCCTTTTAGGTGCCTGTGTCCCCCGCTTGACAGACAGACAAATATTAAACCGTTTCTCAACACAATGGGTGAGAGATGTTTTCTGATTATCCAGATAAGCTAACAAATAGTTTATTGTTTAGTCTCTGGGAGAAAACACTTCTATTTAGCATATTAATCATCCTTCATGGGCTGGCCTTTTCTTTTAAACTTGAGAATTCACATTATTTTCAAAGCCCAGCGTAAATACACCTTTTTCTAAATCCTTTCTGTGAAAAAATGGTCAAAAAATTCTGAAACGTGACAGACTATACACAGAACTCCACTGCCGGGCAGCTGAGTTTAATGTTAGGGGAAAGTGGGCAACCACATCCATTCTTTCAGGATTTGGTCTGCTTTGGAGTCAGATTGGGACCTGACTCCTGAGTTATAATATAACTTTCATGTCGATGTACACCTGAAACTACTTCAACTTGATGTATAAGTAGCAGCATATCTGTACCCAAAGGTACAGTAGTGGAAACTGTGGTTAAGAAGAGAAAAAAATGAGATACAAACGTTGCTTAGATAAGAATTCAGAAGTTAGATGAAACAAAAGGATAACAGCAAGAATGGAAGAGGTGAATAAATGAACTGACAAGAAATTGCTTGTGATATTAATTGAGCTCAGGGGAAAGAGAGATGAAAAGATCACTGGATTGGAACTTGTAAAGGATAAATAGAAGGATAGAATAGAAGAACATGAAGAGGAAACCACCTAGGATATCTAGCAGCAGTGGTTTCAGGAGTTCTTGAAAAGGGATATGTCCGATGATGCTGCTCAGACGACAGGTCACATCGTTCTTCTTCAGCTGTTGTGTGAAGAAGCACTCATTTATTATTTGTGAACATGAAAACTCCCATGCTTTAGAATAAGACTATTTATTACTAATGGTGCAAATTTATAGGCTATAAATTGTATTTTATCACCAAGAAAGCTGGAGTGTCCCTTGAAAAAGTGATAATATGTTGCATTTTGTGTAGCTGCTATAGATGGTTTTCATTTACTATGGACACGTAACATGAATTAAACATAAGTAAAAATTTCTATCTTATATTTTTCCTTCTAGATTTCCCACTGATTTTTTTTTCTTTGCTCCTCCTCTCCTGAAGGCAGTGATTCATTCTGGACTTTAGTTCCATGGTTACTGTAGCTCCTGACACTTCGCCCAGGGGGCCACTCTTCAAATCTGATCCTTTGCAGTGAGTGCCTGTGGTTTAATTGACTTGAGTATTATTTTGGTGCCTGCTGAGAATAAAAGTTAATATGCTAAAAAAAATGAAGAATCAATTTTAAAAAAAGATTTGAAAAGCTGGCAGCACCTGCTTTGATGCTGAGCTGCTGCAAAGACAATGGCCAGGAATTTCCTCAGAGCTGCTACCACTTCTCCGCCATAAATTGGCTGGTGAATTGGTTTTTACTGCACTTTTGGCAACATTTCTGTGGTGGAGTGGAAACAGCTTTGAGGAAATTCCAGGCCAGTAATTTTAATCAGTGTAAATAAAAGTTGAAATATTTGAATTATGATAATAAACATACTCATGAAACCCCTTTTTAGTAACCTTTATTCTTTTTATTCATCTCTCTTGAAGGCGTTGACCTATCCTGGGTTATGGGGGCCAGCAGCCCTCTGGTAATTTGCTTAAGTAGCCATTCTTCATGCATGATCTGGACATTGAGTACAGATTGGCTAATTGACTGCACAGATTATTTGAGTTGAACCCAATCCTGGTTTCATTTGAAATTAAAATATGCAGATTCTCTGTTTAAGTAACGTACACAAGAATGTGACACAAGTGTATTAACTGATATGCTGAGAATAATGCACTGAGGAATTTCAACTCCCTGATAATCTCTCACTTGCACTGTTAGCACTGGGTCATTGGAAAGCAATCAGTGGCAGGGTATCTAGCCATTTTTTTTCACTCTCCCTCGTCTGGGGACTCTGAGGCCATTTTGGTTGATATTGATAGCACAGACCAGGGATTAAATCTAGGATCTTCCAAATCTGAATAGCTCAGTACCAGTCCATGTGGTGCATTTGCTGACCAAGCTTGGATGATTTTTAAAAATTGTTGATGTGCTTACTTTTTTATACATTAACCATCTGTTAATGAAACACAGTCAGCTTCTTTGTTATAGAATTTTAGATTTAATTTTCAAGTATGATTCTGAAGACATAGTGGAAAATAAAGTATAGTGTGAAGAACTGAATGCACTCCGCACTCCTCACACCTCACTTGTTTTTAACACAGAAGTTGAAAATGTATACCGCAAGTGTTTGGAAATTGATATGCAACTGACAGGTTTTTCCAGCTGACAAGATATAATAGAGGTGAAGGTTAACAAAATTGCACATCAACTTAAGCATAAATCACTTTTGTATTGACAGCATATGCCAACTTTTACTGTCATTCACTCTTTTCCCCAGATTTTTTAATTCTTTTATGCAAGTTTAGAAAAGTAGTTTTAACTTCTTTCAGTGCAAGCTGCCACTTGTGAGGTTTTAAGAATTAAAACTAAACAATTGTTGAACAGTGTAATCAGATGAAAATCATTGATATCATGGTAATATGTAAAACTCCATTTAATCATAATATTACTAGATTTTTTTAAGGCAGCAATAATTGTGTGAATAATAATTTAGTTAGAAAATTATGCCCAGTATGTGCTGGATCCCTGAATTGTGCTCTTGGAAGTTGGAAAATTTCCCCTTTTGTGTTTAAAAGAAATCTCTATCCTTTATACTCTACAAGCACACCATGCCCGAAACAAAGCTGACTTGCTGCCAGCCCTTGGCCAGGGTTGCTCTGTTATTGGTCATTAGAAGTTTGATGAAGTTGGTTTGCTCCTTGAACTTCCTTTCTTCTAGCTGGCAAGAACTTTATCACTTCCCAGAGGTTTTTCCCTTATTGATTGACCAAGACTGGAAACTTGTCATGTGGGGAATCTTAGATACTAACCTACGTTATTAGTACTACTTTATAGTTCAGCATTTTGGTGTATCACTGTGTTGCACACATGTCACATTTATATAGTTGCTCATTTAAGTAAGCAACGTGCAATCAATTTTGGATAAACAAAATTCTGGCTAAATAAAACATGTAGTACATACCCTTGTCTGTGAAACAATGATGGCAAGAAATCACAAATACCACCAAGCAGAAAATGCAAACCGCTAATTTACCATCATCGAATTACTGTTGGGAAAAATTCCTTTATGATTAACATACACAAAAGCCAGAAATATTAACTTGTTTCTTGGCATGAGAAGAGGGTTAGAACACTTCTAAATAGTAGAATTCCATTTTTTCTTGGAATTGATTCAGACAGAAGGAAATACCTCACTTAGGATAATTATTACCAAATTATAACTTTTTCTGGATGTGGAGCTATGCTCTTAAAATATTAAATATGAAACATTAACTTATAATACATGTATAGGCTACAAAGTTACTGTTCTCCCTCAGGACTACAATTGTGGTGCTTAGATTGTTGTACTTCACAGAACTTCGTTTAAATTAGGATAATTATCCAACTATGCACGCCCAGTGGGGAGTCTTGCCCACTGACTGCACATATTGGAAATTCAGGGATACACTGCACACTATTTTCTGACCATTATTTCAAGCACACTGGAATTTCTGATATGTGCTCTCAGTGGAGGAGGCTCACTGCCAGGAATGCAAAGTTCAAAATTACCCCTCGTGCTAGCATGATATATGTTCCTTTGTTGAAAGAAAAACTGATGTAATATCCATTTTAAGTTGAAATTTTCAACATGCTAATGAAATCATGGGAACACATGGATCCAGAATTTCTGCGATGCGATTTACACTTTTGTTGCACCTTTTTTCATTACATCCGCCACTGGCCTCCAGAGGGAAATTGGTGCAAGCAGCTGAGTTGGCAGGAAACTTCTGTGCAGCCTTTTAAATGCACTGTTCAGCCTGCAGTACTCAGCAGAACACTCTGAGACAAGAAGGTAAGGCAGGAACATTGCTTTGCTCTTTTGTTTCTCTCTCAAATTAATTCACTGCATGTCTTACCAATTTTTTAATTGTACTTGAACAGAACTTTGAATATTCCAGTGCCATCTGTGCCCAGAGGGGAGTAGGGTATGGGACCAGCCAGAGGTGAAGAATGCACAATGTCACTTATTCAAACCTCCAAACCCTCCAAGGGGGCATTGAAGGCAGGATGAACAGACTCCTGGGTGTGGGTGCCCCCAAGTCACCTGGTATTATCACTCTTGCTTGCTGGAGGGAGATGGCACTGGCACTGGCACTGACTGCTAATTTTCTCATCCCACGACCACAAAACAGTGGCGTAAGAAGTTTCACTACCTTAGCACAGCAATCAAGGCAACACACTGTACACCTCTCCCTTTTCTTCCTTGTCCACCAGCACACTCTTCACCCTCTTAAAGCAACACGAACAACTAACCCTTCACACTGCTGTCTGGTTAAGGGCACGTCCAACTCCCGACACCGATCCCGTAACACACAACAACTGCATTACAGGACTCCAAATCCTCTTCCTCCATTTTAATGCCCTCATATCAACACATCGTCCATGCTACTTGACACACACTCTTTAACTGCCAGCTTTACCTTCATTTACTTATCTCTTTGCAGCAGAAAATTCCACCTGTTTGAGGAAAAGGCCATGCAGCTCGTGGGGAGGAACTTAGTTCTTGTCGAGGGAGATGGTGGGGTCAGAGGCATCTTGCTGGTACCAGGTCACTGACTGAGAACCTGCACTGTTGCCTTGGCTTCCGTCTGAAGCATCACACAGCTACAACCCTCCATTTAGAAAAGGCACGAGAATAGGTGGCCATAGGAAATGCCGTGACAACTCCTTAGTACCCCTGATGTTGGGGGTGGGGTTGAAAATCTGCTGCTATTCTGACTCTCTGAAAAGCAGTCAGAAGGAAGTGCAGATGTTTATAGACAGAATGCAAAAAAAAGGCCAATTTAAAAACCGTTTCCTGTCTTCAGGATCGTCTCCGTCCTCACTTCCACCTATAACAGCTGTTTGTGACAACTGCTGCACCTCATACAAATGAGGCGGAGGAAGAGGCCATGGAGATAAGCTGTGTGGCGGAGTGCCTGGCCATCGAGGATGTCGAGACTGGCACCCCGCAAACGTCTGGTGACACAACTTTAACATCCCTCACAAACAACATGGATTGATGTGATCAATAATTGACCTATTGCACACCACAGTATGCTCATCACAACATTACTTCTGTGATGATTCTTAATAATGCTGTATATTCTCTTCCAGGGGTGTCACGAACTAAAGAAGTGGACGAGGGCAATTCCTCAGAGGAGCTCCCTGCCTCTGAGGGCACACAGTCATGTCTTAGTGAGCCATGCACTAGCGCAGATACTCAAACCTTGGTGAGTCCTATTAGGTAGTTGGGTTGTCACTTGGTGAGTCACCACACACAAGTAAGCACGAGCAGACACTGGTGGCAGGGGCACTGGTGGATAGTGCACGTCGATGGGCGCACTCCTTTCCAAGCTCTGCTCAGCTGGGCACAGATGCTGAACCCCGGGGGTCATCCTTGAAAAGGAGAATGACAGAGGTACAGATGCAACTTAGCAACATACTGGAAGTCTTGCCACTCTCAGTTTCCACATTGACACGGAGGCGGGAGGAGTCCACCTCCAGCATTATTGGACTGGTGGCACAGTTAAGTATGGGACTGCCTTCGATGGAGAGAATGGCAGCCTCCATTGAGCATCAAGCACGGATCACAGATGAGTCCATTGAGGCCCTAGCTACGCCCGTGCGGACTTGGGGTGAACAACATTCTGTTGCCTTAAACAGGCAGACAGGTACATTAGCACTGGCCTTACAAGGCATTACACATTTCTTCCAAACTGTTGTCCAGCAGAGTGGTAGGAGTGATGTGGCCCTGACGTAGGAGAGGGATGATGGCAAAAGGGGACGTGGAAGTGGGGACGCCACTCAAAGCGCTCCCACGTCTCACCCTTTGCCCCCCCCTACCCCTCTACCAGTACCCGCAATACTGCCTCCTCTCCAGATGGCTGTGTCTGCCCCTGCATAGATGCAGGTGGAGCGGACTCTGGACTTTGGAGGGGCCCTCATGGGCTTCAAAACCCAGAGTATGTAGGCCGAAAGCATCTAAGCAGTCCGGGCATGAATCTGAGCAACCTGCCACTATCTCGGCTGCAGCCACAGGGGATGCACCATGTAGAAGTTGTAGGAAGAGGAAGTGGAAGGTTTTGTAATCACCATGGGTATGCACAAGGGTGTCTGACAGACGGTCATGTTTTTCATTTGTATTTGTCTTTTGTTAAATTCACATTAAATGTTTTGAGTCTCACCACCATTGCCACGTCCTGCCCATTCTTGAGACCCTTTTGTGAAAGCGTCCTTTCGTGTGCTTCATCATGAACACCGAGATTTGATGCCACCCATTAGGTACAATTACAATGTGTGTATGTGTAGTTGTAGAACTGTTTTGTGCAACCTGTGGAGGAGGGGGTTGTGGTGGTGTTGGTAGTTGTTATAGGTGGTCTGAGTACTTGACTATCTTCACTTTACAGATCTTCTTATGAGAATCTATCAAATAATATGAGTGACTCCCTGACATGAGGAGTAGCCAGGTGAGATGCTGCTCTGCCGATGGTTCGCCTTTCGTCGTCCTCCTCATCCTCATCTTCCTCCTCCTTCTCCTCATCACCTTCAATGTTCATGGCAGGTGCAGCTACTTCTTGAGTGCATGGTACCTCATCCACCGGTAACCCTCTCTGTTGAGCGATGTTGTGCAGGATGCAACACATGACTATTATTCTACACACCATCGCCGGTGAATACTGAAGGGCTCCCCCAGATCAATCCAGGCACCTGAAGCGCATCTTCAGCATTCCTATGGCTTGTTCTGTGACCGGGTGATGATGTGACTGTTGTTGTACCGCTTCTGTGCCTCGCTGGTGGGGTTTCTCAGAGGTGTCATGAGCCACGTCTGAAGGGAATATCCCTTGTCTCCAAGGAGCCAGCCCTTAGGTCTGTCTTGTGCGTGGAAGAGGGCTGGGATGTTGGATTCATGCAGAATGAAGGAATCATGGCAGCTGCCAGGGAATTTGGCACACACCTGCAGAAACCTGGCTGATGTCGTCGATGGGGAAGTCGACATAATCTGATGCCCTGGCAAACAAGCCATGTGTGACCTGTTGTATACACTTATGGGCAGATGACTGAGAGATCCTGGTGATGTCAACAGTGGTGCCCTGGAAAGATCTGTAGGCAAAGAAATTGAGGACTTTAATTGCGACGGGCAACGTGTGGCCCCAGGCCCATCCGGGAGCAGCTCTGCCTGAAGGAGCCTGCAGATATCTGCGACCACCTGGCGACTCAATCTGAGCCTTCGTAGGCATTGGTCCTCAGATAGGTCCAAGAAGCTCAGCCTCTGCCTGTCGACCCTCTCATGAGGATAGTGCCTCCTGCGACGTTGGCCCCTCCGTTGGTCCCCTCTCTGCTCTTCTGTTGGTCCTGTGGCACACCGCTGTCTTGTGGAGCTGCAACTCCCAAAACTGCCCCATGTGCCTACCACGGATAGTGATATGCCTCCTCCTCAGATGTACTGCTGAATAAATCCATTGCACCCCCTCCATCCTGATGGTGTCAGTTTGAGGGGGTCCAAAATGTAGGTAAATATGTGTGAACACAAGAATTCTGTGTTTGAGCAAAGAAATCTCAGTCTAAACACAAAGGACTCCCAGCCAAAGGTTTGCCTGAGAGAACTGATTGCTCTGCTGCAAAAGCTAACCTTTTCACATCTATCAATAACTGGTTTAAAGGTTCAAATGGTTGCTGGCTGCAACTTGCCTCTGTTTCCATGGCGTGTTTCAGAGGCCACGGGAGACACGTTCAGGTAGAGTTAAAATCGTTTGTCTGCCTCAATCCACAAAAAAATTTAATTTGGTTAACTACTTGAACGATCTTAACTGCCCCTTTAAATGTCATCCTGCCGGCTTTAATTGCCGGCGGAACTTGTGCATTTCTGAAGCATGTGCGCACTCAGATGTGTCTGGGTGAAACGCGTTTTTCAGCGGGTTGGAGCCTGAATTCGTTCCCCCTCCAAACTATTACGATTTTTACTGCCCCCCTGCCCCCAACCCAGCCGTTCCTCCGGGTTAAAATTTAGGCCTAGGTGTTATGCACTGTTTTTCCCAATTATTATCTGCATAACCAAAGACACTGGGTTAGATTTCCCTCTGTCCAATAGCACCGATAGGAGGCCCAATCCATTTTGAGGGCCAGGCTTCATTAACATATGGATGGCGGACTGCTGGTAAAAAGCAAGCACCCTGGGGTATAGCCCTGGGGCTACCGGCTCTGAAAAAGGTAAGTCTGGGGGATGGGGGCGTTAGTTTTTTTTTGTGGGGGGCGGCGGGTGTTAGGGGCCTGGTGTCTCAGCAGCCAAGGTTGTTTTTGTAGAGCCTGCTCCTCCTGGCTCCGCAATGATATATTAAAACTCTCCTGGGCTCTTCTTTGGCTGGACCGCCAGCTGAAACTGGGTGGAGCATCCACTGCACACACTCCATTCGGTTACGTTCTAAAGTGGCAATCGGGGTCCTACGTATGCCACAGGACCGTGATTAGCCAAGGGCACTGGTCACCCAGTGGTAGGCTCTTAGGAAGATAGCATCGGCCACACTGTTGTGTGGCAGTAAATCATAGCTCACCATGTTCGGGGTGTCACTGCCTCATTCTGTCCGGCCGGTGGCCTGAAAATCTTACCCACCTCATTGTTGCAGGTAGCACCAGCTAAGAGTTTTTCTAAGCTCGTTGGAGAGGCTGGAAAATGAAAAAACAATGACAGCAGTTCAGACAAGTGTTAGTTTTGTCATAAAAATATAAGTGAATCGATATTTGAGGTCAATTAACATTTGCTCTGTACCCAACATCCTATTTTCCACTGACGACCATATCAACATCTATTCTACTTCAAGTGAACCACTGAATTTGTATATGTATATAATGGTAACAGTACTGGGTATGACAAAGCAATTCTTCCAAATTTATTGAATTTTTACATACAAATTGGGAACAAAGGAAAATAATCAGAATGCACGTAACATCTTTCTACAGACATTTTGATCAGATGACCTCTACCCCACGTTGTGCTGTTTCCATAAGTCATTGGATTAGCAACCAAAGTGACGAAAGCTTAGTAGACTAAGATATGTTGCACAAGACAATAATCCTTGAAGAAAGTTGGATATAAATTTAATTGCATCACTTCATTACTGCACAATGGACCATCTCAAATCCTGGACAGAGTAACTTAAGACATTCTTCAAGACGTTGATTCTTGTCCATGCACAAGGGATAACATTTATTGCTTACAATTTCCAATGTTTTCTATTCTCCCCAAAGCCTTTCCACCATCTACAAGGCACAAGTCAGGAGTGTGATGGAATACTCTCCACTTGCTTGGATGATTGCAGCTCCAACAACACTCAAGAAGCTCGAACCATCCAAGATAAAGCAGCCCGCTTGATTGGCACCCCATCCACCACCCTAAACATTCACTCCCTTCACCACCGGCGCACTGTGGCTGCAGTGTGTACCATCCACAGGATGCACTGCAGCAACTCGCCAAGGCTTCTTCGACAGCACCTCCCAAACCCGCGACCTCTACTACCTAGAAGGACAAGAGCAGCAGGCACATGGGAACAACATCACCTGCACATTCCCCTCCAAGTCACACACCACCCTGACTTGGAAATATATCGCTGTTCCTTCATCGTTGCTGGGTCAAAATCCTGGAACTCCCTTCCTAACAGCACTGTGGGAGAACCGTCACCACACGGACTGCAGTGGTTCAAGAAGGCGGCTCACCACCACCTTCTCAAGGGCAATTAGGGATGGGCAATAAATGCCGGCCTCGCCAGCGACGCCCACATCCCATGAACGAATAAAAAAAATATAAATAAAAGCCCTTCACCTAGCATGTTTCTGCCTTGTCATGTCTTTCGAAGGTGTCACACAGAAAGGGTCAAACTTCAGGGCATCACAGAACAAAGCACCATACATCCATAGGGTAAAAAAGTGATTGGCCAAAATAATTATTTGTTATCTGTTAAGTACCTGACTAACAATGAATGAAAAAGTAGCTTAATGCACCAATGATGAATGCATAATCAGTAGAAAGTTGAGCAATCAAATTCTTCCTTTTTTCATATTTAGAATTCAGGAATTAGAAAGTAGCATAAAACTAATAAACCAAATTGTTCAAATAACTTCCTCACACAGTTTCCATCTGCCATTTTTCTGTATAGCTATAATTAAAATTTACAACATAACATTACCAAATTATACAATTTTAAAAGAAAATCAATAAATTTACTGATAAATGTAGTTATTTATTGTTGGAAATACCTGTAAACAAATTCCTGCGCGTAGGTCTGTCCTTTCTTGACACTGAACTTGAATTGACAATTTCACCTGAGCCTGGGTGTTGACAATTTCTAACTGCTGTTGTCAAATTTTATGTGCGTGAGAGCTGCATTGTGGGAATAGGGGGACTGGCAAGAGGTGTCACGGGATCCAGCAGGACTCGAAAGGGGATTTTGGAGCACTGGGGGCAGAGTTTGGCATTATTCAGATATTGTGGGATCTGGCATTATTCAGAATTTAGCAGCCTTGTGAGGGAGGGGGGACCAGGAGAATGGGATACAAACATGCAATTGGTTCCTTTCAGATCATCAGACACGCCCCCCCCCCCCCCCCCTCCCACCACGTTCCCACCCATCATCCTCCTGTCCTGACCCTTCTGTAACCCCTTTTACACTCTCTTATTCCTGCACACCACTTTGCCTTTAAGTATTTTTGGATAAATTATCCTACTCCTGCACTCCCACCACACATTGAGACCAAATATAGGGAAATTGCACACCTCAGCCTGTGATTTTCCGTCCAATAAAATTTAGAGTGTCCATTGATACCACTGTGTCAGTCATTGAGTTGGAGGCGGGGTGGGACTTATGGCAGGACTCTCAGCAAACAGTCTATTTTACAGCAAAGTATATTTACTCAGCAAACAGTCTATTTAAGCAGTGCACTACAGCAAACAGTCCACAGAGTCTATTTAAAAAGAGTCTCTACAAACTACAGAAAATGGAACTAGTGACCAAAACTACAGCAATGTCTCCCAATAAAAGCAGGGTGATTTCTTCAGCAAAATACGGAGGGTGGAGGGTAGTTACATAATACAAATTGACTATTTCTCCAGCAAAATGCAGTGAGTGGAGGATAGTTACATGCAAATTATGTGCGTGAAATCAATCCCAGTCACTTACAGCAGTGCAGCCTTATTGACGGGGGAATTACCCATCTCCATTCTGGCCCGGAATAGTGGTGTCACTATATGTAGTCCTAAATTTATTGCATTCCTGGCATGCATAGAGGTGGAAAATTTACCCTTTAGTGCATAATTAATGAGCTTGCCAATTTGTGTAGTCTTTAACGAACACAGATTTCCATCAACAGATTATACCACAGAACTTTCAAATCTTCATCATTTAAACAATTTACAAGTTTTTATATTAAAGAAATTCCTTGAGCCTCAAAGAAGAAGAGTAATTTTTAAATGACGTTTCTAAGGAAATAAATAAGCAAGTGACTAAAAAGGAATTCCACACTTGACAAGCAATCTCTGAATATTCTTTTCCAAACTTCAACGAAGAAACCACAATTGCAGGTGGCTAATCACAGATGTCTATGAACAGTTCAGAACATAAAAGCACAATTGTTAATTATCTTAAATAAATATAATCTCTTGCTTGAAATAAGTCTTTGAGAATTCAGTCTCTATTTTGTTAAGTCTTTTGGAAACAGCAAAGAAACTCTCAAAGCCTCACAGGATGAGGGGCCATTAATTCACACTGGTACACAGATTCCATGCTGGGAAATTCTGCAAAATGCACATCCTCAAAATGCATACATGCGGTCGAAATCTCTTTCCAAATGCTGTGAAGTAAAAATATATAGTTTTAACCCAGGTTTATGAGCCAGGCTGACCACTCATAGAAAAAAAAATAATGAAGGTATTGAAAGAAATAAAAACAAGACTATTTGGTGGGTAAATTTGTTATTATTGTGAAATATGTAATTTTTTGTTTTTATTTGACTTTATTTCAGTTCTTGAACAAAAAATTTTGAAAAAGCATTTTGAATGATTTGATTGGTTTATCAACAAACCGTGATGGTGAAATGTTTACATGTTAAATAGAGTTTTCAATATATAAATATTTACAGTAATATAAAGATTTGATAGAAATTTTCAAAATCATAAAGGGTTTAGATAAAGTAAATAAAGAGAAATTGTTCCCATTGGTGGAAGGGTCGAGAACCAGAGGACTCAGATTTAAGGTGATTGGCAAGAGAACTAAAGGCAACATAAGGAAAAACTTTTTTACGTAGCGAGTAGTTATGATCTGGAACGTGCTGCCGGAAAGTGTGGTGGAAGCAGATTCAATCATGGCTTTCAAAAAGGAATTGGATAAGTAGTTGAAGGGAAAATATTTGCGGTGTTACGGGCAAGAGCGGGGGAATGGGACTAACTGGATTGCTCTTACAAAGAGCCGGCAAGGGCTCGATGGGCTGAATGGCCTCCATCTGTGCTTTAACCATTCTATGATTGTATGATTCTATTTCCATTATAAATTTTTACATATAGATTTTTAATGTTCAATATTAGCATTAAAAGTGTGATTGAAGCAAGACACATGAAGTATGATTTGTGGACAGGAAGTGCATTCTATATAGAAGATTGTTAATGATATATAGACATAACTAGAAAAAAAGGGAAGATTTTATTATGTAAATTACTAAGAATTAAAGATCTTGGAGAGGCAAAAACAAAGTTATTTGCATCTTAAGCAAGTTTTATAAAGTGGTGGGTAAATAGTGGTACAATTATACTATGAGTCTGGTACCTTTCAATATAAATGGGGTATGTAATATTTTTACCTCGAGTCAGCCATGTGGTATATTGTTTCAACAAACTTGCTGTATTACAGTGATGGGCGAACCACTGGTCAGCCTTTGGCTACAGTGGAACCCAAGGCAATTGCAAAAACTGCACTGCAACCTCTGAGCTTTGCTGATGGGATGAAAAGGTGATATGAGAACTGTGAAGTAAAGCCATAGGGTGCAAAGCATCATATTTCAGAGAAAGGAGGTGACAGAGTTTTTTTTCAGAGCATTACAGCCCTCATCACTTAAAACATCCATGTTTAAAATGGGCAGTCTCGTGTATCGACCAAAAAGCAATAACCTTTATCATTTGCATTAACGACAATTTCAAAGTTGCCAGTTATAGCATCTTAAGTGCTCTGTTTACTTTGGGCCGAAACAGCTGTGTTTACTCACTATTTCCATTTCATTCCACTTGATGTTTCTGAAATTCAAATGCTAAACATCAGAAGTTGAATTAAGTGTTTTCTTCAAGGCACAGTATTTTTGCCATTTGCCTGCACTCAAATGATTACATTTTGCCACATGCATTAAACCTCCCTTTAGAATTGCATAATATTGACCAGGAGGTTCTCAGTGTATTGGATTTTAGATGAAATGATGCAAGAGACCAGTCACTGGACATCTGCACTACTGGTAAACCGCGTTTGCATGAATGTCCCCGCTATAAGTGGTGAGGACTGTACTAGGATTTTCTCTAACCAGTACATATTACAGTTACATGCTAGTTTATTAGCCACAGTATATGGTAACATTTTAGTTTCAAGATGGATCTTTGAGTCGCTATAAACCAAATGAATTCATTTGCAGGATATTACTACAAGGCGTTGTGTGCCAGATATTTGTGTGACAATTTTTAGGTTAACATTTGTCAATTAACTTGCACTATATGCAGTTTTTGAATGCTACTTTTTTGATCTCAGACTACACTGCAATCTTAGTGTTGGCTCACATCCGCAGTCAAAATGCCCATTATTAGTGATCAACAATAAAGCTGTATTGCATAATAATGTAAGCTAAAATTACCAAACAATTGTTACTAAAAATCAGAAATACGTCAGTGAACACTGGAAGTCTATTTGGGGTAGTCGTAGAATGAGTCATTTGATGTGGAAAAACATTAACTACAGCCTTGCATCAGAATTTCTCACATGTTAGTGATTATGCTACACACCTTTTTGATTTTTTGTGAAAACGATCCTGTATAGAAACATGTTGAAATGTAAGTTTAAAGTTATTCTAACAAACACCATCTGCAAAGTAGATTCAGTATTTTTTAAAAAGAAAACTGAGTAAAACTACTTTAAAACTACATTTACTAATATATAAATATTACTGGGAGTTTGATACTAAATTACCTATGAATATTTTATAGGTGTTCCAGATTGCATATGTGATAATAAAGGCAGCCAATTCTCCACGCCCTGGAAATTGGATTTTAGAGCGTTCAACTGATGGAATAACATACAAACCATGGCAATACTATGCTATAACAGATACAGAATGTCTTACTCGCTACAACATTGTGCCTCGAAAAGGCAACCCAACGTATACAGCAGATGATGAAATTATTTGTACCTCATTCTACTCAAAAATCCATCCTCTGGAAAATGGTGAGGTAAGGCTGGAAATTAACATAATTTACAAATCACTTACTTTTATAAAGTTATCATGGGAACATGTTGTCATTTGGGCTAATGTGAGGGACATAGGTGTGTTCAATCTTTTTGTTGAGTTTCAAGTCAGGTTGTTAGTCACATATTGAAACACAGTACTGATGTTGCTTGTATTGTAATCAACATTATATAAAATATTGTAATTAAAGGTAAATGTAAACAAAATGGATTAAGAGTACTGCAGGTACTGACTTGCACGGAACATTGCACATGTGCAGTATGGCCTGGTGTCACCAATTGGTGTGCCAAATAATTTTTATCTGGAGTTACGTGTTGTGTTGAATAAAAATATTACACTCAAATCACAGGTGAAGGGAGGGAAAGTACAACATAAAGATTGAAAAATAGCTGCTGCAGGAAAACTTAGGACACATAGGGCATGATTTTTACCTGGAGCTGGGTAGAGAGTTGTGGGGAAGATTTTCGGATGCGAAACCCAGAAGTAAAGTTGGCAGGTCGGAATGTGTGACCGCGACCTAATTGAATGGTTACAATTTTATTTCCAGGTTTCACGCCCGGCTGCTAGCCTGATTGAAAGGCTGAATGTATGTCAGGTTGGAAAGCAGCCGGGGAGAGATCAGTGTCCTCTGAGGTTGGATGGGGGAGGTCGGGGAGAGATCAGTGTCCTCGGGGGGTGGGGGCGATTGCGGTTGTTTGCGGGGGAGGGGTGGTGAGATGTTGGCCATCGAGGGGTTCTCAGTGATTGGATGGGGTGGTAAGCTTGTTGGGCCCGGAGAAAGCATTCCTGCTCCTCCTGGCCCACAAGTATTGCAATAAAAGCACCTACCAGATGAATCGGTCCTTCTTACCTCCTTTTACCTGGTGAGATTCATGAGCCCTGGGAAAGCCATTCTGGAGGTGTTAAATTTAAAGATTAGATAATTTCATTTAAAAAAAGATGCTAGTTAATGTCTTACCAGCACTAATTGGGGACACGACTCAGCCAGTACATTCCTCGCACACATCCAAACGCGTTAAACCCGGAAGTGGGCGTGTTGGAGCCGGGTTGTGGTTGCGACTCTAAAAACTACTATTTTCACCTTCCACCTGACTCCAACCAATCGTTCTTGGAGGTTAAAATTCCTCCCCATAGACCTTGAAAATCCACAGGGGGCTTCATCCCAACGTAAGTGCCAGGATGTGCCCACCTGCATACTCCACCGCTTACCCTCTTGATATTCATGAGGTCAAGGGGTGGGGCCAAGAGAAGCCATTTTTTTGAAGCCTTGTGCAGTGCACCCCGACTACAACAACTTGCATTTATACAGTGCCTTTAATGTTGTAAAACATCCCAAGGCAATTCACAAGAGTGTTATCAAACAAAATTTGACACCGAGCCACATAAGGAGATATTACAACTGGTGATCAAAAGCTTGGTCAAAGAGGTAGGTTTCATGGAGCATTTTAAAGGAGGAAAGGGAGATAGAGAGGTGGAGAGGTTTAGGGAGGGAATTCCAGAGCTTAGGGCCTAGGCAGCTGAAGGCACTACCGCCAATGGTGGAGTGATTAAAATCGGGATGCGCAAGAGGCAAGAATTGGAGCAGCGCAGAGATCTTGGAGGGTTTAGGACTGGAGGTGGTTACAGAGATAGGGAGGGGCGAGGCCATGGAGGGATTTGAAAACAAGAATGAGAATTTTAAAATTGAGGCGTTTCCGGACCAGTAGCCAATGTAGGTCAGCGAGCACAGGAATGATGGGAGAATGGGACTTGGTGCGAGTTAGGATACGGGAAGCAGAGTTTTGGATGAGTTCAAGTTTATGGACGGTGGAAGATGGGAGGCCAGCCAGGATAGCATTGGTTTAGTTGAGTCTGGAGGTGACAAAGGCGAGGATGAGGGTTCCAGCAGCAGATGAGCTGAGGCAGGGCAGAGACAGGCGATGTTACGGAGGTGGAAGTAGGCGGTCTTGGTGATGGAGCAGATATGTGGTCGGAAGCTTATCTCAGGGTCAGAAAGGTTGCCAAGGTTGTGAACGGTCTGGTTCAGCCTCAGACAGTGGCCAGGTAGAGGGATGGAGTCGGTGGCTAAGGAACGCGTTTGTGGCGGGGACCAAAGACAATGGCTTCGGTCTTCCCAATATTTAGTTGGAGGAAATTTTTGTTCATCCAGTACTGGATGTCAGACAAGCAGTGTGACAAATGAGAGACAGTGGAGGGGTCGAGGGAAGTGGTGAGATAGAGCAGAAGAGGCCACGTACCATGGTATAAGTGGAATGCTGGGACCGTTGTAAGAAACTAATAGAGACTGCACCCCCGGCTACTTTTGTAAAGGAGCCACTTCTAAGTTTTTAAAAAATGTTGGTCCTCCTCTTGGATGTGCAGGCATCAAAACTGGGCTGGGCCACCAGGTGGACCCCACTTCCTGCCTGACCACACGTTAGGTCCCAACTAGCGGCTGGAAATGGGAACTCAAGTCTTCTGGAATCCTCACCCCTTCTGCGTCACTGGCCTTGTAAGGGGCAGATGGAGGCTCAGCCCCTTACAAGGAAATGATATCCCTTGCAAGTTCAGGACCCAGTGTATTCTGGCCTTGGCCAGATTTGGTGGCCATACTGGTGGACTCCTGAGTATTTTTGAGGTCTTGTTGAGTACAATGCTGGCAGAACGCAGTTGTGACAGTTATTGGATTGGTGTAATTCTATGTATTTAATATTTTAATAGAGTATCCACATCATGAAAAAGGTGCAAAAGAGTTATGAAGAAAAGTGTAAAAATAAGAAGTTGTAACTCATGAACTGTAAACATGAGATACTTTTCTGGGTCTGTGCCTGGGCGCACTGGACAGCCTGGTGCACAGCGAACACTGGAAAATTGGATGGTTTACAGCGCACACGTGCAAAGTAACACGCCCGATTTTATATGAGACTCACTGCACCCTGACAATCTATTGCGTCTGGACGTAGACCCAGGAAAATTAGCTCCCGTAAAATTTTTAACACCTCCTTGACAGTCACATGAAAGGCCATTGTGGGAGTCTTTTCTGTGACAGCACAGTCCGCTCAGGTAGATGAGGATGAACAAGGGTGTCCATGCTCATATGTAATGATCTCTTCTTCTAGCTGTTGTGAAGGATTTCAAAATGGCCAGATTTATTGCATTTCTGCCACAATCCTAAAATATCAATAATTCCTTGCAGCCTCATACCATTTCCCTTTGAAAATTGGTCTGACAGGAAGATATATTAGAAAGCTGATCTGTGATGTTTTTGATCACCAAATATATGAGCTTTCACCATTATATAAGTGTTGTTGTGAAGGGGAAAAAAATGTTTTCACTGCTGCTCCCTCATTCTCTTGATCAGGAAGCAGTGCTAAGAACAGACATTTCCAAACTTCCCCTCCTGCCACATTCAAAAAGGCAAACCTAGTGGCATTAGAAATAGAAGCACAAATTGAAACAGAGTGGCAAATTCAAGCAGGCTACGAGCTCATCCTGAGCAAGACAATCAGTTGCTCTTCAGCTTCCCCTAAGTTGCCACTTATGAATATGGTAATCAACCAGCTGTGTTGGCTGCATAACTGCCAGATATTGAATAACCTTATGAAAACAACATCTGGAAGCATATTATGTTGACATAGTGGTCGTAATATGAAAATGTCTATAGAACAGAGGAAACAAAGACAAATGCAAATGGATCAAATCCTTCATTTTGTAAATTAGAGCTATTTCTGGTTGCTCACATTATACTGGAAAATATTTACTTTAAAATTAACTCCGTTGTTCAATATACGTGAAAGAGGTACTCCAAGTAAATAATGTCTCCAGTTCCAGACATGTAATTACTTCAACCATCTGTGAACCACTGTGCAATGGTTTATGTATTAAAGAGCTGTTACTATGACACAATGGTCCAATGTGATTTGTAAATTAATATTTTGAAAAATACCAGTTATACAGAATTTAATATGTCAAACATTTCTGTGGTGTAGGATGAAATATGGCCAAAATTTCTTTTAAGTATTGATTGCTTTGCACAATTATTTAAATAGTTAGATTTCAACAAATGCTACATTACAGTTTTTACTGTAATGTTCTAATTTAGCAACTTCATTATATTAATAGCTATTTAGAGAATAAAGGACATGTTTGTAAACATTTGATAGATGTGAATGTCTCAGAACATTTGTGAACAAAAAGTTGAGTATTTACTTATGAATATTAAGATGCTCTTATTTTATGTTCAGATTCATACTTCTCTTATTAATGGAAGACCTAGTGCAGAAGATCCATCCTCAACTTTACTGGAGTTCACTTCAACTCGCTACATTCGTCTGACGCTTGAGAGAATTAGGACACTTAATGCTGATCTTATGACATTAGCATACCATGATGCAAAGGATATTGACCCTATTGTTACCAGAAGGGTGAGATTTTTTTGACAAGACTGACCTTTTATAAAAATTCAATGCAAATTTTGAGTCATATTGCATTCAATAATTTATCTGTCATAGACTCTCTTTTTGATTGAGCACTAAATGCTTTAAAATCCTTTGGCTTTATGAAATCTCACATAAAAATAATGTTTAATTAAACTTTGCTTCTGTTTTATTAAACACGCTAGTCATTCTATATCTTAATTTGTGAGTTTATTTTTGTTAACATAAGTTATGGATAATGAACAAAATGCAGCCATTCCACTCTCATAGCATTTTTATACTTAAGTTATCAGTTTGAGACCACTACCTGTGTAAAGCGATACAAAGCCAGCAGACTTGAATGATGCTGCTGGTTCCAAATCACTGTTTGGATAGGCAAAGTTTAAAAGGTTATTTTTGAGGACACGGTATGATAGTATAGTGGTTATGGTACCACACTAACAATCCAGAGGTTGAGTTTACATCCTACCACAACAAGTTGTGAAACTTAGTTCAAAGAATCTGGTAATGTGTGGGCTAGCACCAGAAAATGACCAATGCTGGATTTGTTGTAAAAACCCAACTGATTCATGAATGTCCTGCCACCCATATCTGGCCTGCATGTGACTCTTATTGCCTCCAGGACAACTTGGGATGGGCAAGAAATACTGCCTTGCCAGTATTGCCCATATCCTAAGAACACATTTTTAAAAATCTGATTGAAATTATACTACAACTGGTGCAAAGTTAAAATAATGTGAAATGTTGTTTTGTTGATATGATAACAGGGCTATATGATTGGTAAAAATCTACATATAGTCATGTATGATACAAATAAAAGATAATTATTTGACTAAAACTATTTTAAATTGTACTTTTTCACATCTCTTATAGTACACAAAAATAATTGCACCAATGGTAATTGCACAAGTTTTGTTGCACAAGAAGTAACGTTGATATGATTCTTGAAACACCAATAAAAATTTCATTTTTTTTAATGTTGATCAGTTGGGACAGGGAGAAATTGTTAGTTCAGAATTATAATGATAATAGCTATAGTATCAAACATTTAAATACCAAAGTGCAAAATCAGATCCCAATATAAATGGTTATTGGTAATAGAAATATCACAATATAAATGTTTATTGATATTAGAAAGACATCTCATCAACACCAAATAGTAGCATGAGGTAGTGCTAATCAGTTTTTTTTTCATTGCTAACAGCCAGGAGTATTTGGGGATGGCATTTGTAATAGTGTTTCAAGCACTGTATCCAGGGCCTGGCTCCCCCTCCCTTCCTACATTCTAAAATGTGTTTTATTTTACTCAACTGAACATGATTTAATATAGAATGAAACCCGCCAGCATTTGAACCTAGGATCCTCTGATCCTCTTAAAAAAAAAATCTGCCTATTATGTTTGAGATTCTCATTTCCATGGTAAAATCCAGAGTAAGTACTGTAGAACAATATTATACTCTTATTGAAATTTTTAATTCTTGTCATTTTTCCCTTTTAGTATTACTACTCTCTGAAAGACATTTCTGTTGGTGGGATGTGCATCTGCTATGGACATGCAAGTGCTTGCCCTCTTGATTTAGTAACCAATGTACGTATATTCCTTCATCATAATTGCTTTTAGAAGTAACTATTAGAAAATTGCCATGCACTTCTTGGTCAGAAAGATACAGCCTACAAATGTGAGTAAAGCCCCTTTATGGTGGACCAGCCAAAGGCATACTTAACTCACACACCTCCCCTAACTAGTATGCACCCTCTCCTCCAAACAACCCATCAGAAGGAGGGCTGAGTGAGAATAGAAGGCAAGATCTGCAATCTAACATTCTAGGGTCATAGTTTTCTTCATGCATAAAATAATGTAAGCATTATCTTAAAAGTTGTAGATCATCTCATGAAAACTGAAAAAAGTTTTTATTGGACTCATTATTTTACTATTCATATAATCAATGTGCAGTTTTTATGTTATAATTATTTTGAATATTGTAAATTGGAGCAAGTTCTTAGTTGTTTATGCATTAAAAGAATTTTCCAAGCTGTTGAGGCCCTGTTTGTGGCTAAGTGAATACTACCTAGTCTGTCTGAATATAACAAGATACAGGATGAATTTGTTGAAACGAGATACTTCAATATTCATCATAGACATAACAAAAGCATTGAGCAGGAAGTGGGTATAATTACATTTTATACAAAGCAACAAGCATTGGTTGTGGCAGTGAAATAATTGAGGTTCCTATTTAAGTTAACAAATAGATCTAGTCTATTTCATTTGAATGTGTTCTGTTCATCTGGCAGACATTTAGCTGCGAATGTGAACACAATACCTGTGGAGAAAGTTGTGATCGTTGCTGCCCTGGATTCCATCAGAAACCATGGGAAGCTGGAACCTTTTACATCAGCAATTTATGTGAACGTAAGTAAATGAACAAACAGATCGTTCTGCAAATGGATATTTATCATCTGCAAAAAGTCTGTCACATTCACATAAATATAACATTTGATCTGAGGTTTGGTGAAAACTATATGAATAACAAAGTTAATTTATTGTTGATTAATCCTCCTACATATTCTGTCAACAGTATTGTTTATTCTGCATTAGAATAAAACTGCTGTACTTATTGTACATGCTATACCAAATCAAGTTATCAAAAGAGACATAAGTCACATGCCTACTATTTATTATTATTCTAAAATGGCAGACTACTTGTTTTAGAAGTGCTGTTGCACAATGTTCATTTAAAAAAGTATGATTTGATAACCCAAAAGTATAAATCCTTCCACGTGTAGGTGACATGGTGAGTTTCTGGTCTCAGCTGATGTGAGCTTCTCCACACAAAAGGGGGAGAATGGCTGTATTAATAGCCTTCCTAGTAGCTGGTTCAGGTGGTTTCTGGTGATCTGCAAACAAGACTATAGCTAGTTTTGTTACCTGCGAAAAATGTGGTGTATGCAGAGCTCACAATTAACAGGAAAGTAAATAACAACAAAAAATAAAATAGCATCACATACATGTCTATATATATATATATTAGAAGCCTTGCATCTAGCACATATCTCTTGTTTATTACACTTATTTCCTGTCATCACACTTTTTCTGTTACTCTTTTGCCATCATACTTTTGTCATCAACACTTTCCCTATTCTACTTTGTTGATTGACTCAAAGTAAAAAAAGCAGCAAATTGGAATTCAAGAGGTAGGGAATGTACAAATCCAAAATAAGGAAAGCAGGTAGAAAACTACTGGTGAGAAATTACTAAGGAGTTATGAAAATAACCAATCCCGAGTGATCACTCAGGAGAATCAATCACTCAAAATGCTTTAAAAAATAAATTTGTTGCCCATTTTGTTTCTCAGTGACTGAAATTTCTAATGTCCAAAATAAGGTTTTAAACAAAACAAAAACATAAAATAATAGCATTGCAAAAAACTTGGATTAAATATATAAATTGAGTTATCTTTTACAGTTTAGAGGCCTTCATTAAGGTTTATACTTAAAATGTTCATTGTCTTCCAAAAGCTTCAACTTAGACTTGATATGTTTGTCCAAAGCTGTGACTCAGTTAGCTGAAAGCAGATCCTGAAGGCTCAGCATGTACAGTGTGCACAATTTCCTAGAATGGATCAGTAGCAAGTAATGGAATTTTTCTTTTAGTCTCTAACAAAATTATTTTGGTTGTTTACCAAACAACGATTTGTGTGTTTTTGAAATTATTTGAATGCAGACTGGACTATTAATCTTCACAAGTTTTCATCTAAATAACAACTTCATTTTTTACTGCAGAAAGCATATTAAACTGAGAAATAGAAATAGAGAGCAAGCAAGACAGAGTGAGAGTAAGACAGTTTTTTTTGGCATCCTAATTCAAGATTGTTTTAAACAAATAAGTTGAATTTTGGAAACTTCTTTGGCAAGCAGGCTCAGATTAACATTATAGTAAAAAAATATAAACATTCTCATTAGTGTCAGCTGTGAAACAGACTGGAACAGATTGGCAGATAGACAGAGATAGAGAGGGGCAGACAGAGAGAAAATCAGACATGCTTACCAGACACAGAGAGAAAAAGACACAGCAGGGGTGATTTTTATCTCATTACTCAAAGCAGGGTGGTAGTGGAAAATAAAACATCTGTGCCTCCAGCCTAATACTGCTGCTTTTACAACTGGCCTGATTTTACAGGGGACATTAGCCCTGGTGACTAAAGCTCCCACCTGAAACAGGTGTGAGCCTCATGAATAAATTCAAATTGGGTCAAGTAACATCATTTCGATGCCAATGCCATTTTCCGACTTCATCATCTGACTGATACCACTTCCTGCTCCCGCGCACCAACCATGGATGGTACAAGTTCTGAGGCAGCCATTTCAAACACTATTTGAAGGACTGCTCAGCTGTATAGAGCTTTTGGAGACAATTTTCTTGAGTAACTTGGAGACAAAAGCTATCTCCTGCACAATTGGCTTGTAACTCCTCTTTGTAATGAAGCCAAGCTTGGATTCCTATCAGATCCATGGGTCAACTACAGCCTTATCGAGTGGAATATTGAAGTCCTCAAGCAACTATTGAGATGCCTGCACAGATCTGGTGATTTCCTATAACACAGCCCACAGAGAATTCCCCATGTGATTGTGATGAGCTATATTCTGCATAATTTTAGCCCGCATATAGGACAACATATGAAGTCATATTTGGAGGAGGATTTTCACAAGAACATAAGAAATAGAAGCCGGAGTAGGCCATAGGCCCCTCGAGCCTGCTGTGCCATTCAATAAAATCATGGCTGATCTTCGACCTCCTCCAGTTTTCCGCCGGATTCCCATAATCCTTGATTCCCTTAGAGTCCAAAAATCTATCGATTTCAGCCTTGAATATACTCAATGACTCAGCATCCACTGCCCTCTAGGGTACAGAATGCCAAAGATTCACAACTTTCTGAGTGAAGAAATTTCTCCGCATCTCAGTCCTAAATGGTCAACCCCTTACCCTGAGACTATGCCCCTTAGTTCTAGACTCTCCAGCCAGGGGAAACAGCCTCTCAGCATCTACCCTGTGAAGCCCTCCCAGAATCTTATATGTTTCAATGAGATCACCTCTCATTCTTCTAAACTCCAGAGAGTATAGGCCCATTCTACTCAATCTCTCCTCATAGGACAACCTGCTCATCCCAGGGATCAATCTAATGAACCTTCATTGCAACGCCTCTAAGGCAAGTATGTCCTTCCTTAGGTAAGGAAACCAAAACTGTACACAGTACTCCAGGTGTGGTCTCACTAAAGCCCTATACAATTGAGGAAGACTTCCTTACTCTTGTACTCCAACCCCCTTGCAATAAAGGCCAACATACCATTTGCCTTCCTAATTGCATGCTGTACCTGCATGTTAACTTTCTGTGATTCTTGCACTAGGACACCCAAATCCTTTTGATCACCGACATTTAATAGTTTCTCACCATTTAAAAAATGTTCTGTTTTTCCCCACATTATACTCCATCTGCTGCCTTCTTGCCCACTCACTTAACCTGCCTATACCCTTTTGCAGACTCTTTGTTTCCTCCTAACAGCTTACTTTCCCACCTAGCTTTGTATCGTCAGCAAACTTGGATACATTACACTCAGTCCCTTCATCTAAGTCATTAATATAAATTGTAAATAGCTGAGGCCCCAGCACTGATCTTTGTGGCACCCCACTAGTTAAAGCCTGCCAACCTGAAAATGACCTGTTTATTCCTACTCTCTGTTTTCTGTCCATTAACCAATCCTCTATCCATGCTAATATATTACCCCTAACCCTACGAGCCCTTATCTTGTGCAACAACCTTTTGTGTGGCACCTTATCTTTTGAAAATCCTTTTGAAAATCCAAATATACTACATCCACTGGTTCCCCTTTATCTGCCCTGCTAGTTATAGCCTCAAAAAACTCTAATAGATTTGTCAAACACAATTTCCCTTTCATAAAACCATGTTAACTCTGTCTAATCATACTATAATTTTCTAAATGCCCCGATATCACATCCTTAATAACAGATCCCAGCATTTTCCCAACTACTGAAGTCAGGCTAACTGGCCTGTTGTTCCCTGTTTTCTCTCTCCCTCCTTTCTTGAATAGCAAGATTACATTTGGTTCAGTCTGATGAAGGAGAGGACTCTAATGACAGTAGAGGTTGAAGAAGCAGGGGGAGCTGCACACCTGCCTGTAGCCAGAGCTCTTCGGGTGGGGTGAAAAAATGGCTCCCGATGCGCTATCACCCGTTTTGAGCTACCACCCCAGATGAATTTCACCCCCGATAAATTTAGTTGTGACAGGAAGGCGTGATAGTCAAATGTGAAAGAAATCACATGTTGGAAATAGCTTGACAGGGGACGTAATTAAGTGTTACTTAAAAGGAAGCATGTGCATATGCAATACTTTATGTTGAAATACATGCTATAATTAAAAGGTTCAACAATAACTAGAAACCAAAGACTAATTTATGGATCGTACCTTGAATACTGTATACATTTCTGGTGATCGAGACACAAGACATTCAAATGCTGGAGGCAGTGCAGAAACGAGCCATGAGGCTGATCCGTAGTGTTAAAGATCTAAGTTGTAAGGAAAAACTTCAGAAACTTGGGCTTTTCAGCCGACAAAGGAGGTATTTGAGAACTGATCTTATAGAAGTATATAAGATAGTAAAGGTATTGGAAAAGGTAAATCCAGAATACTTCAATAAGTTACATTTTGAGAATAGGACAAGGAGACACAGTGTCAAACTGGTAAAAAGTAAATTTAGAACTGGTATCAGGAAAACCTTTTTTATATTAAGAGTGCTCAACACATGGAATAGACTTCTAGATTGAGTAGTGGAATCATTTAAGAAATAATTGGATACTGTATTGGCTTCAGGCTTTTTCTAGATGGATGAATTAAGATGAGTCAAATGGCCTTTATCATTTTTAACTGTCTTGTAATATTGGGAATGAAATGTATATATTTTTTAGATTTTTGTTAGATTCTCTTTCACAATTACTTAGATGGGTGAGTTTCAGTCTTAATAAGGTCATATGCTGAACAGAGGAACATTTTTCTCAAGATGGAGGGAAGGAACACCAGAAGATGAGTTATCTTATGCTACCCTTCTGCAGATCCAAGTGACTGGGCCAATAGCACTCTTAGCAAAGCCCTGAGAACAGGTAGTCTTTCTGCTCTCTCAGTGCGTGAATAGTGCTTTGTGTAAAAGGACCGAATGACCCAAGAGAAAATAAACTTACAAAAATGAGGAAGGAAAATTATATTTAATAATAACATCTCACTTGAATGAGGCTGTATAGCCATTTTTAAGTGGAATGTTGTGCCTTTTTTGGCCTTATCACAGCAACCTTTCTCATTGCAGAATGTAATTGCCATGGAAAAGCTAGAGATTGCTACTATGACCAGAATGTAGCAAACAGGAGCCAGAGTTTAAACATAAAGGGAGAGTACATTGGTGGTGGTGTGTGTATTGAATGTGCTAACAATACAACTGGGATAAATTGTGAGACCTGCATTGATGAATACTTCAGACCTGAATGGGTATGTAAAGAATTAACTTTTTCTGATGTTTGATTTCCCTTAATTTTGGTCATTCCTACACAGATAATGGTTGAAGATGTATTATGAAGACTTTTGGCCCAGAATGATATATTCATAAGTGCAACGCCTACAAATACTATACAAAACTGATAAGGAACCAGATAGAACTAATCATCCATTTGTGACCATCTTTCATTTTTTATAATAAAAATGGGTATAGACACTGAAAAATAATTGTGTGCAAAGTGTTTGAAATTAGTAACACTAGATGAATTGTAATGGAGAAGAAAGATAGCCCATTTATTGTAACAGAATTTCTTATTTAGAATCTGAACTGTCAGTTATATTTTTCAGAAAATAAGAGTAGCATATTTCTTTTACATGTATGTATTTTATATCTCAACAAAAATTTGGGACTGGGTTAGAAATTTTTAAAATTTATTTTAATTTTTCTCTATTTTTAAATTAGAGGTAACATTTGCACGGCCTTGTGTCCATCTAAAGGGCCTTGCATGCTTCCAGTGCATATCATGAAATCATGGGTACGCCTCTCACAATTTTCTGTCCTTTTAAATCAATGGGCAGCGATGCGAGGCTATGCAAAGTTTACCCATCTAAGTTGATGATCCGAAAATTCCACTCCTCCCCCTCCCCCCTCCTCCCTCCCCCCCCCTTATACGCCAGGTGCTAGTTAGGGACAGAGCACCCGAAGTTGACCTGAACCTGGATTTGTAGTACTAGGTTAATAGTATGGCCCCAACAGCTCTGGCATAGGTTTGCTCCATGAGAGGCGGTTGAACCCAGTACTGGAGGTGGAAAGTCAGCCCTTTGGGAAGTGAAGACTGTGCAGGCACTGCTGCTTGGTCAACTGAAGATATGGGCATGTTTGCCTGGATACTCTGGTGTCAGATACCAGTAGGTGGGTGCCTTACAGCTGAGGTACATCCTGGCATCCCTCCATTGTTCTTTCAACAAAAATAACACAGTAAAAGGGTTTGAACTGAACTTTTAAATGCAAACTTACTTTTGACTTCAAAATAGTACCTAGCAATCCTGGACATTCATTTTATAATGATCAGAAATGGACAGGCACTTCTCTCAGCCACTGAAAATGACAGCAGAAAATAGGGCAGCATAAAAGTGGGAGCGGATATGGTGGAACAGGTATCCACCCCATTTTCCGTCACTGCCCATCTGAGTAGCAGCACAAAATCAGGTGGTCACGGGCAGAGATGCCAGGCTGTCGTGTCTTCCATTCTATCCAAGAGGATCTGGGATGAAATGTGCCAGCTGCCAACACCCACCCATTGCAAGCACATAAAACTAGCTCCAAAGTCTGTTTTTCAACGAATTGGGTGTGGAGTTTGGCACTTGTTCACAGCATAGGAAGAATTAATTTTATTTACTAAAATACATTATAATGCACTGTAATACAAAGGAGAAATCATGACATTACATAATATTTTATAGAAAAATGAATGTACACTTCATTTTTTGTAAATTCTGTGTTCACATTTTTTTCCAGATTTCCCCTTACGAACCAAATCCATGTAGACCTTGCTGGTGTAATCTAATTGGGTCTTTGCATAATAAATGTATTAAGGATGTCAAACAAATCGAAAGAGGTAATGTGCTTACCAAACATATATCATGTTTCTGCCATGTAACTATGTAGAGTGTTTGGCTTTTTATTACAGTGAGTTCTCATTATCATTCTAGGCCTGCACCCTGGGTCCTGCCACTGCAAGGCTGGTTATGGTGGAGATAAATGTGACAAATGTGCAATTGGTTTCACTGGTTATCCTAATTGCATTCGCTGTAGCTGTTTTATTGATGGAAGCTTGAATGTTGATCCATGCATTGGGCCATGCATTTGCAAGGTAGCAACCTGTTCATAGCTAAAGTTACCACTTTAGCCCAGGGAATTTGTAAACTAAGAGGGGAAAAACACACATTGTTAGTTTATTTCATCAACAATATGTTTTTCTTTCTTCAATTAAACCTGATAAAAGTATGGACGATTAGCTATATCATTCAGTGTTGAATATTCATAAATTGTAAGGATTTAGGGAATGATAAATTGAACAGGACGATATTTTCACCCTGGACAACTTAAAAGAAAATCATTCATTTAAGAGACTCAATTGATTATTCCGGTGGTTCTGTGGGTACATAGAATTACAGGGAATGTACAGCACAGAAACAGGTCATTCGGCCCATCAGGTCCATGCTGGTGTTTACGTTCCACACGAGCCTCCTCCCTCCCTACTTCATGTAACCCTATCAGCATATTCTTCTATTCTTTTCTCCCTCATGTGTTTGTCCAGTTTCCCTTTAAATGCATCTATGCTAGTCACCTCAAATACTCATTGTTGCAGTGAGCTCCACATTCTAACCATCCTCTGGGTAAAGAAGTTTCTCCTGAATTCCCAATTGGATTTATTAATGACTATCTCAAATTTATGGTCCCTAGTTCTGGTCTCCCTTGCAAGTGGAAACATCTTCTCTACTTCTACCTTATCAGACATTTACTGCACATGTGGCAATCTGGGACGGTCTCGCTGTCCAGAAACCCCATATCACAGTCCCGAAACACGGTCTGTACTGTCATTTCTAGTTTTTATTTATTTAATCAGTAGTTTATTTCTAGGACTAACAGAATCACTTGAGATCTAGATTATATGGAATCATAGAATGGTTACAGTCGAGAAGGAGGCCATTTGGCCCATTGAGCCCATGCTGGCTCTTTGTAAGAGCAATTCAGTTAGTCCCATTCCCCTGCTTTTTCCCCATAGCCCTGCAAATTTTTTCCCTTCAACTATTTATCCAATTCCTTTTTGAAAGCCACAATTGAATCCGCTTCCACCACCCTTTAAGGCAGCACATTCCACATCATAACTACTCGCTGCATAAAAAAGTGTTTCCTCATGTCGCCTTTGGTTTTTTTGTCAATCGCCTTAAATTTGTGACCTCTGGTTCTTGACCCTTCTGCCAATGGGAACAGTTTCTCTTTACTTACTTCATCTAAACTCTTCACAATTTTGAACACTTCTATCAGATCTCCTCTTAACCTTCTCTGCTCGAAGGAGAACAACCCCAGCTTCTCCAGTGTCTCCACGTAACTTAAGTCCTTCATCTCTGGAATCATTGTAGTAAACCTTTTCTGTACCCTCTATAAGGTCTTCACATTCTTCCTGAAGTCTGGTGCCCAGAATATTCCAGTTGTGGCCCAACAAATGTTTTATAAAGGTTCAACTTAACTTTCTTGCTTTTGTACTCTATGCCTCTATTTATAAAGCCGAGGTTCCCATATGCTTTTTTAACCACTTTCTCAACCTGTCCTGCCACCTTCAAAGATTTGTGCGCATATATCCCCAGTTCTCTCTGTTCCTGCTCCCCTTTTAGAATTGTATCATTTACTTTATATTGCCTCTCCTCATTCTTCCTGCCAAAATGTATCACTTAGCACTGTTACATTTCATCTGCTATGCGTCCGCCCATTCCACCAGCCTATCTATGTCCTCTTGAAGTCTATTACTACCCTCCTCACTGTTTACTACACTTACAAGTTCTGTGTCATCTGCAAATTTTGAAATTGTACCCAAGTCCAAATAATTAATATATATCAAAAAAAAAATTGGTCCTAGTACCGACCCCTGGGTAACACCACCACCTTCCTCCAGTCCAAAAAACAACCGTTCACCACTAGTCTCTGTTTCCTGTCACTTAGCCAATTCGTATCCATGCTGTCACTGTCCCTTTTATTCCATGGGCTTCAATTTTGCTGACAAGCCTATTATGTGGCACTTTATTAAACACCTTTTGAAAGTCCATATATAAAACATTGCCCTCATTAACCGTCTCTGTTGCCTCATCAAAAAACTCAATCAAGTTAGTTAAACACGATTTCCTTTAACAAATCCATCCTGGCTTTCCTTTATTAACCCACACTTGTCCAAGTGACTCTTAATTTTGTCCCAGATTATAATTTCTAAAAGCTTCCCCACCATCGAGGTTAAACTGACTGGCCTGTCGTTGCCGGGTTTATCCTTACACCCTTTTTTAAACATAAATGTAACATTTGCAATTCTTTAGTCGTCTGGCAACACCCCCATATCTAAGGAGGATTGGAAGATTATGGCTAGCACCTCTGCAATTTTCACTCTTACTTTCCTCAGTAACCTAGGATGCATCCCCACCATCACAGAAGCCAGTCTTCAGCCAATTCGATTCACTCCACGTGGTATCAAGAAACGGCTGAGTGCACTGGATATAGCAAAGGCTATGGGCCCCGACAACATCCCGGCTGTAGTGCTGAAGACCTTGTGCTCCAGAACTAGCCGCGCCTCTAGCCAAACTGTTCGAGTACAGCTACAACACTGGCATCGACTCGACAATGTGGAAAATTGCCCAGGTATGTCCTGTCCACAAAAAGCAGGACAAATCCAATCCAGCCAATTACCGCCCCATCAGTCTACTCTCAATCATCAGCAAAGTGATGGAAGGTGTCGTCGACAGTGCTATCAGGCACTTACTCACCAATAACCTGCTCACCGATGCTCAGTTTGGGTTCCGCCAGGACCACTCAGCTCCAGACCTCATTACAGCCTTGGTCCAAACATGGACAAAAGAGCTGAATTCCAGAGGTGAGGTGCCCTTGACATCAAGGCAGCATTTGACCGAGTGTGGCACCAAGGAGCCCTAGTAAAATTGAAGTCAATGGGAATCAGGGGGAAAACTCTCCAGTGGCTGGAGTCATACCGAACACAAAGGAAGATGGTAGTGGTTGTTGGAGGCCAATCATCTCAGCCCCAGGACATTGCTGCAGGAGTTCCTCAGGGCAGTGTCCTAGGCCCAACCATCTTCAGCTGCTTCATCAATGACCTTCCCTCCATCATAAGGTCAGAAATGGGGATGTTCACTGATGATTGCACAGTGTTCAGTTCCATTTGCAACCCCTCAAATAATGAAGCAGTGCGAGCCCGCATGCAGCAAGACCTGGACAACATCCAGGCTTGGGCTGATAAGTGGCAAGTAAAATTCGCGCCAGACAAGTGCCAGGCAATGACCATGTCCAACAAGAGAGAGTCTAACCATCTCCCCTTGACATTCAATAGCATTACCATCGCCATCCCCCACCATCATCATCCTGGGGGTCACCATTGACCAGAAACTTAACTGGACCAGCCATATAAATACTGTGGCTACGAGAGCAGGTCAGAGGCTGGATATTCTGCGGCGAGTGACTCACTTCCTGACTCCCCAAAGCCTTTCCACCATCTACAAGGCACAAGTCAGGAGTGTGATGGAATACTCTCCACTTGCCTGGATAAGTGCAGCTCCAACAACACTCAAGAAGCTCGACAGTATCCAAGACAAAGCAGCCTGCTTGATTGGCACCCCATCCACCACCCTAAACATTCACTCCCTTCACCACTGGCGCACTGTGGCTGCAGTGTGTACCATCTACAGGATGCACTGCAGCAACTCGCCAAGGCTTCTTCGACAGCACCTCCCAAACCCGCGACCTCTACCACCTAGAAGGACAAGAGCAGCAGGCATATGGGAACAACACCACCTGCATGTTCCCCTCCAAGTCACACACCATCCCGACTTGGAAATATATCGCCGTTCCATCATTGTCGTTGGGTCAAAATCCTGGAACTCCCTTCCTAACAGCACTGTGGGAGAACCTTCACCACACGGACTGCAGTGGTTCAAGAAGGCGGCTCACCACCACCTTCTCAAGGGCAATTAGGAATGGGCAATAAATGCCAGCCTCGCCAGTGACGCCCACATCCCATGAACAAATAAAAAAAAATCCCATCCGGAGTGAGTGTCTTATCTACTTGAAGTATAGCCAGTCTTCCTAATACTTGCTTTTTATCAATTTTTAGCCCATCCAGTATCTGAACTATCTCCTCTTTTTCCTTGGTAAAGACAGATGCAAAGTACTCATTTAATACCTCAGCCATGCACTCTGCCTCCTTGCATCGATCTCCATTTTGGTCCCTAATTGGCCCCACCCCTCCTCTTACTACCCGTTTACTAGTTATATGCCTTTGGAGACTTTTGGATTCCCTTTTATGTTAGCTGCCAGTCTATTCTCATACTCTCTCTTTGCCCCTCTTATTTCCTTTATCACTTCTCCTCTGTACTTTCTATATTCAGCCTGGTTCTCACTTGTATTATCAACCTGACATCTGTCATACGGCCCCTTTTTCTGCTTCCTCTTACTCTCTATCTCTTTCGTCATCCAGGGAGCTCTGACTTTGGTTGCCCTATCTTTCCCCCCTCATGGGAATGTACCTAGACTATACCTGAACCATCTCCTCTTTAAATTCATTGTTCAATTACAGTTTTGCCTGCCAATCTTTGATTCCATTTACCCGGGCCAGAGCCGTTCTCAACCCACTGAAATTGGCCCTCCTCCAATTATTACTCTAGATTGCTCCTTGACCTTTTCCATAACTAATCTAAACCTTATGAAACTATGATCACTGTTCCCTAAATGTTCCCCCACTGACATGCGCTCCATTTGACACACTTCATTCCCCAGAACTAGATCCAACAATGCCTCCTTCCTCGTTGGGCTGGAAACATATTGATCAAGAAAGTTCTCCTGAGCACACTTCAGAATTCCTTCCCCCTCTTTCCCCTTTACACTGTTACTATCCCAGTCTATATTAGGATAGTTGACGCCCCCCATTATCACTGCTCTATAGTTCTTGCACCTCTCTGTAATTTCTCTGCAAATTTGCTCCTCGATATCTTTCCCACTAGTTGGTAGCCTATAGATACATCCAGTGGTGTAATGGCACCTCTATTGTTTCTTAACTCTAACCAAATAGATTCTGTCCTTGACCCCTCAAGGACATCCTCTCTCTCCAGCATTGCAATATTCTCCTTAATCAATACTGCCACCACCCCAGCTCCTTTCTTTCCTTCCCTATCTTTTCTGAACATCTTGTATCCAGGAATATTTAGTACCCAATCCTGCCCTTTTTTGAGCCAGGTCTCCATTATCGCCACTACATCATATTCCGATGTGACTATTTGCACCTGCAGCTCACCAATCTCACTTACCACACTTTGTGCGTTTACACACATGCACTCTAAACCTATCTTAGACCTTCTCGTATTTTCTCTTGGTCTGATCCCACCTAATACTGTACTAATTTCTTACTCTAGTGCTCTCTGTCTCTTCCAATCCTTTGTGCACCTTATTTCTCCTTTCTAATGCTACACCCTAGTGCCCATCCCCCTGCCAAATTAGTTTAAATCCTCCCCCACAGCACTAGTGAACCGCCCCGCGAGGACACCTGTCCCAGCTCTGTTGAGGTGCAACCCGTCCATCTTGAACAGGTTCCCCCTGCCCAGAACTGGTCCCAATGCCCCAAGAATCTCAAGCCCTCCCTCTTGCACCATGTCTCTAGCCACGTATTAACCTGCCTTATCTTCCTATTTCTGTACTCACTAGCGCATGGCATTGGGAGTAAACCTTTGAGGTCCTGCTTTTTAACTTCCTCCCTAGCTCCTGAAACTCTGACCGCAGGCCCCTTTTCTTTCCTATGCCATTGGTAGCCACATGGACCATGACTTCTGGCTGGTCCCCTTCCCCCCAGAATGTTCTGCACCCTCTCCTTGATGTCCTTTACCCTGGCACCAGGGAGGCAACACACTATGCAGGACTGATATCGGCAGTCACAGTAACGCCTATCTGTCCCCCCAACTATTGAATCCCCAATGATTACTGCATTTCTACACTTCACTGTGTCCCCCTCTGCAGTCCTGGTGCCATGCTCAGGACTGTACTCGTTCGAGGTGTCGTCACCCTCACTGGTATTCAATGCTAGAGCCACACACCCAGAAGATTCCTGCACTGCCTGCCTCTTCCTACTCTTTCGGATGGCGACCCACTTGCTTTCCTGAACTCTCTGTGGCTGCGGGATGACCACCTCCGGGAACGTACGATCCAGGAAACCTTCAGCCTCCCCAATGCTCTGCAGTGACTCCAGTTGCCCCTCAAACTCAGAAACCCTCAGCTTCAGCTCGACCAACTTGAGGCATTTTCCTGCACATGTGGCCATATTGAGTAAATGGATTTAGTTTGATTTCAAAATAATTATTAATTACTTGGTCTTTTTTCAATTTTATGTATTTTTTATTTAAGTTTTAAAAGTTTTAAAATTGATCGATTAGTTTATGGTCCCTTAGTTTAAACCGCTTAGCGCCTCCTTCCCCTTCTGCACCTAATTCCCACACTCACCAAATTCCCAATTGAAAGTCCTCACTCTGTTAGTAATTCACTGTGTTTGAGGTTCACTCTCTGCCTTTACCCAGCTCTGTGCTCAAGCTGAAAAATGGAGTTTGTTCAGTAAATTATTGTGCTATATCAACCCAGTTATTGCTTGAGCATTTAAGTAACTTGCTAGAAGCCTCTGGTGTTAGATCCTATTAGCTTTAAGCAATTAGTTTAGTTACATGCCACTAGCCAACTTTTCATTTTTATTAAAGTTCTAGCAATGTAAATTGTTTAGCAGAGTAAGCCAAGAAGGAAGACAAGCTGCATGTATAAATCCTTTTACAACAATCTTATCTCACTATCAAATCAATATTTTTGGTGCATATGCAAGTGATACTTTAAAGTGCTCTAGTGTCACTTATTAATATTGTCCTACTGTGACTTTATTGGAAACAAACACAATGATTATAGATGGAAAATGTCTCATGCTTTTCTGGAATGATGGACACCCTCCATTACTTCAATAACTTTGTAAATTCATCATAACTGTTAATATAATTTACATTTGATGCAATTTACAGGCCAATACTGAAGGAGAGAACTGCGACCAATGCAAAATAGGATTCTTTGACCTGCAGTCAGAGAAATATAATGGCTGTGACCAGTGTTTCTGTTCAGGGGTATCTCGTGAATGTGAAAGTTCTACATGGACCTATGATAATGTAAGAATAATTGAATTGCAAAATAACTTTTGTTTAATGTTAATGTTTTACAGTTTTGGGGGGAAATTTTCTGAGTTTGCACTAAAGGCAGTCAGCTCATCCACTAGCCATGCACATTGGGAAATCATAGTTGCACTGCTTTTAATTTTCCATCCAGTAAATGAATGGAAAATTATTGGTGGTGTGACCAGGATTTCCTGATATGTGTGGCTGGCAGTGGTCAAACTTGGAGAAGCACCATTTTACTCTTCTCTCTCTAACTCATAGTTATAGGAAATGTTCGAGAGCCTTATCACTAGTAAATGCTCCCATTTATATTTTGCAGTCAAGCTTGGAAAATTCTATGTAATGCATTTTATGGACTCCTCTGCTTCTATTGACATCCTCCTTTCCAGCAACTTAACGCTGTTACAATTTGTGTTTATTCTCCTTCCTTTAATTTTTTCCACTCTTCTCTATTGATTGTGTTCTACATTGAAGCTATCGTCCTTAGTTGAAAAAGTCGATCAGTAAAACTTATAAATCTTTAAGAATATTGTCAGCTATATTTTTTGATATGGCTGCAGTTTAGACTTGAATGGTTAGAAATAGGTTTTCGACAAACTCAAATGGAAGTGTGCTGTTTGCATACAATTTTCCAAGGCCACCTCCTAACATAAACATGCATAATTGTGGGTGCACATTTGGACATGTGCAGGGAGCATGCTAGTGGTGGGAGTGGAAAATTGGATGTCGTGAGATTTAAAGAGATGGAGACAATTAAAATAAGAATAAGGGACAAAAACCCCAAAAGCCTTTGGAAAGGTTCAGAAAGTATTTCAACCCTTAATTGGCTTTTTCCAAGGCAGAAGGGGACTAAGAAGTGATGGAAAAAAAAACAAAAGTGCAAGCATGAGCTGCTCGGTTCCCAACACCCTTTTTGATGGCTACTGAATGGAGGTGATGGTGCATGGAGTGGTTGTGAAGATGAGAACGTAAGAACATAAGAAATAGGAGCAGGAGTAGGCCAAATGGCCCCTTGAGCCTGCTACACCATTCAATAATATCAGGGCTGATCTTCTCCCTCAACTCCACTTTCCCACCCTATCCCCATATCCTTGATTCCCTTAGTGTCCAAATATCCATCGATCTCAGCCTTGAATATACTCAATAACTGAGTATCCACAGCCCACTGGGGTGGAGAATTCCAAAGATTCACAACCCCTCTGAGTGAAGACATTTTTCCTCATCTCGGTCCTAAATGGCCGAACCCTTATCTTGAGACTGTGCCCTCTAGTTCTAGACTCTCCAGCCAGGGAAAACAACCTCTCAGTATCTACCCTGTCAAGCCCCCTCAAAACTTTATATATTTCAATGAGATCATCTCTCATTCTTCTAAACTCCAGAGAATATAGGCCCATTCTACTCAATCTCTCCTTATAGGACAACCCTCTCATCCCAGGAATTAATCTAGTGAACCTTGGTTGCATCCCCTCCAAGGTAAGTATATCCTTCCTTAGGTGAGGAGACCAAAACTGTACACAGCACTCCAGGTGTGGTCTCACCAGAGCCCTGTACAATTGCAGCTAAACCTCCTTATTCGCATACTCCAACCCCCTTGGCTAATATACCATTTGCCTTCCTAATTGCTTGCT
This sequence comes from Heptranchias perlo, assembly GCF_035084215.1. Classification (NCBI taxonomy): domain Eukaryota; kingdom Metazoa; phylum Chordata; class Chondrichthyes; order Hexanchiformes; family Hexanchidae; genus Heptranchias; species Heptranchias perlo. Next base: position 68,865,856 of record NC_090329.1, on the reverse strand, counting down.
GTACCTGCATGTTAACTTTTTGTGATTCATGTACAAGAAAACCCAAATTCCTCTGACTACCAATATTTCTTAGTCTCTCACCTTTTAAAAAATATTCTGCGTTTCTATTCTTCCTACCAATTCTTCACATTTTCCTACATTGTTCCATCTGCCACCTTCTCGCTCACTCACTTAACCTGCCAATATCCCTTTGCAGTCTCTTTGCGTCCTCCCCACAGCCTGCTTTCCCACCTAGCTTTGTATTGTCAGCAAACTTGGATACATTACACTCGGTCCCCTCGTCTAAGTCATTGATATATATTGTAAACAACTGAGGCCCAAGCACTGATCCTTGCGGCAGCCCACTTGTTACAACGTGCCAGCCCGAAAATAACCCGTTTATTCCCTATTACTCTCTATTTTCTGTCCGTTAACCAATCCTCAATCCATGCTAATATATTATCCCCAATCCCATGATCCCTAATCTTGTGTAACAACCTCTTGTGTGATATCATATTGAATGTCTTTTGAAAATCCAAATATACTCCAGCCACTGGTTCCCCCTCATTTATTTTGCTAGTTACACCCTCAAAAAATTCTAAAGGATTTGTCAAACACGATTTCCCTTTCATAAAACTGTATTGACTCTGCCTAATCCTATTATGATTTAAGCGCCCTGTTACTACGTCCTTAATACTGGATTCTAGTATTTTCCCGACTACAGATGTCAGGCTAACTGGCCTATAGTTCCCTGTTTTCTTTCTCCATCCTTTCTTGAATAACGGTGTTACATTTGCTGCCTTCCAATGCATGGGGACCGTTCTAGAATCTAGGGAATTCTGGGAGATCAAAATCAATGCATCCACTAACTCTGCAGCCACCCCTTTTAAAACCCTAGGATGTAGGCCATGAGGTCCAGGGGATTTGTCAGCTTTTAGTCCCATTAATTTCTCCAGTACTTTTTCTTTACTAATCTTAATTGCTTTAAGTTCCTCACTCTCATTAGACGCTTGGTTCCCCACTATTTCTGGTATGTTTTGTGTCTTCTACTGTGAAAACAGATGCGAAATATTTGTTTAACGTCTCTGCCATTTCCTCATTCCCCATTATAATTTCTCCTGTCTGCCTCTGCCACTAAGGGATCCATGTTTACTTTTGCTAATCTCTTACTTTTTACAAACTTGTAGAAGCTCTTACAGTCTGTTTTATATTTCTTGCTAGTTTAGTCTCATATTCAATTTTCTCCCTCTATCAATTTCTTGGGTCAAGCTCTGCTGATTTTTAAAACCCCCTCAATCCTCAGGCTTACTACTCTTTTTGGCAATATTGTAAGCTTCTTCTTTTAATCTAATACTATCCTTAACATCTCTAGAAACCCACAGAGGAGAGATTACACAAACTAGGGTTGTATTCCCTGGAATTTAGAATTTTTTAAAAATTCATTCATGAGTTGTGGGCATCACTGACAAGGCCAGCGTTTATTGCCCATCCCTAATTGCCCTTGAGAAGGTGGTGGTGAGCTGCCATCTTGAACCACTGCAGCATGTGTGGTGAAGGTACTCCCACAATGTTGTTGGGAAGGGAGTTCCAGGATTTTGACCCAGTGACACTGAAGGAATGACAATATATTTCCAAGTCAGGATGGTGTGTGACTTGGAGGGGAATGTGCAGGTGCAGGTGGTGGTGTTCCCATGTGCCTGCTGCCCTTGTCCTTCTAGGTGGTAGAGGTCGTGGGAGGTGCTGTCGAAGAAGCGTCAATGTAAATGTCAGTTGAAAACAGGATCTAAACATAAGTCACCTGGTAAAAAAATATAATTCAGTATCAGTCGAGTCACTATGCAGTAAATTGATTCTAACAATGAAGAAAAAGACAATTATGAGAAAGTGTTAATAAAATTTGATTAAATTAAGAAAGACATGGGGGCCCTGAAATTCCACGAGGACTCTTCTTGCCTTCTGTCTAACTTCAGAAGGGGGATTGGCATAACTGCACAGAGAAACGGCATAAACGGCTGTTTTCAGCCATGAATGCCATTTCTCTGGGGGTTTTGCCAAAGTTATTGTGAGACTGAGAAAACCCTCAGAATTTCAGGACCGGGATTTTTGGTGAGGTGCATTTGATCACCTATTACACTGATGGCTTTTTATTATGAGTAAGCTGATTTTTGATTATGCCTCTTTCAAAGTATTGTTCATGCTAACAGTGAGATGTCTAAAAGAAATTAGTTTCTTTGACATAGAATACCTATGCATTTTTTCTTAAATTTTGTCTTTTAGGTGACTGACATGTTTGATTGGTTCCTCACTGATTTGCAAGGTATTTCAAAAATTCTGCATAGGCAGGAGATCTTGGATGGATCTCAACTATTGCAGCTGAGCATTAACGACTATGGAGACAGCAGGATTTTACCACCTCTGTATTATTGGAGTGCACCAAGTGCATATTTGGGCCAAAAGGTATTTAACTTAAAAAGGTGTCTGTGTATTTATATTATATTAAAACTGTTCACTGACTGCAACATTCAAAAGGTATTGCACCTGAAGGTGTCATTGTGAAGGTTACATTATTTGATTCATTCAGTATAGTGGGGCTCAGCCAAGATTACCATGACAGTCACACTATACTGACCTTTATAGCTCCCTCTCCTGGAACTTATCAGCAATAATCTCTGTGCTTATCTAAGCACTTCCAACATAACCCTCGCTGCCCATAATCGCTCCACTTGTTAGTGTATCAAGTCCATGCTTCACAGAACTTCAACCCTCTGATTGGCGCTTCGACCCATTTGAACTCTGCATGCAATTCAGGTAAACAACCGGTTATGCAGGATTACAGCTCTGCATCTAGCTCTGTGCTGACCCTGTGAAGGCAGGTCTCTATAGTCATTGTCAGGTAAGTACGACAATGACTGCATGTGTGGTTGGTGGCATCTCAGCAGGTATGGCCAATCGGGCTATGCTGGCTGCTGATCACCTTGGCACGCCTTCCTTTATGCAGTACCACTGAAAGCATGACATACGGTGATTTGGATGCTTCTAAGGAAGCATCCAGCATTATCGTTAGTTAGGCATTCACATATGTTAATAATGCCATCGGGTCTGCTGTCCTAGCCTTCAGGAATAGTACAGTTTGCAGCACTAATCATTTGCCAAAGTGGGTTATGTGCACCTCTGTCTGTAGACACAGGTGTGAGGGTACCAGCGGGTGAACACAGCAACCTGATCTGCCTGGCATTTCTCCATTGGTTTTCCTCTTCCTCCAAGAAGCTCAATAGGAGATTCTAATTGGGAAACTCATTGGAGGCAAAAAAAAATAGAACTGCGTAATTGGTCTAAAAACTTATAAAAACCCAAATCTTAGTAGAAAAAAACAAGAAATAATGAAGAAAAATGGCGGCGTACCTAAAATATATTTATTTTAACATTATTGTGTTTTTTAACCCATTTAATTAATATTACCTTGCATCCCTCGATGCTTAATTCACATGAGTTTAATTAGGGCTGCAATGTCATATGTGCCCAAATATAGGGGAATGTCATAATATTTAAAGCTCCTGTCCATTTCACTTCCTGTCCCTGATGTTTTATGCACTAGAAATAGGTGCGTGACATAAAGTGGGCAGATATCCTGTAAAATGGGTTAACCTGTTCGTAAAGTCTACTCTTTCAGTCCATAATGAGAAGTCAATAGCTTATCAATAATTTTGATTTGAATGTATCCTTAAAGCACTGAGCTGGAGAGGCATTTGAGTAAGTGGAGAACATCTCAATAAACGTGCAAGATTTTCCAGGATAACTAAGACAGTTGAATTTTCAAGTTCTGATGATTATGGAAATAACAACCGATTAGCTGTGTATTGAATGTATTATGTCAAATTATGGCATCTAGTTTACAAGTCATTTGCTTTTCCAAGTCACAGTAATAATTTAAATGCTTCTTTCTGAAAAAGGTATAAAATATTTGAGCATCTTTATTTTCATGTCATTATGTTAGAAAAATGATATATTGGCTGCTTAAATGCTTGTCATTAAATCACACAGCATGATGGTTTATAATCAGGAAGAAAAATTAACTCTATTCATGTAGGGATAGTACTGCAGTATTAATGACTTGTACTTTAGAAGATAGTTGTATAAAGGGGCAAGGAATTTGTTTGCAAGTATTGACATTCTCTTCAGAAAGTAAAGGATTTATTGTTCACATTTTTATGGCACATAAACTATTGTTAATATTTATAAATTAACTTAAAATTGCAAGTGCACTGACTGAGAGCAAGCCAATTCATAGTGAAAGAGACCATAGCAATTATACATATACTGTCTCTTGGATGAGTAGTGACCTGTTATCAGTAATAACCTATTATGATGATAAATAACCTATCTTTCAAGATTCTGGCTGAATGCACACTCCAGTAGTTTCACCAAAACCTAGAACATTAGCTATCATTTTTAGATTGACGAGAATGACAGCAGTGTGTGGAGTGTCTGCATGGATAGCTACAGACTTTTTTTTACCCGATTGAATATATTTAATGCAATCCACTTGAAAAGTGCAAAGTGTCCCTTTTCAAAGCAACCCCCAACATATCAGTTGACTAAACGTTGTTTGCACAGTGACCTAAAGGATAGCTTACTGAGCTTCTGATTGGCTACTGAGTTGAATTCAAAACCTTGCTGTCCTTTTTAAAGAGCATTTTGTTTATATACACGGTCCCCACCATTAATACCGTCCACACTTACCATGAGCAGCTGCCTATATCGGGCAAAAGGCGCTAATTGTTTGGCATTTACGCTGAAGTCAGTTATAAAGGCGCTGCTTTTAACGTATTAAGCACAGGTTTTTTCCCTTATCCATTTCTGAAAGCTGCTTGAGAGTTTGTTTTTCTTCTTCTCCCACATTCCTTTCTTGCTGTACTCTCCCGTTCAGTTGGATAAAAGGTCAGCCTCCCATGAGAGAGGCACTGGGGGTGCACCTCGTAGAAGCACAAGATTAGGGAGCAGAAAATTGCAGTAGGCATCAAGGGCGAACAGTGGGATGGCAAAAAGAAGCAATGCAGCAATAGCTTCTCTGAGGAATACTCATACTGTTGCCATGCAGGCCCTGGGCTTCTCCTGTTTGGACAGGCCAGGGTACTGGATGAATAAGGGCTTCAGTAATCTCAATGTTCTTTTTGAATCTGTTCTCATAGAATTAGTGGACATGTTGAAATAGAACCCGGAGACAGCTGCTTGTGTAGCTGGGCATGGGTGTTGTCTTATCTCTCTGGATGATAACACTTCTGTACCCTTGTTCCCCTCCATCCAACTATTGCACAAGTGTCAAATAGCATGTAGGATCAGGCTGCCCCTGCAGCTGCAAAAGTGGGGTGCAGCTTTCAGCCTGTACCTCTCAGGCCTGCACTCACACAGATTGATGACCATTACCATTTTATGAGCCTTTGACAGAAACACAGCACCCAGCCACCTACCATTCTTCAATCACTGGGGGAAGCACCTTGTAGAAGAACAAGATTGGGGTGTAGAGAACTGTAGTAGATACCAAGGGTAAACTCTGAGGTGGCAAACAATAGCAACGCAGCAATGTATGTCAATAAAATGGGATGACACTTAATTTGCATTGTGTCCAGAGAGTGTGCCTGTAACAATATTGTAAATTGGAACCTACGGTAAGAAGATTGGCTTGCTTGGCACTAAAGAATACCTTAGAGTGTTGTTGAGGGCATATATTTCCAAGAAATGGATACGATGCATGGGAGGAAGTAATCATGTCATGATGTGAAGGACTCATTAATCAGATTTTTATAGGTACTTTGGTTGTTAGCAGTTTTTGATCACCAATGGCATGCTCAACATCCTCAATGTCAACTGTCTGTACCCTCCTTTCTGGCAGCTCCATGTGTGTTTCATTCAGGGGTCGGTGCTGGGTCCCCAACTCTTTACAATCTATATTAACGATTTGGAGGAGGGGACCGAGTGTAACAGTGCAGATGATACAAAGATGGGAGGGAAAGTAGAGAGTGAGGAGGACATAAAAAACCTACAAGGGGATATAGACAGGCTGGGTGAGTGGGTGGAGATTTGGCAGATGCAATACAATATTGGAAAATGTGAGGTTATGCACTTTGGCAGGAAAAATCAGGGAGCAAGAAACTGGAAAGTACTGCAGTACAAAGGGATCTGGGGGTCCTAGTGCAAGAAAATCAAAAAGTTAGTATGCAGGTGCAACAGGTGATCAAGAAGGCCAACGGAATGTTGGCTTTTATTGCTCGGGGGATAGAATATAAAAACAGGGAGGTATTGCTGCAGTTATATAAGGTATTGGTGAGACCGCACCTGGAATACTGCATACAGTTTTGGTCTCCATACTTAAGAAAATACATAGTTGCTCTCGAGGCAGTACAGAGGAGGTTCACTCGGTTAATCCCGGGGATGAGGGGGTGGACATATGAGGAGAGGTTGAGTAGATTGGGACTCTACTCATTGGAGTTCAGAAGAATGAGAGGCGATCTTATTGAAACATATAAGATTGTGATGGGGCTTGATCGGGTGGATGCAGTAAGGATGTTCCCAAGGATGGGTGAAACTAGAACGAGGGGGCGTAATCTTAGAATAAGGGGCTGCTCTTTCAAAACTGAGATGAGGAGAAACTTCTTCACTCAGAGGGTAGTAGGTCTGTGGAATTTGCTGCTCCAGGAAGCTACATCATTAAATAAATTTAAAACAGAAATAGACAGTTTCCTAGAAGTATAGGGAATTAGGGGTTACGGGGAGTGGGCAGGAAATTGGACATGAATTTAGATTTGAGGTTAGGATCAGATCAGCCATGATCTTATTGAATGGTGGAGCAGGCTCGAGGGGCCGATTGGCCTACTCCTGCTCCTATTTCTTATGTTCTTATGTTCATTTTGCACAGTGCAGTATACAGCAAACCACAGTGATGCATAACATTCTGGCTGGGCTGTATTGGAGGAAACCCATTGACCTGTTGAGGCATCAGAATTGTTGTTTCAACATTCCTATGGTGTGCTTGTTGACAGCTCTCAAAGACGCATGGGCTTTATTAACCCTGTGTTCGTGGATGTCACACAGGTGTCATAAACTGGATTGTCTTCATCTTCAAAGAGTCTACCTTGTACTTTTCGTCAAGTACAAACAATGGGAGAATGAAGGACTAGCATAAAATAAAAGGATCATGACAGATTCTGGGAAAGTGAATATTGACCTACAGGATCCTATGCATTTGGTCTCAGACTAACAGCATATTGATGGAATGGAAGCCTTTGTGATTCCTGAAAGCTGCACTATTGGTGCAATAAATGCAGCAGGAGCATGTAGCTTAAGAGTTATAACATCTATGATGCTTCTTTTTTAGAATTTCTGCAATCTGAGTAAAACCCACCATGCATGACTGATTTTTTTTGGAAGAATTATTATCACATCGGAGGAGCAAGATAAAGACACAGAAAAGCATAGAACTTATAACACGAAAACACATTTGCACCAATCAGTCCGTGTCAGTGTTACCCTCCATGCGAGTAAATAGTTCTAATCACATTTATCCACCCTGTTCCCATAATCCTTTCAACCCCTTTTCCTTCATCAATTAGATTCAAAAATCTAATTTTGAATATTGACATAGTTTCTGTCTCAACCACTAACCTTGGAATTCTACTTCCTCACAATTCTCTGTGTAAAGAAGTTCCTTTTGCTTCAGTTCTAAATCTCTTATATTTAATCTTGTATCTATGGCCCCTCATTCTTGACCCCTTAACTACTGGAAACAATCTGCTTCTCTCTACCCTGTCCCATACTTTCATAATTTTGAACACTTCCATCATATTGCCCCATAATCTGTGTTGTTTTAATGAAAAAATATCCAATTTTTCAAGTCTTTCCCTGTATTTGTATTTCCTCATACCTGGCAGCATTCCAGTGAATCTGCATTGTACCTTTCCTAAAGCCTCAATATCCTTCCTATAGTGCGGAGCCTAATACCACACATGGTACTCTAACTGAGGTATTATTAAGGTTTTATATAGGCTCATCATTATCTTTTGGCTTTTATATTTTACATCTCTTGTGAGACAAGGAGAAAGAAAAGGTCAAAGAGAGAGAAGATATCTCTGGCTGCAAGAAATGCAAACTGAGGTAGATAACATGGCTGTCTAAAGCAAAGATTTGAAGGAACATGCTTCTACATGTCAACATCATAAAATGATGAATTCATCTCTACCTGAAAAATGTTGAGTCACCACAGTCAGAAGCTTCCCCTTTAACCCACATCTTGGGGGGAATTTTAACTTCCCCTACCTGGCAGAAACCAGGTGCAGGCAGTTAAACAGGAGCGAGTCAATTACCCATTACATTCCCGCCCTGCAGAGATTTTAAAGCCATTGATTTTGGTGGTGGATGAGGCATCCACCTGAATCAAATAGAAGCCTCATATATGTATGCAAATTGAGGTCCTATTACATCAGTAGGACCCTGATGGTCAGAGCAGGGTGCACGCTACCATCGCACTCAGTGGAAGCTGTTCTGAAGACCGAAGAAGCCACAAAAAATGTTAAGCTTTCCTTTGTGGGTCCAGGAGGAGCAGGAGAGCTCCTACGAGCTCTCAAAGGAAGTTATGGCCTCAGCTGCCTCGGGCTTTCACCAACATTCCCACCCACAAGACCCTGCGGAAACCCTCTCCCAACCACTTACCTTCTAGCTGACTGTTAGCCTCTGGGCTATGTGATTTAAACCAGCTGGCTGCCGATCAGTTGCTTTATTCCAACCTGTTACGGGCGAGCAGCTGACTGGTGGGATATAAATGAGGCCAGTTAAAATAGCCCAGGTCTGAAATTTATGACAGTGGGTGCATTTCTGAGTTGCCCCTTGTCTATACTTTGAGATGACAGGAGATAGGTGTATTTCGGGCCTAAGGGAAAAGTGAATGTGATGCTGTGCAGAATGGCTTCAACCTGCTGCAGAAGGATATTATGCCGCTGACTTTCTTTACCTTCCTCTGACTTAGTGCACGTTGAGTGAAGTACACACAAGGTGCACTCCACTTGACTGGATTTCAGCTCACCTGCAGTTCTGGATTCAGGACTGGGTTTACAGTCCTGCCATACCTCCAGCACAGGAATGGCCCATGGAATGGGCACGCACCTATAATTGAGGGAGGAAAGTGAACTCCTGCAGTAGGCTGAGAGGCCTGCAATGGTAGTTATGGCCCCTGACTTTGGGTCCTTCAAAAAACAGTAAAAACCCAGGTGAGAAATGAGCTGGAGGCATACACACTCCTATCTCATTAGTGTGCATTGAGTTACATCTTCCACTTGCTGCAGGTGAAAGTTCTCCATCTTGGTTTGGGGATACCCCTAGAAATGCACATAAAGTGCAAAGTATCCTTGCCTGTTACCAACTACCCGCATTCACGTAGCTCAGGATGTCAGACTCAATTTAAACCCTCTGGCCTAGAAATTTGATGGCTCCGCGCCTGTTTTTCGAGCGCTAAATGGGTATCTAAGATTGCAAGATGTTGGGAAGGAAGCGCACGCTTATTATGAGCCAAAAGTATGCTGCCAGTCACATTGGTGTAGGTAAAAAAATTGGTGTCCAGATACATACCTGAAACAGCCGTTAGTCCCTTTGCATATTTAAATAAAGGGATTAATGCCTTTGAGGCCTCCTCTGCAATATTGATTTGCCCTGAGGCAGTTGGTGCAGGTGCTGGTTGCATTCAGGATAACCAACTGTACATGCGGCCTAAGCCACAGTTCCTAAAGGGACCGCTGTAGCCCGTCACCAAAAGAGTAAGTTTGCGTCAAAATGCAAGAGGACATTAATAAACTTGCAGAATGGGCATGTAATTGGCAAATGAATTTCAATTCAGATAAGTGTGAGGTGGTGCGTTATGGTAGGAAGAATAAGGAGGCCACATATTGCTTGGATAATAAGAGTCTAAATAGCATAGACGAGCAAAGCGATCTCGGGGTACAGAGACACAAATCACTAAAAGTAGCGACGCAGGTTAATAAGCCCATAAAAAAGGCAAATCAAGCACTGGGGTTCATTCTTAGAGGGATAGAATTGAAAAGCAGAGATGTGTTAAACTTGTTTAGAACCTTGGTTAGACCACACTTGGAGTACTGTGCACAGTTCTGGTCTCCATATTATAGAAAGGATATAGAGTCTTTGGAGAGGGTGGAAAAAAGATTCACAAGGATGATACCAGAGAGGATATACTTATCAGGAAAGACTGAACAGGCTGGGGCTCTTTCCTCTAGAAAAGAGAAGACGGAGGGGTGACCTGATAGAGGTCTTTAAGATAATGAAAGGGTTTGATAGGGTGGACATAGAGAAAATGTTTCCACTTGTCGGGGAGACCAAAACTAGAGGTCATAAATATAAAATAGTCATTAATAAATTCAATAGGGAATTTACTCAAAGAATGATAAGAATGTGGAACGTTGTACCACAAGGAGTAGTTGAGGCAAATAGCATAGATGCATTTAAGGGGAAGCTAGATAAGCACATGGAGAAAGGAATAGAAGGACATCCTGATAGGGTTAGATGAAGTAGGAAGGGAGGAGGCTTGTGTGGAGCATAAACGCTGGCATAGTCCATTTGGGCCGAATGGCCTGTTTCTGTGCTGTAGTTTCGATGTAACTCGATATTAAAAATACTTATCTGAATGTGAAGTCGGGAGAAGCACGAGTGTTCCACCTGACTCCAAATTTACCCGCACGCTGCTGCCGCCCACACTCTGATCATGACTTTGAGCCTCCCCCAATTGCCAACAGCACCCTCTGCAAAAGTTGCCACTACCCTATGTGATCCCAGCCACCGCTACCCTTTCTCTCAGTCGGCCTCCCTCTCCCAATCGCGCCCCCCCCCCCCCCCCCCCCCCAGTCCCCTTTAAGGACTTACCTGAGGGATGCTGCTGACGACGCAGTGGCCCGATCGTTGAGAACTCTTCTTCGGCAAGCTGCCTGGGGATACCCATTAGGTGCCCGCAGCTCGCTGGTTCGATGATAATGAGGTTTGAGGCATTAGGGTCACCTCTGGCCTATCCATTCAGGTGCAAGGATCATTCCCTCCCTGCACCCACTGTGTGCCCGTTTTTGGGTGCAAATGAATTTTTACTACTCTAGATATAACAATATCAAAGATATGAAAACCCTGTGAAATTGTCTGCAACTAAATAAATTTTATGAAGAAAAAACTTGTCGAGTTATAAAATGTCTGAAGCCAATGTCATAACACGCTTGCCTGCAATTTGTTGTGTCCACTCATTATAGAAGTATTTTATCCAGTGTGACCCCATTGTCAATCTTCTATTTTTAATGAATATGTTTGAAATTAAGCCAACAAAAAGGAATACTTTTTAAATTATAAATCTAAGGAATTTCAGTGTTTCCTTTCTAGACTGATGGAAATGCTTGTGATTTATTTGCTTCTCATAACAATAAATAGCAAAGACGAAACAACTAATTGATTTGTCAACCATGATAGCCGAACGCAAATATTAATAGACTGTGCTGCATGCCTGCATCCTGTTTGTGGAAGATTCCAAAGCTCGCAAAAACAATTTTGTTTGGATTTTTCATTAAGAGTTTAATTTACAGTTTGCCTCGTAATTTTCAGTCATGCTGGATCAATATCCTGAGGAAATCTTGCAGTCATCTCCAAACTAAGAATGTATTTTTTGATGTGTAGACTTCTTAAAATTATGTTTACGTTGTAAAATTATGTGAGTGAAAATGCTGACCTGAAGATCCACTTTGACATATCCTCCTCAGAATAAGTACAGAGCAATTTTTTGACTCATGATTAATGGATTGAATATATTTAAAGTTGCAATACATCATAACGTAATTTTTACAGAGCAACTATAGTATATTGTAGGCACAGCACAGGAGGAAGCCATTCGGCCCATCGTGCCATTTAGTCCCACTCCCAGCTCTTTCCCCATAGCCCTGTAAATATTTCCCTTCAAGTATTTATCCAATTCCCTTTTGAAAGTTACGATTGAATCTGCTTCCACCACCCTTTCAGGCAGTGCATTCCAGATCATTACAACTCGCTGCATAAAAAAATGTTTCCTCATGTCGCCTCTGACCCTTTTGCCGATCACCTTAAATCTGTGTCCCCGGTTACCTACACTTCTGCCACTGGAAACAGTTTCTCCTTATTTACTCTGTCAAAACCATTCATGAGTTTGAACGTCTCTATCAAATCTCCCCTTAACTTTCTCTGTTCGAAGGAGAACAATCCTAGCTTCTCTAATCTCTCCACATAACGGAAGTCCCTCATACCTGGTATCATTCTAGTAAATCTCTTCTGCGCCCATCCTACAAAAATGATTTGAAGATCATTTGTCTTATGCAGTGAGTATAGTAAGTGGAAACTGTGGGTGCTAAATTAGACCGTGAAGCACCCGTTGTTTCGGCGCTACCCGGCTCGCTGACATCCAAGATGGCGTCTTGGATATGCATGCACATTTCCAGCGTGACATGCGCCGGATGCCATCTTGGTATAGGAGTTAGCACAGGCGCAGATAACGAACGCTGGAATCATGTAAAATAAGGAGAAAATGGATACAATCAGTGTGCAACGCTGATTTAAAGTGATAGACACTATTTTGGGACATAACGCTCAACTCAACGCACAGTCTTAACCCCGACCATCTGTCTTAGAGTCCCTGGAGGACCCCCCCACAAGCACTATTTAAAGGGACCATGCAGGATTTACAGGTTAATGGCTGGATTATTGCTTCTGGCTGCTGAGACATTTGTAACTATTTTTGGAGGTCTCCTAGACTTGAATACTAGGACGCGGGGACATGGCCTAACATTTAGAGCCAGGACATGCAGGAGTGAAGTTAGGAAATGCTTCTACACGCAAAGGTTGGAGAAGTTTGGAACACTCTTCTGCAGACAGCAGTTGATGCTAGCTCACTTATGAATGTTAAATCTGAGATTGATAGATTTCTGTGAACCAAGGGTATTAATGGATATGGGGCTAAGGCAGGTATATGGAGTTAGGTCACAGGTCCACCATGATCTCATTGAATGGTGGAACAGACTCGAGGTGCTAAATGCCACTGCCACTTGCTGCCTCCTGATATGCGCCACTTTTTCCTGCAAGAAAGCGGGACGTGTGTCTGGTTGGTGAGTCTGTGGAACTCCCTTCCCCAGAGAGTGGTGGAGGCAGGGTCGTTGAATATTTTTAAGGCTGAGTTAGATAGATTCCTGATTAACAAGGGAGTCAAAGGATATAGTAGGTAGACGGGAAAGTAGGGTTGAGGTCGCAATCAGATCAGCCATGATCTTATCATATAGCAGAGCAGGCTCAAGGGGTCGAATGGCCTGCTCCTGCTCTTAATTCGTATGTTTGTATGTGATGTGCCTGTCATAGTTGAATAGCTGACAGTGTGTGTGGCCTGTGAGTTGTGGGTGGGTGGCTTGAAACTGTGAGAATGTGTTGGAGTGAGAGGAAGCATCTGGTTGGAAGAGTTGAGTAGTGATGGAAAGAGTTTGTTGGTATGTGGGGGATGGCGGGTGTAGTGCGTGATGCAGTTGGTAGGAGGCGCCACTTGACAGTTGACCTCACTCACCTTGACCACTCGTCAAAGCATTGAACTTCTTCCTGCACTGCATCCATGTTCGTGGTGCTATGCGCCTGGCATTGACTTCATTCTCCGCTGCCTCCCACTGCCTTCTGGATATATGTCTGGAGGGCCTCTTGCCCCCCACCACCCCTCTCTGCGGATATAGGATGTCCCTCCTTCTGTCCACCTCTTGCACCAAGGCCTCTAGTGCACCAGCAGAGAACTTTGGTGCACGCACTCTCGCAGGCCTGGTACCAACTCAGGGGTATGGCATGCAGATTGGGGGATGTGGGATTTAGTACTGCGCAACCTTTATTCAATTAAAAGTTCTGAAAGCACAGAACGTGTCTTCTCTATATCATCAATTTGAAGTGGGTGCATTAAGCAGACAGTGTGTTCCTGGCGAGAAATAGAGTATTTACATCACTGAAATAAATTAATTTATAGGGCCTTAGTGAGGCTATCACACATTGCATATGAGATCATATACGCTGGCCCAGTCATCCACCGTTTTCCATCCAGTGTCCACGTGCTGACAAAAAATCAGTACAGGGTTTAAATTTTCCATGGTGCCTGAGGTTGCCTCAGAATTCCTCTGACGTATCATGGATTTTATCCAACCTTTTTTAATCTCCTGGAGGAAAGTTCTGTAAAATTGCTCCCTTGATATCCCTCTCCCCATAGATCATGAAGCTGAATTCCAAAATCTATCTAACCTTACCAGCTGCTTTCCGCATACAAGCCTCATTATCTATATATATGTAACTTATTGATGCCAACCTTCAGTGTTTTATGTGGGCAGTCGGTGTTTGGGTGACCCAGTGTAAAACTCCAAAATGATGAGAAACACACCAAATATCGAAAATCAAAATTTTCCTCAGAGAGAGCACAGGGCTGCCTTGTGAAAATAAGTCTTATGTTTCATTACATAGAAATTATAGCACAGAGCCAGACCTTTCAGCCCAACTGCTCTTTTCTAGCATTTATGATCCACACAAGCTTCCTCCCACCCCTCTTCATGTACCTCCCATCAGGCATTCAAGTATTTGTTTTTTTAACATAACTCATCAGTGCGTAAACATAGGGATGGGACCTGCATCTGTGTTTTACGTGTGCGATGTCTGATCTCCGTGCAGACAGTAGACTGTTATTTTCACCAAATAACAGGTACCAGCTACCTTTAAGAGATTTCTAAGAAACATCCTCCCTTTCAGAGATTGGACTCCCCTGCTGGTGGAAAGTGCAAATTGCATTGATTCCATGTGCAAGGCCTGGAATGGAACGCTAATTGCAGGTTCGTACTCGGGCAGGCCAAACTCGTGTCCTGCCTGCGCAGGGGTTATTGGGCTTGGGGTAATAGCGCACCACGCTACCTGTGCCCAAAAACGGCCCTCATCCAATTTTTTTCCCCCAGTGTGTTTTATTTACAAGTGTCATTTAAATTGATTTTGTGGCACTAGTTCTTAAATTTTATTTCTCTAACTTTTCACCAGCTCCTTAAGACATTGATTCTTGCTGCAGTGGAGTTCATCAGGTGCCAGGTGTCCTCTGGTACCTTGACCAAGTGGTCAGTTTTCATGTTTGATCCTTGATTATGGTTGTTGACAGGCTATTTGACTACTTGGGGCATTACATCTGAGGCTCATGTGATGTTCACACACATGCACCACCAGCAGAGAGCCTAACCAGGGTCATTGGGGCAATATGTCGCAGTCCCTGTCACCACTTTGGCTGAGATCCACCAACTCAGCACTAAGAGGATCAAACCTAGGACTGGCACTCATTTTTATGATCGTGAAGAACTAAAAGAAAATGACATTATTTGCAAACAAAGCATTCTGTTGTTGATTTTAATTCAGCTATTTGTGAAAAATAAGAATTGAATTACTCTCCTCTACCAAAACCGTTTACTACTCCAGAATCATCCTGGAGAGCAAAGGTTACCCCAGTTTCTTTTCTCCACTATCAAGAGTCTCCTCTGTCCCCTCTGCCCTCACCTCCAACTACAAATGCGAGAGCTCTTGCCACTAAGACTGAGACCATCCAGTCAGCTGCCTTTGCTGTTTCCCCCCCTTCCCCTTGCCCACCAAGCTAAACCTCCCTCCAGGCTTCCCTGTACCATAGCCCTGATCCCGTGGCTTTCTCTAGTTTCTCTCCTACCTCCCATTATGCGTTCTCCGAGCTGATTCTCGGACTGTCATGGACAGGTACAGAAAATAATCAAAAAGGCTAATGGAATGCTGGCCTTTACATCTAGAGGACTAGAATACAAGGGGGTAGAAGTTATGCTACAGTTATGCTATAGCATTTAAGGTGATTAGCAAAAGAACCAGAAGCGACATGAGGAAAAACTTTTTTACACGGTGAGTAGTTATGATCTGGAATGCGCTGCCTGAAAGGATGGTGGAAGCAGATTCAATCGTGGCTTTCAAAAAGGAATTGGATAAATACTTGAAGGGAAAAAATTTGCAGGGCTACGGGGAAAGAGCGGGGGAATGGGCCTAACTGGATTGCTCTTGCAAAGAGCTGGCAGGGGCTCAATGGGCTGAATAGCCTCCCCCTGTGCTGTTACCATTCTATGATTCTATACAAAGCCTTGGTTAGACCATACCTGCAGTACTGTGTTCAGTTCTGGGCACTGCACCTTAGGAAGGATATATTAGCCTTGGAGGGAGTGCAGTGTAGATTTACTAGAATGATACCCAGACTCCAAGGGTTAAATTATGAGGAGAGATTACACAAAATCTGAGATTGATAGATTTTTGTCGACCAAAGATATTATGGGATATGGGGCTAAGGCGAGTATATGGAGTTAGGTCACAGATCATCCATGATCTCATTGAATGGCGGAACAGGCTCGAGCGGCTAAATGACCTATGTTCCTATCTTGTCCATGAGATCGACTTCCTAATTCCTGGACTTCATTCCCACTAAACAGCTAACAACCCAACTTCCCTTCCATACCCCCATGCTAGCTGACAATGTAAATGGTTCCCTCTCCACAGGTGGTCTTCCCCTTTTCAAATCTACAGTCAGCATCCCCTCCACAAAAAAAAATGGAGCCCCTCTGTCCTTGGAATTAACTAACCCATCTCAACCTCCATTTCCTCTCCAAAGTCCTTGAACGTGTTGTTGCCTCCTAAATCCATGCCCATCTTCCCTGCAACTCCATATTTGAATCTCTTCAACTGGGTTTCCAACCATGCCACACCATTGAAATGGCCCTAATCTAAGTCATAAATGACATTCTCTGTGACTGTGACCGTGGTGCACTATCTCTCCTTGTGCCCCATAACCTCCCTGCAGCCTTTGACACGTTCGACCACCCCATCTTCCTCTAATGCCTTTCCTTTGTTGTCTAGCTCGGTTTGATGCCCTCTCTTTGTTCCGCTCCTACCTATCTAATTGTAGCCAGAGCATCTTCAGCAATGGCTATTTGTCACAGCCCGGCACCATTACCCTGGTGACCCCCAAAGATCTATCCTTGGCCCCCTCCTCTTCCTCATCTATATGCTATGCTTTGACAACATTATCCAAAGATATGGGATTGGCTTCCACATGTACGCCCAGCTCTACCCCTCCACTGCCTCTGTGTTAGCAGATTGCTTGTCCGACATCCAGTCTTGGATGAATTGCAATTTCCTCCAGTTAAATATTCGGAAGGCTGAAGCCATCATCTTGGCCCCGCCACAAACTCTGTCACTGCCACTGACTCCAGTCCCCATCCCTGGCTACTGCTTCAGGTTGAACCAGACTGCTCTCAAATTTGGCACCCCGTTCCACCCCGAGCTAAGCTTCCAGCCCTATCACAAAGACTGCCTACTTTTACCTCCGTAACATTGCCTGCTTCCATCTCAGCCCATCTGCTGCTGAAACCCTCATTCGTGACTTTGTCATCTACAGACTTGACTATTCCAATACTCTCCTGGATGCCCTCCCATTCTCCACCTTCCAGAAACTTCAGCTCATCCAAAGCTCTGCTGCCCATGTCCTGAGCTGCACCAAGTCTCGTTCATCCGTCACCCTTGTCCTTGCTGACCTATGTTGGCTCCTGGTCCACCACCACCCCAAATTTAAAATTCTCATTCTCGTCTTGAAATCCTTTATGATATTGCCCCTCCCTATCTTTGTTAGCTCCTCCCCTACAATCCCCCAGAACTCTCTGTTCTTCTGATTCTGGCTTCTTCTGCATTCCCCCTTTCCTCCCACCATGGCAACCGTGTTGTCAATTGTCTGGGCCCCACCCTCTGGTATTCCCTCCCTAAACCCTTCTGCCTCTCCACCTCTATCTCCACCCAGCCACAATGAAGGAAAGGTAATATATGTCCAAGTCAGGATGGCATTTGAATACAGCATTCAATCTTTTCTACCTGTACTTATTCTCGTAATCCTCAAGTTTTTTCTTTATCATATATTTATCCAGCTATTTTTGGAAAGGTATTAAATGGCACAGCAGTGAATGTGTGTGTGTGTGTGTGTGTGTGTGTGTGTGCATGTACAGTGGCGGGGAGGGGGGTGGTTGGGGTGGGGGTCACCGTTGAGACTTGTTAATTTATACTCACATCCTTTGGTTCTGCATTCAGTCCAAGTTAAATAATTTTCTTTTGTCAGTTTGGCATGATGAAATGATTTGGTACTTTTACTCAAACTGTCATTTGAACAACTATTATTGAAGAGATTACTGGTAATCTTCAAATTTCTAACTGTTGCCTAAAAACAACACTATGTGCCATTGGGAAAAAATTGTTAATAATTCAGAAATAGCAATGGTCCAGTGAAGTCTTGTTAATGGAAACTAAATTGTGATGATGTACAAGTTACAGTTTGAAATAGGAGTCATAAGAGCAAAGTTTAGTTTAAGACCTTTATTTTGTCTCATTTATTACAATATGATGGGTTATTATATTATGCATGATTTAGCAAAGTTATGATTTGATATTAAAATGCTTCAGTAGACCAGCATATATATGAAAAATGACAGCAATTTAAAGGTTAATGTGGGTTTTATTCTCAGATTTTGAAATGCCCTACAAGAACAACTCAAGTGCACATTTTAATCAGTAGAAGAGAGAACTTTATAAAAACATATTATTGTGTTTCTCTCACTGCAGCTGACAGCATATGGAGGGAAATTGATTTTCACCATCTCTGATGACTCCACAGGACATCTGTCGCACAATCAAAAGTCTCAAATCTTCTTAGAGGTTGGTGTTTATGTTTCACTTAGTTTGAGTTTTCCAAATTAGAGGCCAGCACCTTTTTCACTTTTTTATCCATTATCAATCACATGAAGAACAGGTGCACCAGTTATTACCAAGTACTATTCCTATCCATGCAGGATATCCATGTTAAGAAATGTGGGGGCAGATTTTCAGTTCGGGCCCAAAATGGTGCGGCATTGGCGGTGCGTCCAAAGCACATGGCGGTCGGGAGGCCTGAACTACTTTCGGGTTTGGGCCTCATTTCAATTTTTTCAGCGAGCTACGGGCACCAAACGGATGCTCTGCTGCAGCTCATCAGTTTCAGACCTCGGATAATCTGCGAGCTTCTGCATGGAGCTGGCTGACAAGTAGGGACAGTTGGGGAGGAGGAGCGGAACCCGTGGGGGGAGGGGTAAGACCAGACCGGCAATGTGCAGGAAGATTTTTGAGGGCTCAGGAGCATGGATGCTCTTCCTCGCCCCCCAAAAATCTTAAAAAAAGAAAAAGTTACTTTTTTGGAACGCCCTTTTAGGACTGTTGGTTAGGTCGCTCAACACTTGGAAAACTGGGACTAGTATGAAAAAAAAAGAAAGGCTTGCATTTATATAGCGCCTTTCATGATCTGGAGACTTCCTAAAGTGTTGTACGGCCAATTAAGTACTTTTGAAGTGCAGTCACTGTTGTAATGTAGGAAACACGGCACCCAATTTGCGCACAGCAAGATCCCACGAACAACAAAGTGATAATGACCAGATAATCTGTTTTTATTAAGTATTGGTTGAGAGATAAACATTGGCCAGGACACCGGGGAGTACTCCCCTGCTTTTCTTCAAAATAATGCCATGGACCTTTTAAATCCACCTGAAAGGGCAAACGGGGTCTCGGTTAACTGTCTCATCTGAAAGATGGCACCTCTGACAGTGCAGCGCTCCCTCAGAACTGCACTCGAGTGTCAGCCTATGTGCTCAGGTCTCTGGAGTAACTTTGCATGTTCTACCCATTTCTCCATGAAAATCGTAATTGGATCCTACAATCCCCATATGACCTGATCTGTATTTTTAAACTGTCTCCCACCTGTTTTGGGCAGAAGTGCTGGGTACCCATTTAAATGACTGCCTGAAAATTGATTGAGGAAGGCAAATGGTTATCAGGTAAGAAGCAGGTGGTTGGCAATTGAATCTCCCTCCCTCCTCTCATGAAATATACATGCTTTTATTGTGCATGAAACTAGGATTACTCAGAAGCATAAGGGAATCACAACTAATTACCCATTCTGGTCATCTGGAAGCATAATTTTTGAAGTTAATTCTGTTAATAATGAAGGATGCATGTAAAAAGTCCTCAATCTTTTTTCTCTCAAATTTATTATTCAATGAGTGATGCTTATTTTCACTACCCCCAGCATTGGATCAATATTCATGAATTGGACCATGTGCTACATTTTCCTTTCTTCATTAACCTTAATGAAAAGTAAATGTGAGTTTAACACTCTCATCTCTGAGTCAGAAAGCTGTGGGTTCAAGCCTCATTCTGGAGACCAACATATAAACTAGGTTGACACTTTAGTGCAGTACTGAGGGAGTGCTGCACTGTTGGGGGTGCCATCTTTTGGATGACATGGTATACTGAGGGCATGTTAACCCTCTAAGATTCGAAGAAGACCAGGGGAGTTCTTCCGGTGCCCTGACCAACGTTTATCTCTCAACAAACACTACTAAAACAATTATCTGGATATTCATCATATTGCTGTTTTGTCAGATCTTACTGTGGCTGCCACATTTCCTTACAGTACAGCAGTCACTACACTTAAAAAGAAACTTAGCCAGCTGTGAACCGGTTTGGGATGTCCTAAGGATGTGAAAGGTGCCATATAAATGCAAGTTAATTCTTCATTCTTTAAGCAATGGTGTAATTCTTTCATGTTTTACGTTATTATGACAATTCATATTTCTCTAAAAGAGGAATTTTAAAAAGTAAGTGCAGAGTGAGAAAACAAGTTGATTTTTCCATATTTAGGCCTTGTTAAGTTAATTATTGATGAACTCATCCAGA
Source organism: Heptranchias perlo (assembly GCF_035084215.1). Lineage (NCBI taxonomy): Eukaryota > Metazoa > Chordata > Chondrichthyes > Hexanchiformes > Hexanchidae > Heptranchias > Heptranchias perlo. The sequence continues at coordinate 68,845,024 of NC_090329.1, read as the reverse complement.
ATTTTGCAGTTATGCAGGTAAATCAAAAAGTGTTCCATAATCCCATTGGGAGTATGGTAGAAAGGCTGGAAAATAGGTATGGATCCGGTTATACTGAGCACTTGGAGTTGCTGCAGGGCTTTTTAAGGGGTGCAGCCGTTGCCTTTCACCACCACCTTCTCAGGTCAATGGGAGATGGGCAATAAATGCTGGCCTTGCCAGCGATGCCGACATCCTGAGAATTAATTTTAAAAAACATTCCTGCTGCTCAACCGGACCTGACTGAATGCTTACGTCAGGCATCTGAATGGTGCACACGTTGCAATGGAATCATGGATACCAAATTTTCTGTTCTGAAATCTTTAATTGTTTATGTGAATGCTACATTTAATTCTTCCAAACCCTACAGTGACACCGATCTCTCTCCCTCTGTGAAATAAGGATCGAAACTGGGATTGTGATTTCGTGAGTAAGGGAACTTTCAGTGTAGCAACCAAAATTTGAATTCCACAAATTTGTTGTTGGTTAAGTGGAAAAAAGTAAATTCTATGCCTTGGCCTGAACCCAATAGACATACATTTAGCTTTGCTTTAGCTTCTAGCATGTTGTCTTTGGCTCTGCCTAAAACCCTCCATGCTCGGCCATCCAGCCCCATCCCAGCTGAGCAACTTTTCCTGAGCTCGGCAATCCCCCAAGCCCATCCTCCATGTGGCCACTTTTTCCTGCACTCAGCTCTACCTTCACCCAGGGATTCGATCATTAACCCCCTCTCCTGGTGATTAAATTTTCCCCCTTCTTCACCCCTTCCGCCTTCCTCCCCTTACCCCTTGCTCCTCTTCCACTTCCTTCTCTTCCCCCTCTTCTTCCCCTCCTCCTCTCTCCCCTCCCCCCTCTTCCCTCTCCTGGATGTGCTGGAAGCCAAAGCAAAGCTAACTGGTTAAAAGTGAAAAGTTCAGCATACTGCATATACTCAGACTGCACACATCAAATTCAGCTGACAGTCACAGGTCTGGACAAAAATGTGAAGTACAAGTCCTTGCTTTTGGGAGAGGCTGAAACCTTCAAGTGAAAACTGTAATGAAGGAATTAAAAGACATAAAAGACTGTCCAGTAGATGAATTTAATCATGTCATTGTGAAATATGTAATTTTTTTGAATTTTTTATTTTGTTTAAACCCTTATTTTGGATGTAAAGAAATTTTAATTACTGAGAAAGAAATGGCATTTTGAGTGAATTTGGGAACCCAGTGGCCAGATTGCACAATCAGAGGAACAAGTTTACATAGGCAAAAAGCCATTAAAAATGTCTGGCATGGCCCTTAATTTACTCAAGGATCCTGCTGGGTTCCCACCATAACTCTGGCGGGACCCACTGGAAAGAAGCAGGGACCCATTTATGCCAAGTTCCCACCTACTCTGGGGGTTCCTGGTCAGCCTTGAAATAGTCAGAACCTCTGTTTACTGCTTACAAGACCATTGTTGCCAAGAGGGTGGAACCGGTCACAGGACTGTTTTCCCAACTTAAAAGGGACCTGGCATATGTCCAGTGAGATGAGGTGTACTGACCTCCACAACAGCAGAGGGGGGCCCTACCAAGGGGCCCAGCCCAGGAAAGTGATCTGGACCCCTGGAGATTGAAAAGTATAAAAAAAATTATATTAGCCCCCTTACAAAAGGAGCCAAATGGGGGACAGAATGGATTCTCTGGGGATGGGTCTACCACGCCCCCAGATAGTTAGGACACACCAGAATTTTCAGCAGCATGGACCAAGTAGGAATCTGTGTTGGCCCCATGCTAATGAGGTTCCCTCCCACTTACCTTGCAAACTACAGTGTGTTTGCTGCAACTTTTCCATCTTTGGCCCCTGCCACAAACTCCATACTCTCGTCACCAATTCCATCTCCCTTATCGTTCACTGTCACAGTCTGAAGAAGACTGTTTGCAATGTTAGCGTCGTATTTGACCCTGAACTGAGCTTCTGACCCCAAACACTCTCCATCATAAAGATTGCCTACTTCCACCTCCGTAATATCGTCCACCTTAGCTGCTGCCTCAGTCCATCTATTGCTGAAATCCTCACCCATTATTTTGTCACCTCCAGACTTGAATAATATAACGCTTTCCTGTTCAGCCTCCCATTGTCCACCCTCCATAAACTACAGCTCATCTAAAACTCTGTTGCCTGTATTCTATTCTGCACAAAGTCCCACTCACCCATCACTCCTGCCCTTGCTGACCTACATTGGCTCCCGGTCCCCAAATGCCTCACATTTAAAATTCTCATCCTTATGTTTTAATCCCTTCATGGTCTCGCCAAAACATATCTCGATAAGCTCCTCCAGCCCTACGACACCCAGAACTCTCTGTTCCTCTTACTCTAGTCTTTTGTATATCCATCCCACAATTGGCGGCCATGCCTTCTAGGCCCCATACTCTGGAATTCCCTCCGAAAACCCCTCCCTTTCCCTTTCCTTTCCTTTAATGCCACCTTAAAATCCACATCTCGTCTCCCTTCCTAGTATTCACCCTTTGTCTTGGCATCCGTTTTTGTCTGATTACGCCTGTGTGAAGCGCCTTGGGATATTTCTCTACATTAAAGGTGCTATATAAATGCAAGTTGTTGCTGTGTTAGCAAAGCAGGTTTCACAGGATTATCAACTCATTTACTGAAGGATTGTAAGCCATGATATATAGCTCTCAGGCAGATAGCGAAAACATAGATCCTGCTCTAGCATTTCATTTCGAGCAGAGAATTGGTTCAGGGCAAAGCTTTTCTTGCATATTTTGTAACATGCTAACTCTGCCCTTTGTTTTCTTTGTTAGGGTAATGGTATCCGCATAAACAGTGTTGATGAAGGAATCAAGCTTGATCCATTGACAGAGCACACCGAAATGATAGTACTACGACCAGAGAACTTTGTCATTCATACAACTAAATCACCCGTGAATAGAAAGGACTTCATGATTGTTCTGGCAAACATTACCCGTCTTTTAATAAGGGCCACCTATAGCAATGACAAGACTGCCATCTATAGGTAGTAATTAGATTTTCTTATTAAAGTACATTTTTGTTGTATTTACAGCAAATATTATTACAGTTTGTTGAAGTTCAGAAGCTCAGTCCAACTTGCTGTACTTGGGCTCATTAACTGAAACCTTTAATGGTTGAATTTTACAATGGCATGGAGGATAGGAACAGCAAAGATGTAACTGCCAGTGAAAATAATTAAATGAACCACTGCCAACTGTAAGCCCCCTTGTACTGTATTTGAATATCCTGCAGAAATGTATGGACAAGAGATTCTGCCCCAGTGAGAAACTGATAGCCAGGTACATTAAAATAAAACCCACCCTTTGAATGGTTGTAAACATTTGCATGAGTCCTGGCATACTGAGCACAGTGACATACATGAGAGACAGCCCATCACACCCTTTCCCATTGTTTCTTGGAAAACAGGACAAGCTGGTTGATGAGATAGATCTTACCAAAATTGAAATGACAGGAGAGATCGTCTGTTTTTCATTTCTTTTCTAATCTGTTACAAATAGAATCACAATATTTACTTTTCTGCAATTATCAGCCCAAAGACACACTGGACTACATTTTCCCTTACATAGGTGTCATGTATTGTTAGCTTGTGCCATAGTGAGGAGTGCTGTGAATTATGCAACTGCTAATTTGCCATTATTGCTGAGTTACATCATTTAAAGAAATTTGTCCTCTGTAAATAACCAACATGTAGTCATGCTGAGCAGATACAGTCTTGCCCATGCATTTCATTACTGATGATTTATTAAAGGGAAAGGAAAATCTAGGGAGAATACTTTTTACATAAATTACTTCCCCTTTTAAAAAAGAAAGCGATAGTTACCATACATTTATTTCACATTTTTTCTGTAAATTTTTCTATTGATATAATGAACCTCATACAGGGTCTTCCCCTGTAATAGGCTCATCCGATGATGTCAAATATAGGGAGTGCCTCCATCATAAACAATAGGGGCTGTATTTTCACAGTGGACAGTGGGCCGCTCTGGAATTATTATACTACAGGCTGGAATACAAGTTTCTCAGGTTGCAGTGTGGTTTCCTTTTTTGTTTATTCGTTCATGGGATGTGGGCGTCACTGGCGAGGCCAGCATTTATTGCCCATACTAATTGCCCTTGAGAAGGTGGTGATGAGCCGCCTTCTTGAACTGCTGCAGTCCCTTTGGTGAAGGTTCTCCCACAGTGCTGTTAGGAAGGGAGTTCCAGGATTTTGACCCAGCGATGATGAAGGAACGGCGATATAATTCCAAGTCGGGATGGTGTGTGACTTGGAGGGGAACGTGCAGATGGTGTTGTTCCTATGTACCTGCTGCCCTTGTCCTTCCAGGTGGCAGAGGTCGCGGGTTTGGGAGGTGCTGTCAAAGAAGCCTTGGCGAGTTGCTGCAGTGCATCCTGTGGATGGTACACACTGCAGCCACAGTGCGCCGGTGGTGAAGGGAGTGAATGTTTAGGGTGGTGGATGGGGTGCCAATCAAGCGGGCTGCTTTGTCCTGGATGGTGTCGAGCTTCTTGAGTGTTGTTGGAGCTGTACTCATCCAGGCAAGTGGAGAGTATTCCATCACACTCCTGACTTGTGCCTTGTAGATGGTGGAAAGGCTTTGGGGAGTCAGGAGGTGAGTCACTCGCTGCAGAGTACCCAGCCTCTGACCTGCTGTTGTAGCCACGGTATTTAGATGACTGGTCCAGTTAAGTTTCTGGTTAATGGTGACCCCCAGGATGTTGATGGTGGGGGATTCGACGATGGTAATGCCGTTGAATGTGAAGGGGATATGGTTAGGCTCTCTCTTGTTGGAGATGGTAATTGCCTGGCACTTGTCTGGCATGAATGTTACTTGCCACTCATCAGCCCAAGCCTGGATGTTGTCCAGTTCTTGCTGCATGCAGGCATGGACTGCTTCATTATCTGAGGGGTTACGAATGGAACTGAACACTGTGCAATCATCAGCGCACATCCCCATTTCTGACCTTATGATGGAGGGAAGGTCATTGATGAAGCAGCTGAAGATGGTTGGGCCTAGGACACTGCCCTGAGGAACTCCTGCAGCAATGTCCTGGGGCTGAGTTGATTGGCCTCCAACAACCACTACCATTTTCCTTTGTGCTAGGTATGACTCCAGCCACTGGAAAGTTTTCCCCCTGATTCCCATTGACTTCAATTTTACTAGGGCTTCTTGGTGCCACACTCGGTCAAATGCTGCCTTGATGTCAAGGGCAGTCACTCTCACCTCACTTCTGGAATTCAGCTCTATTGTCCATGTTTGGACCAAGGTTGTAATGAGGTCTGGAGCCGAGTTGTCCTGGCAGAACCCAAACTGAGTATCGGTGAGCAGGTTATTGGTGAATAAGTGCCGCTTGATAGCACTGTCGACGACACCTTCCATCACTTTGCTGATGATTGAGAGTAGACTGATGGGGCGGTAATTGGCCGGATTGGATTTGTCCTGCTTTTTGTGGACAGGACATACCTGGGCAATTTTACACATTGTCGGGTAGATGCCAGTGTTGTAGCTGTACTGGAACAGTTTGGCTAGAGGCGCGGCTAGTTCTGGAGCACAAGCCTTCAGCACTACAGCCGGGATGTTGTCGGGGCCCATAGCCTTTGCTGTATCCAGTGCACTCAGCCCTTTCTTGATATCATGTGGAGTGAATCGAATTGGCTGAAAACTGGCTTCTGTGTTGGTGGGGATATCGGGAGGAGGCCGAGAGGGATCATCCACTCGGCACTTCTGGCTGAAGATGGTTGCAAACGCTTCAGCCTTGCCTTTTGCACTCATATGCTGGACTCCGCCATCATTGAGGATGGGGATGTTTACAGAGCCGCCTCCTCCCGTTAGTTGTTTAATTGTCCACCACCATTCATGACTGGATATGGCAGGACTGCAGAGCTTTGATCTGATCTGTTGGTTGTGGAATCGCTTAGCTCTGTCTGTAGCATGTTGTTTCCACTGTTTAGCATGCATGTAGTCCTGAGTTGTAGCTTCACCAGGTCGGCACCTCATTTTTAGGTACGTCTGTTGCTGCTCCTGGCATGCTCTTCTACACTCCTCATTGAACCAGGGTTGATCCCCTGGCTTGTTGGTAATATTAGAGTGAGGAAATGCTGGGCCATGAGGTTACAGATTGTGCTGGAATACAATTCTGCTGCTGCTGATGGTCCACAGCACCTCATGGATGCCCAGTTTTGAGCTGCTAGATCTGTTTTGAATCTATCCCATTTAGCATGGTGATAGTGCCACACAACACGTTGGATGGTGTCCTCAGTGTGAAGAAGGAACTTCGTCTCCACGAGGACTGTGCGGTGGTCACTCCTACCAATACTGTCATGGACGGATGCATCTGTGACAGGGAGATTGGTGAGGACGAGGTCAAGTAAGTTTTTCCCTCGTGTTAGTCCGTTCTCCACCTGCCGTAGGCCCAGACTGGCAGCTATGTCCTTTAGGACTCGGCCAGCTCGGTCAGTAGTGGTGCTACCGAGCCTCTTTTGGTGATGGACATTGAAATCCCCCTCCCAGAGTACATTCTGTGCCCTTGCTACTCTCAGTGCTTCCTCCATGTGGTGCTGAACATGAAGGAGGACTGATTCATCAGCTGACTGAGTCAGTAGGTGGTAATTAGCAGGAGGTTTCCTTGCCCATGTTTGAACTGATGGCTTGAGATTTCATGGGGTTCGGAGTCAATGTTGAGGACTCCTAGGGCCACTCCCTCCTGACTGTATATCACTGTAACACCACCTCTGGTCGGTCTGTCCTGCTGGTGGGACAGGACGTACCCAGGGATGGTAATGGAAGAGTCTGGGATGTTGGCTGAAAGGTATGATTCTGTAAGTATGGCTCTGTCCGGCTGTTGCTTGACTAATCTGTGAGACAGCTCTCCCAATTTTGTCACAAGTCCCCAGATGTTGGTGAGGAGGACTTTGCAAGGTCTATTGGGCTTGGTTTGCCTTTGTCGTGTCCGGTGCCTCGTGGTCCGATGTTGGGTGGTCCGTCCAGTTTTATTCTTGTTATGACTTTTTTTAGCGAGATTGTACAACTGAGTGGCTTGCTAGGCCATTTCAGAGGGCAATTAAGAATCAACCATATTGCTGTGTGTCTGGAGTCACATATGGGCCAGACCGGGTAAGGATGGCAGGTTTCCTCCCCTAAAGGACATTAGTGAACCAGATGGGTTTTTAACGACAATCCGGTAGTTTCATGGCCACCATTACTGATACTAGTTTTTTTTAATTCCAGATTTTTATTTAATGAATTGAATTCCTGGGCTCAGGTGGTTCTAAAATAACCCTCAGGCTGCTCAAAAGTCACACATCCTCCTTCCCCCACTATTGGCAATGGAACTGCTCCAGGATGCACAGGGCATTCTCCGTAAATGACATCACCAGAGGGAGGCAGATCCGACTTGAATGTTTCAAATTTGGCAATAAAATAGACATTCAATTTATGAGCAAACCCAGTCAAGGTGTCAGTTGGTTCGACCTACTTAATTGCAAACTTTTTAATAAAAAAAAACTCCCTTGGCAATGCTACAGGAAATCAACCAATGCATACAAATATTTGAGATTGCCAGTCTGTTGTTTTGATCCACTCAAAGAATAATACTGAAAGATAAGCATGCAAACAATAGATTACTAAAAACATTGTTGTATACCATGCTTTTTGATTGTTGGGTTTTATTTTGTGCTGAATTCAGATAATCATTGCCTGAAATAAGCTGTTATGCATTACATACCTTATCAGGGGAAAAATAAAACAAAGGTGAGAATGTTAATTACTGGGCGGAAAGCAGCCCAGCGATAGTCTGGCCCATCCGGTAATGACAGCGGGATGCCAAGCCAATTTTATCAGTCTGGCCTCATTAATGGCCAAAACAGCCAGGAAATTGGGCCCAAGGTAAGTGCAAGAATTGGGGGCAGAGGGTGGGGAGTTTCGGTACGGTCAGTGGAGAGTCCAGGCAGGGGAGGTCTACGTTACCCTTATGGGAACATAGGAACAGGAGTCGGCCATTCAGCCCCTCGAGGCTGTTCCGCCATTCAGTGAGATCATGGCTGATCTGTATCCTAATTCCATCCACCCGCCTTGGGTCCATATCCCTTAATACCCTTGGCTAGCAAAAATCTATCTATCTTAGATTTAAAATTATTAATTGAGCTAACATCTGCTTTTTTTTGAGAGAGTTCCACACTTCTACCACCCTTTGCATGAAGAACTTCACTCCTGGCTCTGATTTTAAGGTTATGTCCCCTTGTCCTAGACTCCCCCACCAGTGGAAAAAAGTTTCTCTCTATCTACCCTATCAATTCCTTTCAAAATCCTAAAAACCTCAATCAAATCACCTCTTGACCTTCTATATTCCAGGGAATACAAGCCTGGTTTATGTAATCTCACAATTTAACCCTTGGAGCCCTGGTAACATTTTGGTGAATCTGTGCTGCACTCCCTCCAAGGCCAGTATATCCTTTTCTAAGGTGCGGTGCCCAGAACTGTACACAGTACTCCAGATGTGGTCTAACCAGGGCTTTGTATAGCTGTAGCAAAACTTCCTCCCCTTTGTATTCTTGCCCTCTGGTTATAAAGCCTAACATTCCATTAGCCTTTTTGATTTTTTTGTACCTGACCACTGCATTTTAGTGATCTGTGTACATGGACCCCAAAATCTCTTTGAAACTGCACTGTTCCTAGCTTTACACCATTTAAAAAAATAAGCGGATCTATCCTTTTTTAGTCCAAAATGGATAACCTCACACTGAACTGTGTTGAAATCCATCTGCCACAGTTTTGCCCACTCATTTAATCTATCAATGTGTCTTTGTAAATATATGCTCCCATCTACACTGCTTACTATGCCACCAATCGTTGTGTCATCAGCAAACTTGGATATATGGCTCGATATTGTGTTATCTAAGTCATTAATAAATATAGTGAATAGTTGAAGCCCAAGCACCAATCCTTGTGGGACATCACTAGTCACTTCCTTTCAATTCGAGTACATACCCATTATCCCTACACTCTGTCTTCTACTGCCTGATCAATCTCTGAACCAGGTCAATAATTCTTCTTCAATTTCATGAGCTTTAGTTTTAGCTAACAGTCTCTTATGTGGAACCTTATCAAGTGCCTGCTGCAAGTCCTTATAAACTACATCCATCGACATTCCTCTGTCTACTACTTTAGTTATTTCCTCAAAAAATTCTATTAGGTTCGTTAGACATGACCTAACCTTTACAAATCAATGTTGGCTCTCTCTAATCAGCTCAAATTTTGGTAAGTGGTCAGTCACTCTGTCCTTAATTATAGATTCCAATGACTTCCCCATAACAGATGTTTGACTAACAGGTCTATAATTTCCCAGTTTGTCTCTCTCACCTTTCTTATATAATGGAGTTACATTTGCAATTTTGGGGCGCAGAGGAATACTTCTGCTCCACCTGGCCCTACAAAGTAAAGTTTTAAACTTACCTTACAGGGCTTCCTCAGTGGTGTGGCCAGATTTGGTGTAGCAGCTGCGGACTTCCGGTGACTTCCCGGTTAAGATGCCATCGAGGTCCTGTTGATGTAACAGGATCGTGATTTGCATATATGTTGTTATTGTAATGTAATAATAATGTTAGTACTACATGTGTCACTTCCTATGTGCAATACTTTACTTTTATCTATATTAAATTTCACCTGCTGTTGTTCTGCCCCCTTACCATTTCATTCATTCATGTGAAGCCCTTTTGAGTGGCCTGAGGATATGAAAGGTGTTATATAAATGCAAATCCTTTTTTATTAGTCAAACAAATATGATTGGATTTTCCACTTCAAGCCTGTATGGTTATTGGCCATGATACTATGTGCTCTGCATGAATTGTTATCGGGAAATGAAATTTATTTTAATTACTGTGACCTGCAAATATGGATGTTGAAAATAAAACTGCAATGATCTGTGAAATTGCATTCATACAGCACCTTACCATGTTTTAAAAGTGCTTAACACCTTCTGTGAATCAATTTGAGACATCTCGACATGTTGTATGGATAAGTTATACCGAAGACAACAGTGCATGTTCTCAGCAGAGGTGTCCTTATGGACATGCCACAATCTCAAATAAAAACAAAAGTTGCTGGGGTAAAGAAAAGGACAGAGATAGAACAGGAGTTAAAGTTCTAAATTGGGAAAAGGCCAATTTTACTAAACTGAGAAGTGATTTAGCAAAACTGGACTGGAAACATCTATTTGAAGGTAAATCAGTGTCAGAGCAGGGGGAGGCATTCAAGGGGGAGATTCAAGGGGTTCAGAGTAAACATGTTCCCACAAAAAAAAGGGTGGGATTGCCAAATCTAGAGCCCCCTGGATGACAAGGAGCACAGAAGCTTATATCAGACAGCAAGAGCTCAATTCTGCAGAAAGCCTGGAGGAGTATAGAAAGTTCAGGGGTGAAATTAAAAAGGAAATTAGGAAAACAAAGGTAGGGCATGAAAAAATACTGGCAAGTAAAATTAAGGAAAACCCAAAAATGTTTTATAAATACATGAAGAGCAAGAGGATAACTAAGGAAAGTGTGGAGCCTATTAGAGACCAAAAAGGTAACCTATTTGTGGAGGCAGAAAATGTGTGTATGGCTCTTAATGAATACTTTGCATCACAAAAGAGGTGGGGGGGGACGATGCAGAGATTGTAGTTAAGGAGGAGGAGTGTGAAATATTAGATACATAGTGAGAGAGGAAGTATTAAGGGGATTAGCATCTTTGAAAGTAGATAAATTGCCAGGCCAGATGAAATGTATCCCAGGCTGCTAAGAGAAGCAAGGGAGGAAATAGCAGAGGCTCTGACCATCATTTTCCAATCCTCCCTGGCTACAGGCGTGATGCCGGAGGATTCAGCAAAGTGAGAATGGCCAGATAATCTGTGCCGTTGGTTGAGGGATTGCTAATGTTGTACCATTGTTTAAAAAGGGAGAAAGGGATAGACCGAGTAATTATAGGCCAGTCAATCTAACCTCGGTGGTGGGCAAATTATTGGAATTGATTCTGAGGGACAAGATAAATCGTCATGTAGAAAGGCACGAGTTAATCAAGGACAGTCAGTATGGATTTGTTAAGGGAAGGTCATGTCTGACTAAATTGATTGAATTTTTTGAGCAGGTAACAAGGAGGGTCGATGAGGGTAATGTGTTTGATGTAGAGTATGTGGATTTTAGCAAGACTTTTGACAAGGTCCCACATGGCAGACTGGTCAAAAAAGTAAAAGCCCATGGAATCCAATGTCTAGTTGGACCCAAAATTGGCTCAGTGGCAGAAAGCAAAGGATAATGGTTGACGGGTGTTTTTGTGACTGGAAGACTGTTTCCAGTGGGGTTTTGCAAAGCTCAGTACTAGGCCCTTTGCTTTTTGTGGTATAAAGGATTTGGACATGAATGTTGGGGACTTGATTAAGAAGTTTGCTGATGATACAAAAATTAGCTGTATGGTTGTTAGTGAGGAGGAAAGCTGTAGACTGCAGGAAAATATCAATGGACTGGGCAGGTGGGCAGAAAAGTGGCAAATGGAATTCAATCCAGAGAAGTGTGAGGTAATGCATTTGGGGAGGGCAAACAAGGCAAGGGAGTACACAATAAATGGGAGGATACTGAGAGATGTAGAGGAACAAAGGGACCTTGGAATGCATGTCCACAGATCCCTGAAGGTAGACAGCTAGATAAGGTGGTTAAAAAGGCATACGGGATACTTTGCTTTATTAGCTGAAGCATAGGATATAAGAGCAGGGAGGTTATGCTAGAACTGTATAAAACATTGGTTCGGCCACAGCGTGAGTACTGCGTACAGCTCTGGTCACCACATTACAGGGAAGATGTAATTGCACTAGAAAGGGTACAGAGGAGATTTACGAGGATGTTGCCAGGGCTGGCGAATTTTAGCTATGAGAAAAGATTGGATAGGCTGGGGTTGTTTTCTTGGAACAAAGGAGGCTGAGGGGAGATTTAATTGAAGTATATAAAATTATGATGGGACTAGAAATGGTGGATAGGGAGGACCTATTTCCCTAGCAGAGGGGTCAGTGATCAGGGGGCATAGATTTAAAGTAATTGATAAAAGGATTAGAGGGGAGTTGAGGAGAAATTTTTTCACCCAGAGGGTGGAGGGGTTCTGGAACTCACTGCCTGAAATGGTGGTAGAGGCAATAACCCTCAACTCACTTAAATTGTACTTGGATGTGCACTTGACATGCCGTAGCCTTCAGGGCGACGGACCAAGTGCTGGAAAGTGTGATTAAGCTGGATAGCTCTTTTTCAGCCTGCACGGACATGATGGGCCGAATGGCCGCCTTCTGTGCCGTAACTTACTATGATTCTATGCTGGAAATACCCAGTTTTTAAGCTGTTTCATGGCAATTAACTCACTACAAATCCACTGGGCAGATATGTAATTAGAGCTGCACTTCTATGATTATTTGAATGGATTTAAATTTAATTATATTTTATGAAGCGAATATATTTGTTCTGTTTTTGTCTGAACAGGTTGAGCTCTGTTGTACTCCAGACAGCAAATCCAAATTCATTAGGCCAATATACAGCTACAAGCGTTGAGATTTGTCGGTGTCCCCCTGAGTACTTTGGCACATCTTGCGAAGTAAGTAACATTTGCAGAATCTAGATTTCGCAGTCAGTAAATTTCCCAATTTACAATGTCTCATCTTTTATCATCGATATAGCAGAATGATAAACGACCATATCTGTTTAGAACTCTTAACATCTATAATCAGCAAAGGCAAATGAGCTACTGATATATATATAAGTGTAGATGTTACAAGTTTGTGCTCTGGTCAGAGAGATTCATACGCTAGGAGCGGCTATCAGGAATTTAGAGGCCAGTGAACCCGCAGGATTTTGCATCCGTTCAAATGAATGGTTGGAAAGTCCTGCAGGGGATGCTTATCCCTGCACCCAAATTCCCATTGAGCAGTCCAGATGCATAATGCTCTGAGCCAGGATCTCATTCGTAAAATCAGATCTGCACTATAAAGAATATAATGACAGATTATATGCTCCTGTTAAAATAAGGTGAATTTTTCAACAGGCTTATTTTGAAAAAAAATTACCAACTGATAGGGTGACAAGAAATAAATTAATACAAAACCAGAACCTCTGATAGCATCTGACCTATGTTGAGATGCTGCAATCAGTAACTCATTGTGTGGAATGTTGTAGGCAGAAAACCATGCCTTTCCTGTACGGCACAGCCTCTTGGGTGTAATCAGAATGACTGTGGAAGAATGTCAATATATGACTGATTCAAGAATTCTTAACAAATTTGTTTACTTTAAATGGGTTAATACCTCAATTAAAGTAAGAGAGAGAAGAACTGGACCCGAACTTGATGGCAGTCGGGTATCACTGTCTGCCTATAGGGATGAAAGTGGCCCAGAACCTCCTTGTCTTGGGTCAGTAGATGACTCTGGAACTGCAGCTGCCACACCAATTGTGCTGGCTGTTTGGGCCTGTATGCTTTGTAACATATCTGCAGTCATTTGAACAGGGCAGTTGGGTGTTACAAATGTGGGATCATTCAGTGAGACATTTCCATCATCCATGCCAGCTTCTGCCATTCCCTTCTGTTAGGCAGTCCTTCAGCACAGCTTGAGATCTGTGTGGAAACAGATTGCTGGGCATGAGTGAGGCTGTTGACACCCCACATTACCCTCGTCTTTATCTGATTCCTCAACATTGTGAATCCAGACAAGACAGATTCCTGTAGATTGGAGCCCAAAGCCTGTAGAGTACCAATCATGGCATTTGTGGGGATTTCAATGTCTCAGTTTATGGCTGGCCAATGGAAACTCCATTGCATAGGGTCTTGGAGTGGCCATGCTCTCTGTGGTGGTCTGTAGACCGATTAGTAACTCATGCAGCACAGAGGTGGGTTGTGTAAGTTTCTACAGAAGCTCCCAAACTGTAAATACTGCTTGATACACTGTTAAATGATTCCATGATATACTGATGCTGAGCTACCAAAGTGTATTTGTCGGCAGGCCCTGTGAGGTCTGAATCCCTGGGCTCAATAGATGAAGGAGGCCTCAAGCTACTCCTCCAGTTAGATGCTTATGTCTCCTGTGATTCCACCTGCACTTTATCCTTTTTACTCATGCTCTGTGCTACACCAAATGCTCCCCCCTGTGCCTCACTAATTCTCTCCCAGAGCAGATTTATCTGTGATGATGCTTCTCACTGTAGGAGTAGGTGGTGAAAGGATGCTGTATATTGGGCTCTGCCAATTCCTCTTTTTGGGCACCCAGAGGAGCAGAAGAAAAACATATTTTAAAATGCTGGCAGTTGGACACCTCATGAAACAGCTTCACATCACAAGACATTGTAGTATGTTAGGTTGCAGTGCTGTAATTGTCTACCTCTGTGGGCTTTGGGATGTCCTGAGGATGTGTCGGATGCTATATAAATGCAAGTTCTTTTTTCTTTGTTTATTACTGCCCTCCCTTGATTGGAATGCTGAATGTTGACTCTTTAGAATACTTTTGGCTTAATGTTTAGCTGTTTCAACACCATTCATGTAATACATATGTTGCTTATTTTTTCTTCCCAACTGCAGTGCTTTACACTTGTCTGCATTCAATTTCATCTGCCATGTGCCAAGAAGCACAATAAATTGCATAGATGGAAGCAGGAAGTTACAAAGGGACATAGATAGATTAAATGTGTAGGCAAAACTGTTGTAGATTACATAGAATGTACATCACAAAAACAGGCCATTCAGCCCAACAGGTTCATACCGCTGTTTATGTTCCACACAAACCTCCTCCCACCCTTCTTCATCTAACCCAATCAACATATTTCTCCTTCATGTGTTTATCTAGCTTCCCCTTAAATGCATCTGTGCTAATTGCCTCAACTACTCCTTGTGATAGCGAGTTCCACATTCTAACCACTCTCTGGGTAAAGACGTTTCTCCTGAATTCCCTATTGGACTTATCAGTGACTGTTATATTTATGGCCACTAGTCCTGGTCTCCCCCGCAAGTGGAAACATCTTGGGCTTGATTTTAGCACCCGCGATCGAGTGCGTTCGTGGCTGGGGGGCTTCGAAAATCGGGGATTCCCGGGGTGGGTCGAGAGCCCGGTTCCAACCCGCCCCATTTCCGGGTTCCCCACTGACACGCTGACATGCGCACGCAGCCCCCGCATGTGGGACTCCCACCGGCAATTAAAGCCAGCGGGGTGCCACTTAAAGTAATTGAACAGGTACTTCAGGTTGTTTACAGACCTGATTGACCTGTTATTTTAGCAGGGATGGGATTTTGCAACTGACTGGGACTGTTTCCCGTACTGGTGGAAACACTCCCAGTTCAAATGGACGTGTTGCAGCCATCAGCCTGTGGCAGCTGCAAAGGTCCATTTGACAGGTGGGGAGGGAGACCCTCACTTATTGCAGGAGGCCACTCTGTCACTTTGGACAAAGTTTGGCCTCCACCACCCTCCTCCTAACAACAAAATTCACCAACTTGCACACTTACCCCGGTGTGCAGACACATTTACCTACCTTGCGGATCCCCTCAGATATACATCTTCCGGATTGGGGCCGCCGTAGCTGCAGTCATGACCTCCTCGGAGGGCGAACAGCATCACCAGCCTCGCCGGCCACGCCATCTACCTCTGACACGTGGAGCTCCACAACACAGTGCTGCGACACATCCACCTGCACAGCAGGAGGGAGGGCAACCGCAGAGAGAGATGCGTCGCAGAGGGCACTACCCTCGCCACAGGGTTCACAGACCGAGGCTCAGCTTCCTGGACCTCTCTGAGCAGCAGTGCACATGGAGGCTCAGAGTCACTCGACATGTAGTCGGGGACATCTGCAGCCTCCTTCATGCCGAGCTGCTCCCGGCTGGCTCGAGCACCATCTTCTTACCTGCCGCTGTCAAAGTCACCACTGCTCTCAACAACTTCTCGTCCGCATCCTTCCAGGGTGCCACCGGGGACATCGCCGACGTCTCTCAGTCGTCTGCACAAAAGAGCCCTGCAAATACACCTACACCCACTCTGCAGTGACACAATGGGCTTGATTTTACCACCCGCTATCGGGTGCGTTCTCGGCGGGGGAGCCCCGAAAATCGGGGAATCCTGGAGCGGGACCGGATCCCATCTCGAACCCGCCCACTTCCGGGTTCCCCACGGACGTGCCGGCGTGCGCGCGCAGACCCCGCAGGTGGGAATCCCGCAGGCAATTAAAGCCAGCGGGATGCCACTTGTAAGTATTTATCTTGCTCGTTCAGGTCGTTTACAGGCCTGATTGAGCTGTTTTATTAGGAAGGGTGGGATTTTACCTTGAACTGAGGCTGTTTCCCATACTGGGGGAAACACTCTCACTTCAAACGGACGTGTTGCAACCAGCAGCCCGTGGCAGCTGCCAAGGTGCATTCCACAGGTGGGGTGGGGGAGACCCTTCACCAACGCAGGAGGCCACTCCGTCACATAGGGCAACGCTTGCCCTCCACCACCCTCCTCCTAGCAAGAAGATTCACCGACGTGGAATCGCAATCCCGGTGCGAGGACACACTTACCTACCTTGCGGAACCCCTCAGACCTACACCTGCCAGATGGGTGCTGCGTTGACATCCTCGGAGGACGCACAGCATCACCAGCCTCAGCAGCCTCGCAGTCCACGCCGTCCGCCTCAGACACGTGGATCCCCACAACACGGTGCTATGGCACATCCACCTGCACAGCAGGAGGGAGGGCAACCGCAGAGAGAGATGCGTCGCAGGAGGCACTACCCTCGGCACGGGGTCTACAGACCGAGGCTCAGCTTCCTGGACCTCTCTGAGGAGCAGTGCATACGGAGGCTCAGAGTCAGTCGCCATGTAGTCGCCGACATCTGCAGCCTCCTTAATGACGAGCTGCTCCCGGATGGACCAAGCAGCATCTTCTTACCCGTCGCCGTCAAAGTCACCACTGCCCTCAACTTCTTCGCCTCCGGATCCTTCCAGGGTGCCACCGGGGACATCACCGAGGTCTGTCAGTCGTCTGCACACAAGTGCATAAGGCAGGTTACCGATGGGTTGTTCCACAGGGCCTCGCACTACATCAACTTCGCCATGGATGACCGCAGCCAGATGGAGAGGGCGGTTGGATTCCATGCTGTGGCTGGCTTCCCATGGGTGCAGGGTGTAATCGTTTGCATCCACATAGCAATACGGGCACCTCCACATGAGCCAGGACTGTTCATCAACAGGAAGGGGTATCACTCCATGAACGCCCAGCTCATCTGTGACCACCGCCAGAGATTCCTACACGTGTGCGCCAGATACCCTGGCAGCTGCCACGGTGCCTTCGTCCTCTGGGAGTCCACCGTCCCGCCCCTCTTCCACGCACCCAACACCCGCAACGGCTGGATCCTCGGCGACAAGGGATATCCCCTGCACACGTGGCTTATGACACCTCTGAGGAACCCCATCACCGAGCCGCAGCGTCGATATAATGACAGCCACATTGCTACCAGGTCTACAATTGAGCAGGCTATAGGGGTGCTCAAGATGCGCTTCAGGTGCCTTGATCGTTCTGGGGGAGCGCTCCAATACGCACCACTCAGAGTGGGACGAATCATAGTTGTCTGCTGTGCCCTGCACAACATGGCACAACAGAGAGGGGTGCCGCTGGAGGAGGCCCCATGCACATCCGCCACCCATATTGAGGACGACGATGAGGAGGAGGAGGAGGGGGAGGAGCAAGAGGAGGAGGAAGGACCCATGGGCCGAACACCGGCTCACCTGGATGCTCGTTAGGCCAGGGAGGCACTCATATGTCAACGGTTCTCCTAACATCAGACTGTCTGAGGCGTCCAGACCTCATCACGTGCACAGAGGAGCGGCCATACCAGCCCCCTCCACAGAAGAGTGGTGCCATTACTCCTGCACCCACTGTAGTGTGACCCAATGGGTGGGACCAGGTGTTCGTCATCATGATGAGCCCCACGAAAGGGACCTATTGCACAAGCCGCTCAAGAATGGACAAGAGGTGGCAGTAGTGGTGAGAACAATTGTGTTTATTGTGTATGTGCAGTAAACGACTATAAATAAAAACATAACAAATTGTCATACACCCTGGTGCATTCCCTTTGTGTTCATAATACCTTGGCCTTACGTTTGCGGGAACCCCTACGTGGTGCTACCCCTGTGGCTCCAGCAGAGGTAGTGGCAGGTTGCTCTTGTTCGTGCCCTGACTGGGTAGATGCTTTGGGCCGACGCCCCCTGGGTTTCGGTGCCCGTGAGGGCACCTCCACAGACTGCTCCTCCTGCACCTGTGCAGGGGCAGACTCGGCCACCTGGAGAGGAGTCACCATTGCGCGTACTGGTTGAGAGGGGGGCAATGGGTGAGAAGTGGGGGCACTTTGAGTAGCGTCCCGACTTCCATGTCCCCGTTCGCCACCTTCCCTCTCATGGCCTAGGCCCACATCACTCCTTCCACCCTGCTGGACGGCAGTTTGGATGACCTGTGTGAGACCTTGCAAGGCCACCTCTAATGTATCTGTCAGCCTGTTTATGGCGGCAGAATGTTGCTCACCCTGAATCCGAACAGCCGTTGTCAGGGCCTGGATGGACTCAATGTTGAGCTGTGCGTGAAGCTCGAGGGAGGCTAGCCTTTCCTCCACCGCAGACGTTCCCGCACCTACCCGCGACACTATCTCGCCGATACCCTCCTGTACTTGTGCCACCATTGCCCTCATGCAGGAGTTGGACTCCTCCATCACCTGCGCGATTGTAGAGAGTGCGCGTGGCACCTCTTCCAGTACCTCGGCAATGTGCTGGTGCCCCTCGACGACTCTCCTTTTGACTGGTGGCCCCCTGGGTTCAGCATCTGGGTCCGGCTGAGCAGAGCCTGGAGAAGAGTGCTCCCACCGACGCGGACCCTCCGCGGCTGCCCCTGCCACCAGGGTCTGCTCATGCTCACATGTGCGCGGTGACTCACCATGTGCAATCCCAACTAATTGAGGAGGGGGACCCACCGAGGTGTGTGTATCTGCGCTGGTGGATGCTTGGCTCATATGTGACGATGGACCCTCAGAGACCGGCATGTCCTCTGAGGAATCGCCCTCCACAGACACAGCGCTCGCAGACAGCCCTGCAAGAGAACAAAGGGCAATATCAGGCATGTGGACAAATGTTGAGGTGCGGCAGATGCCAAGTGATGCTAAGATCATTTGCGATCATGAGTGCTGAGTGTCAGCTTTCCGTTACCGGACGTTTCTGCAGCCCCAGCCTCGCCATCCGCCACGGACAGGCAATGCAGCGTGTGGCTGATCTCCAAGGCGTCCAGCTCTGCGTGCGTTAGAACCACCTCGTGTGGCGGGCCCCCTCCGGTGCGTGCCCTTTCCCGGGCGTTCTTGCATCTCTTCTCCTGTCAAGGCAAAACACAGATGCGTGATTGAGTGATGATTGCATTGTGAGACGCTTCAAGCATTGGTGTGGGTGGGTTGAGCGTGTGGGAGATGGATGGGAGGATGCGTGTGCCACATGCCCATCCCATTGTATGGGGATTGGGGGGTGTGGTAGTGTTCGAATGGGGACAGGGACGGTGGGTACGTGTAGGCACGGTGAGGATGATAGTTGAGTGGCTGTGAGGATTGATGCGGGAGCGCTGTGGTGGCAGTGCAGAAGGGGTTGTGAGGTGTTTGAGGTGATGTGGAAGACGGAGTGTGGGAGAATGCATTAGTGTACTCACTTTGCCGGACCTAGTGAGATCATTGAATCTCTTGCGACACTGGATCCATGTTCTTGTGGTGTTGCCCCTGCTGCTAACCTCCGCGGCCACCTCCGCCCATACCTTCCTGGTGGCGGAGGCAGGGCACTTCCTTCCATCGCTGGGGAACAACGTCTCCCTCCTCCTCCTTACCCCGTCCAGCAGCAGCTGGAGTGAGTCGTCAGAAAATCGTGGGGCAGCCTTACCCCTGGGGTGCTCCATGGTGTGCTACTTCTTGTTTGCAGCAGGAGGAGCATTGGTGGACTGCCCCTTTAAATAGAGCTCCACCATCACTCAGATGTCACTGCGCATGCGCAGGCCGCCAGCGCGCAGCTGAGCAGCGGAAAACCCGTAACCACAGGTAAATGACTTCAATTATCCTGTGATCGCACGGAGGACGCACTCATTTCACGCGCCCGATAGCCCCCCCCGCCGGGAACCCGCAGGCCTGCTAACATCGGGCCCAATGGGTGGCATCAGTTGTGGGTCTTCATTGTGATCCTCAGGAAAGGGAATTATTGCACAAACTAGACAAGATTTGCAAAGACGTGACAGTAGTGGTGCCAATATAATATGTGATGTGAGTTGGTCAGAAATTAAATATAAGTAAAAACCATGACAAACCCTCAAACACCCTTGTGCATCCCCTTCATGCTCACGGCACATTTGCCTTACGCTTCCTACTGCACATATGTGATGCATGACCTGTGGCTGCAGCACAGGTAGTGGCAGGTTGAGTGAGGCTGACCGTGAAAGAGATGCATGAGAGGGTGAGTATGAGATGGAGCCATGAGATTGTATGAGGATTGGGTTGAGTGGTAGTGGCGGGATGAGTACTGGCGAGGTGAGTAAGTGCAGGTAAGATGAGGATGAAGTTTGAGTGGGTGTGAGGGGTGATGTGACAGAGTAGTGTTGGCAGTGCAGAGGGAGATGTGGGGTGGGGGTGGTGATTTGGCAGACGGAGTGTAGGGGAATGAGTAAGTGTTACCCATGCGCCCAATTGACCCCCCGTCGCCATGGTAATATCGGGTCCCTTGTCTACTTCTACCCTATCAAAACCTTTATTAATCTTAAGGATCTCCATAAGGTCACCCCTCAGTCTTCTCTTTTCTAAAGAAAAGAGCCCCAGCCTGTTTAATCTTGCCTGATAGGTATAACCTCTAAGTTGTGGTATCATCCTAGTAAATCTTGTTTGCACCTTCTCCAGTGCCTCTATATCATTTTAATAATATGGAGACCAGAACTGTTCACAGTACTCCACTTGTGGTCTCACCAAGGTTCTATACAAGTTTAACATAACTTCTCTGCTTTTCAATTCTATCCCTCTAGAAATGAACTCCAATGCTGTGTTTGCTTTTTTTATGACCTTATTAACCTGCAGTGCCACTTTTAATGATTTGTGTATCTGTACACCCTGCTCTTCTCTTATTTTCCAAGGAGTATGTGGCCTCCTTTATTCCTCCTACCAAAATGTACCACCTCACATTTATCTATGGATTCAAATTTGAGGTCATCCACTTTAGATTTAAGAAAGTCAATTTGGAATATTTTCGGAATATGACAAGAGACTAGGAACTGTGGAGGAACGTAAGGATTTGGGTGTCCAGGTACACGAATGATGGAAAGTTAGTGAATAGGTACAAAAGAGCTAATAGGATGTTGGCCTTTAACTCATAGGGGATGGAATACAAAGGGAAGGAAGTGATGCTTCAGTTGCACAAAGCCTTGGTCAGACCCCATCAGGAGTAGGATGTATTGGCCTCTGAGGAGGTACAGCGCAGATTCACCAGGGCTTAAAGGATTAAGTTATGAGGACAGGTTGCATAAACTTGGTTTGCATTCCTTCGAGTTTGGGAGGTGGAGGGGTGATTTAATTGAGGTGTTTAAAATGATAGAAGCATTCCATAGGTTAGATAAAGAGAAGCTATTTCCTCTGGTGGGGGAATCCAGAACAAGGTGGCACAATCTTAAAATTAGAGCTAGGTCATTCAGGAGTGAAATCAAGAAGCACTTTTTCACACAAAGAGTAGTGGAAATCTGGAATTCTTTCCCCCTAAAGGCTGTGGATACTGGGTCAATTGAACTTTTCAAGACTGAAATTGACAAATTTTTATTAGGTAAGGGTATCACGGGATATGGATCAAAGGCTTGATTCAGACACAATATCAAAGCAGCACAGAGGGAGCTTTGCCCTGTGTTTACTTCTTGGTGCACCTGACCTTGGAGTGCTCGATACTTACACAAGTTGCAAGTAATGGAAAGGTGTTCCACTTCTTAACACTGGTATCCCTCATCGTAATCAACACAAAAATCAGTTTCCACCCATACAATTTTGTATTGTACAGTCAGAAATTAAAGAGGACAAGCTAAAAACTTCAGATTATTTGATTATGATATTATTTATACCAATATTAAAAACACTTCACATATCATGGAAGCTATTAAAAAAAAAAGCAAGAGCACATTTTGCATGAGTGAAAATGTTAGTCAATAAATAACAAAGATTTTTTCCCTTTTACAGTCCTGTGTGCCTGGATACAGACGAGTAAATAGCACCCTCTATGGAGGAATCTGTGTACCATGTACCTGCTATGGCCATTCTAAGTATTGTGATGACATTACTGGGGAATGTTTGGTAAGTGTGGATCAATGCAAGGTATTTACCCAGACTGGGATAAGAATATTTGTTTTTTGTTGTGTTGATTATTCACAGCAAATCCAGAGTGCCAATGCCAGTGTAACATTTGGAGTGCATTTATATCGAGAAATGTAGCAGCACTACCCACGACCCCGCTCTGTTAGTAACATTGATCGCACCATCTGTTTCACATAATATTTGTTGTTACAGTCAGTTAATGCCTCATGTTATGAAAAAACTAATTTAATTACAGGGAAATCTCAATTTATGCTGTAATGATATTTTAAAATTATTTTCCATGTTGGTGTTGAAAAAATATGCTTTTAACTCTTAAAAGCATACTACAGTAGCATAAATGCAGACATACAACAAATTACCAGGAGAGCATTTTTTTTCTTTTATTCAGTATATACAGTAAATAAAGTCAAGGTCTTTGGTTTTGCGTACATCTCTAAGTTTGCATAATAATCAGCATCATAGTAAATCTATTTTGCCATCTTCACCAGTGGATTGGCCTGATAATTCACAGACAGCATAAAATAGTGGCACCAAAAATCTACAACTGTTCTGGTAGACTACCACTATAATTTTGACAGGATTCCAGCAGCACGTCCAGAAACTATCCAGGAACCAGTTATAATGGGTCACAGCCTCGCACCAAGACTTCTGGTGGCAGAGCCTCTGCCTGCCTTTATTAGGGAAAAGGGGGCAGGAACTCTGAACGTCGAAGTTCCTTTCTCCCCCAACCTCTTTCGGGACCTGGCGTAGTGTTGTTGCTGATATGCTTGGTGAGAACAGACATTCTGACTGACAAACTGGTGGTTTTGGGGCCCACCTAGAGGTCCAGGCTGGAATCGTTGCCTAGATCCCCAAGTAATTGGCCAGGCAATTTTTATTAATTTTTATAGTGCCCACACTTTGTATATGCGCTTTTGGGGCAGCTTAAGTTTTCTTCTGATTGGGGTGGGTGGGTGGGGGAGGAAGGGAACCCAGCAGACACCCTACAACCTTGCACTTAAGCTGACATATGCTACTCCATGGATTTTCGAGGCCAATGAGCTCAATTTTAAAACGGAGCTGAGAGGGGAGGGTGTCAAATTGAGGTCGGGAAATCCATTAGTACGGGTTTCCCGGACATCCTTACGATTTTGACGTAAGGACGTCTTTTATTTTTTTTTGTCGGTTTCCCGTCTGACTGACCAGCTGATTGACAGGCTGATCTCAGTCGGACGGGAGACCAGCCAGGGGGAGGATGTCATCACGTAAGTCTGCAGGTAAGTCTTTGTTTGTATGGATGGGGGGCGGGGTGTAAAGGACATGGGTGGGCAAGGGGCATGGATGGGCATAGGTGAGCAATGGGGGTCATGTGTCATGGGGGATGGGATCGGGGGTCAGTCATGGGGGGGTGTAGAGATTGGGGGTCATCGTGGGGGTCCACGATCGTTGAGGGGGAGGGTCGGGGGTCGAAGAATCAGAATGGGGGGGTGCGAGGATTGGGGTCGGGGGTGGGAGTATCGGTGTGGGGTGGGGGATCGGGGTCGGGGGTCAGAGGGGGAATATCGGGGTCGGGGGGAGGATCGGGCTTTGGGGTCGGGGGTCTGCAATTCAGCGTGGTCCGCGATCAGGGGTCCGCGATTCGGCGTGGTCCGCGATCAGGGGTCCGCGATCGTTGGGGGTCATGCAGGTAGGCTTGTTGGGCCTGGGGGGAGCACTCCTGCTCCTTCGAGCCCACAAGCTGTGCCTGCACCTATCTGTTAGTCTTGGGCCTTCTCGCCTCTTTTCACGAGGCATAAAACAGAAGGCCCGGGAATCCTGGTCCCCCGTGGTTGAAATCGAGAATTGGAGATAAATGGAGGCCTTAAGCCTCCTTGGAAGCTTTTAAGGCCCAACCCACCTCCTGAGAGCGGGTTGGTCGCTCGCCCCTTGTCCCGCCCAGGTGAAAACTGGAAATGGGCGGGTTGGAGGCGGGTTGGGGGCGGGTCTGAAATGGTGGCAATTTTCAATGCCCCCCCTGCCCCCAACCCACCCGTTTTTTGACTTTGAAAATGGAGCCCAATGTTTCTACCAAAGGTGTGCCATTTTTACCAAGACATTATTTGTATGTAAAGCATTCAACAAGTTTAATTGAAGTTAAAGGTCATGATTCTTAATGGTGCTAAAACTCCAATTTCAACTGCAGATCTGTGTCTCAACACTCCAGTTAAATCATAATAGCCTTTGCTGTGCTGATGAAATGTGGAACTGCAGTTAAAATGGAAATGAAAATACTGAATCTTCAATCCTGTGATTTGAGTCCTGTGATCTTTGATTTTGACTAAACTTGTTAAAATGCTGAGTACTTTAAGGAGTCTTGAAGAAAGACATTTAAATTAGTTCCATCACAAGTAGATAAAATATGATGTTATTGGGGAGGGTCAGTAGATGTTTGCTAAGACTGAAGGATTAGTGGAAAAGCAGCATGAAGCTGGTTATATCATGCCTGTGGAAATATGGAAACCATTTCACTCGGTTATTATGCTGTAAATAGATAATCAATCAGGAACTCCGAAATAATGAAATACAGAACATGTTTCAAGTGTTAGGAAAACTTAATAACTGAAGAATGAATCACAAGTGAATTATAATGAAGTTTTTCTCAATAGTGTAATACATTCTGCAGTCTCGTGTCTCATTGAGTATCCTCTATGAGTACCACACTCAACTGGGGAAAAGTGCAATACAGAATCTATTACACAAGTGAGAACTCACCTGAGTAGGTCAGTCATCAGAAATGAGTGTTTGTCCCCTGAAAATGTATTTAGTTGTCATGATGCATGAAATTCATGGGAATTATAATGAAATTTTACATCCATAATTCAATATAATGAAAAAATAACATACAATCATTTTCAAAACTGGAGTCCTGCAACTATGCAGGATTGACATGCAATATTATTACTTCAATGCAATGTAATATCCAAACTTTGATTTTAAAAAGGACACAGATATACGTGAGGTGCAGTTATTACTGACTGTTATTTGAACCATGGCCTCTTACCACGCAGATATTGTGCCACTTTACCTGAATTGAAAGTGTAGTATTTATCTTACTATATAGTTAAATATTGTAGGCTTAAACTTTATATAGCCATGGCCAGAAGGTTGTTAAAATGTATTCCTGCAATATTTGCTTGGCATCTCATTTGTTTGTCCTGCCTTTTATTTCAGGAGCACTGTATGCCACTTTATTTGCAATTTAGTTTGAAAATTATTATTAATAATACAAATCAATCCCAAGAAACAGATATTATTGAAAAATATTAGTAGAGGGTGCAAATAAAATGAATTAAATTGCAATCAGGAAAAGTTAAGTTTGTAAATGCTGAGGATTAAACCAGAAACTTCAGACTTTACCAATGAGCTACTTCTAAATGCCTAAGCAATAAAGTTGGAAAATCTCCAGTTCCGCTTAAAATGCACCGAAATAGTCAGCGGCAGGAAGGCGCCATTGTGTATATGGGGAAATTTTGTGAGACGAGGCTCCCTGAAGGAGTCTCTGGCAATGCAAATTGTAGAATAGGGTGTCGAGGTCAGCATTCCCAATTCACAGCGCTCTTGATTTTCAATCACTGCAAAATCAGGGGTGCCACAAATTGGGTGAGTTGACTTCCCTGCCCAATTTTCCAATTCACGCTTCCGTCAAATGAGGCAAAATATATTGCATAATGTAAAAGGGAATTTGCATCAAATAGTGTGTAAAGTGACTGTAAAAAAAATAGTATTTTATATTTTTTGTCTTTACACTGATTTACAGAGCTGAAACTTTATCCTACATTAGCGACATTGCTGGAATATATTCAGTTTTGGT
Source organism: Heptranchias perlo (assembly GCF_035084215.1). Taxonomy (NCBI): domain Eukaryota; kingdom Metazoa; phylum Chordata; class Chondrichthyes; order Hexanchiformes; family Hexanchidae; genus Heptranchias; species Heptranchias perlo. The sequence continues at coordinate 68,818,791 of NC_090329.1, read as the reverse complement.
TTGAGACCCTACGAATTTCATTCCATAAACCCATTAATGGTATTTTAAGGTAGTGCCCAAGAAATCCTGGTACAGCTGTTCGAGCCAGTGCACATACAAGTAGTCTTGGCCATTACATTATTTCAAGTACATAGAATAAAAAACATGCATAACTATAATCATTGCACTTCAGTGTAATCCATTGTGTAGTAAGGATTTTATGATATATCTGAGAGATTTTCTGAGTACATGAGATAATAAAAGTTTATTCCATAGAAAAAATGACAATCAATTATTAAAATAATTATTTTTTTAAATTTCCCCTTGCAAAATTTCTCCCCTCTCCCCTCTGGTAACTTGCCCAAGTGGCACTATTCTTGATTGAATAGTGAGTGTTACAGATAGTCCAATTCTGTTTTCACCCAATGACTATACATGTGCGCTTCAAGCAGGGATTGCAAAATGAGTGTTAACCTTGGTTCCCTAATCAAGGGATGTTGAAGGCACTGGTGCATTTACCACCACGGTGGCTGAGATTAGCAAGCTCATTGGATAATCTCAGCTTTGACTGAGTTATCATTCTAATAACTATAAAGCAGGTTTTGATATTGCCATTTTTGGAAGGTCATAGCATGTCAGAATAATGCCTGAAACATTACAGGAAGACTATTTTATGATTAGTGAAGCTTTATAGATTATATTTTTCAAAATTTCCATTTGGTTCCATGTCCACAAACCAATGTCTTTAAATTGCTTTTTTATCAAACTAGTAAGTATGAGTATTTTTCATAGATAGCTAAATGGTGCAATATTTTGTTATTCACAGTAATCAAATTAATAGAATTTCTAACCTGAATTTGTCAGTAGCTTTGTACTTAATCCCTGATATACTGAAATCTGAATGTGCATTAAAACATTTTTTTTCTTTTATTCCAAACACTTCTGTGATCAGCATACCATATGCCAAGTTGGCTATTCTCATTAACTCAAAAGTAGTTTGTTTTTATTCAGTCTGACAAGGCATGAAGCTTAAAGCAACTTTTATCATTTTATTATTTCAATAATGCTAGATGGATTGCTACCAGTGTGTTACGATGATGAAATTAGTTTTATACTGTGGTGCTTTCTTCATCTTAATGATTGGTTTTACGATGCACTCCTCTCTTGAGGTAGTGTTATATCTTTATGCCACAGGTTAACTCCAATTAATGAAGGACATTCCACATAAATGTCATTTTAGAAAGGCAATATTTTTTGCTAAGCACTGCGCATAGTTAATGCATTCTTGAAAGATTTTCTTAACATATATGAATCTAGACATTATAATACAAGATAGTATGCAATATAACCTTATGCCAGATTAAAAGATATAGGGGTAGAGTTTCCCTTTGTTTCTGCTAGTTGTGCGCTCAAATTCCAGAGCAATCGACCGAACCAGCGCAAAAGATCGGGGAATTTTAAACGTAAGTGAGTTATGCCCAATACCACTTACTTTCGGGTTTTCCACGATCTTTTATGCTGGTTTAAGATTCAATTTGCCTGGATCAGGACCCGCCCACAAAACTGGCCACGGCCCTAGTTCGACATTGTGAGTTTACGCTGATTGTGCTGGTTCAGGAAGGCTCTTCAAATTGTGCTCATTTTCTTAGGCGCAAAGGCACGAGTAGGCACGTTTTAAAAGTTTTTACGTATCAAAAATATTTAATTTACTAAAAAACTGACTAGTGCACACCAATGAAACTAGTAAATGGTTTAGTATAGTTTTTTTTAAGTCATTTTCAGTGATTCAAAATCAGGTTACTCACAGGTGGAGGACTGGACACTCTTATTAAAAATTATTATTTTTGTGATAAACCCCTTTTCAGCTGTATTAATAAAATTGCACCAGGTTACCACTCTTAAATACATCAATATTTTATAACGCAAAGAAAAAAAAATAAACAGTTAAGTTCTATATTGCTGCTCGATTGCGTTGGTTCATGGAAGATTTTACATTTGTGATTATGCAAATGATTTTAGCTGAAACTTGAATTCTAACCTAACCAGCGCAATTTTGGGCACATTTTGGGCGCAATTTCCCGAATGCGCTCAAAGTGGAAACTCTACCCCTTAAAGTGCAACACAATTTACAAAAATAGCACAATGTACGTTTTGAAAATCTGAGAAGAAGTGTTAAATACTTCTAATTTCACTTCAAGTTTGAAGTTGTTATGCTTGTTACAATATTTTTCATCACTTGAAAGTTACATATATTCTACCTTCAAGAAACATGCCTGAAGGTGGGGAATATTTTTATTGAAAATAAAGTGCAATGTATTTTGAACTAATTAAACATAGAAACATAGAAAATAGGAGCAGGAGTAGGCCATTCGGCTCTTCGAGCCTGCTCCGCCATTCAATATGATCATGGCTGATCCTCTATCTCAATACCATATTCCCGCTCTCTCCCCATACAACTTGATGCCTTTTGTGTCTAGAAATCTGTCGAGCTCCTTCTTAAATATATTCAGTGACTTGGCCTCCACAGCCTTCTGTGGTGGAGAATTCCACAGGTTCATCACCCTCTGAATGAAGAAATTTCTCCTCATCTCAATCCTAAATATCTTACCCCATATCCTGAGACTATGACCCCTCGTTCTGGACCCCCCAGCCAGGGGAAACATCCTCCCTGCATCCAGTTTGTCTAGCCCTGTCAGAATTTGATATGTTTCATTCAGGTCCCCTCTCATTCTTCTAAACTCGAGTGAATACAGGCCAGGTCGACCCAATCTCTCCTCATATGACAGTCCTGCCAGCCCAGGAATCAGTCTGGTGAACCTTCGCTGCACTCCCTCTATGGCAAGTATATCCTTTCTTAAGTAAAGAGACCAAAACTGCACACAATACTCCAGGTGTGGTCTCACCAAGGCCCTGTATAACTGCAGTAAGACATCCTTGCTCCTGTACTCAAATCCTCTTGCAATGAAGGCCAACATACCATTTGCCTTCCTAACTGCTTGCTGCACCTGCATGTTTGCTTTCAGTGACTGGTATACAATGACACCCAGGTCTCTTTGTACACAAACATTCCCCAATCTATCACCATTTAAATAATACTCTGCCTTTCTGTTTTTCCTTCTGAAGTGGATAACTTCACATTTATCCACGTTATACTGCATCTGCCATATATTTGCCCACTCACTCAACTTGTCTAAATCGCCTTGAAGTCTCTTTGCATCCTCCTCACAACTCACGATCCCACCTAGCTTTGTGTCGTCAGCAAACTTGGAATATTACATTTGGTTCCCTCATCCAAATCATTGGTATATATTGTGAATAGCTGGGACCCAAGCACTGATCCCTACGGTACCCCACTAGTCACTGCCTGCCACCCCGAAAAAGACCCATTTATTCCTTCTCTCTGTTTCCTGTCTGTTAACCAATTTTCAATCCATGCCAGTATATTATCACCAACTCCATGTGCTTTAATTTTGCACACTAACCTCTTATGTGGGACTTTATCAAAGGCCTTCTGAAAATCTAAATAAACCACATCCACTGGTTCTCCCTTAGTTGTAGGAATATTTTATGCAACCTTGGAGAGGTGGGGCTGGTGGTGCTGTTTGTGGTTGTGGTGGCCATTCCAGGTGGTCTGAGTACTTGACTATCTTAACTTTGCAGATCTCCCTATGAGAATCTATCAAATATGTGTGACTCCCTGGCATCACGAGCAGCCAGGTGAACTGCTGCTCTGCCGATGGTTTGCCCATTGTGCACCTCCTCCTCCTCGCCATCTTCGATGTTGATGGCAGGTGCAGCTGCTTCATGAGCTCATGGGACCTCATCCACCGGTAACCCTCTCTGTTGAGCGATGTTGTGCAGGATACAATACACGACCATTATTCTACACACCCTCGCTGGTACGCTCTGAAGGGCTCCCCAGATCGATCCAGGCACCTGAAACGCATCTTCAGCATTCCTATGGCTTGCTCTATGACAGACCTGGTGGTGTGACTGTCGTCGTACCACTGCTGTGCCTCATTGATCTGCAGGGGGTACCCCTTGTCTCCAAGGAGCCAGCCCTTAAGCCTGCCTTGTGCATGGAAGAGGGCCGGGATGTTAGATTTGCGCAAAATGAAGGAATCATAGCAGCTGCCAGGGAATTTGGCACACACCTGCAGAAACCTCTTCCGGTGGTCGCAAACGAGCTGCGCATTGATGGAGTGATGGAGTGATATCCCTTTTGGTTGATGATCAGCCCTGGATCATATGCAGGTCCTTGGATTGCTACATGCATGCAATTAATTGTGCCCTATACCTGTGGGAAGCCAGCCAGAGAGTGGAAACCCACTGCCCTCTCAGTCTGGCTGATGTCGACGGGGAACTTGACGTAGTTGGATGCCCCGCCAAACAAGCCATCCTTGACCTGTCGTATACACTTATGTGGAAAAACGGCTGCGAGATCCTCCTGATGTCACCCTTGGCACCCAGGAAGGATCCAGAGGCGAAGAAATTGAGGGCAGTGGTGACTTCAACTGCGTCGGGCAATGCGTGGTCACCAGGCCCAGCTGGGAGCAGCTCTGCATGAAGGAGCGTCTGTGACCACCTGGCGACTCAATCTGAGCCTTCGTAGGCACTGCTCGTCAGAAAGGTCCAGTTGGCTCAACCTCTGCCTGTAGACCCTCTCACGTGGGTAGTGCCTCCTGCGACCTCGGCCTCTTAGCTGGTCCACTCTCTGCTCTTCTGCAGGTCCTTCTGGCGCACCTCTGATTTATGGAGCTGCAACTCCCAGAACTGCACGGTGTGCCTGCCGTGGATGGTGATATGCCTCCTCCTCGGATGTACTGCTGAATAAATCCATTGCGCCCCTCATCCTGATTATATCAATTTGAGGGGATTCAAATGTAAGTAAATATGTGTGAACACAAGAATTCTGAGTGCGAAGAAAGAAATCTCAGTCTAAACACAAAGAACTCCCAGCCAAAGGTTTGTCTGAGGGAACTAATTGCCATGCTTCAAAATCTCACCTTTTCCTCACGTGTCAATCACTGGTTTAAAGGTCCAAATGGCTAACGACTGCAAATCGCCTCTGTTTCCATGGTGTGTTTCAGAGGCCAAGGGAGACACGTTCAGGTAGAGTTAAAATGGTTTGTCTGCCTCAATACACTAAAATTTAATGCCCTTAGCTACTACAACTACCTTAATTGCACCTTTAAATGTCAAAGTCGCTGGGACTTCCGGGTTCCAGAAGTGCGCACGCATTCAGATGCATCTGGGTCAAACACAGAAGTCGGCGGGTTGGAGCCGGGATTTGTTCTGAAATTTTCACTGCCACCCTGCCCTCAGCCCACCCGTTCTTCTGGATTGAAATTTACCCCCTGGACTTCGAGGGCTAAATTACAAGGAGAGATTACACAAACTAGGGTTGTATTCCCTGGATCCTAGAAGATTAAGGGGTGATTTGATCAAAGTTTTCAAGATATTAAGGGGAACTGATAGAGTCGATAGACAGAAACTATTTCCACTGGTTGGGGAGTCTAGAACTAGGGGACATAGTCTAAAAATTAGAGCCTGGACTTTCAGGAGTGAAGTTAGGAAACACTTCTACACGCAAAGGGTGGTAGAAGTTTGGCATTCTCTTCCACAACGGCAGCTGATGCTAGTTCAATTATTAATTTTAAGTCTGATATTGATAGATTTTTGTTCCTATGTTCCTCAGAAGGTTCTTAAAGGAAATATTATTTATCTTAGGATTGCCAACATGACACTACTGGCCCATTTTGTGATAAATGTCGGCCTGGCTTTTATGGAGACTCTACTCGGGGAACACCCAATGACTGTCACCCTTGCAGTTGTCCATTACTAATTTCTACAAATAAGTAAGTATGATATAAATTAATCTGTATCTGTAGCATCAGGAAATTAACTGCTCATACTATATTTCTACTTCTACCTGACGGCATGTGTAGTGGGAAGAAGTATTAGTGTCAGAACTTGATTTGTGAAATGAATAGCCATCAGTTAAAGAGCAAACTTCACCTCCTTTCCCCTGTCTCCAATCAATTCATGGCTTTCACATCTAAGCAGCAGTGATTGATACTGTCTTTGTAACCTATCTAATCACCATATCCCAGCAGATTGATGCAAAGCATATCTTTTTCATACAAAGATTCAGGAAAATATATAATAAAGACAATATCAGATGCCAAAAAAACATAATTAAGCTTTATCTATTAACATAATCTTCCGAAGCACCACATACTCTAATTGTACTGAAATCATTGAAGGTACACAATGAGGAAAAGCGGTAGCCTGGCTATTACACTGCTCCCTACTTTATATCTATTGTAACTACTTTTTTTTGTATTTTTTAAATCACTTTTACATGGTGATTAGAATTCACAGAAAATGGTTTAATATTACCTTTGCTGCAGCATGAATTATTGTTCCCCACCGCACCCTCAATCTGACAACCACGTAGACAGTGAATCACTTATTAAGAAAGTATATGGCCTTTTCTTAATTAAAAAAAGAGTCAAATTGTTATTCAATATTAAACAAAGCCTGAAAAAGTCATGGCTCTGGATTCCAACATCTACTTAATATTTTTGTTGATAGAAAAAAGTAAATGAATTGTCAGCAGTAAGTTGTGTCACACAACAACTTAAAGGGGTATACATCCCAGAGCACTTCAGAGGATACTCATTCATGGTTTTCATAGAATAATGTACATAGTCATGGAATTTGATCCCCAAAGCACCAGTAAAAATTCCAGAACATCATTCAATAAAGATGGAATTTGACTTATTTAAGACACTGTAAATCAGTGGCCCTGATAACCACTACATGGCATAAACATCCATATTGTTATAAAACAGTGGGGTAAATTTTCAATTTGCTGCCAGGACGTGAAATCAATGGAAATGACAATCAGGCAGTTTCTATAATGGGAGGCCGAGCTGCAACACCAATTGTATGCTTAGGTGGTAAGTTAAAAATCTGCCTAGGTGTATCATCTGACTCATCATGAACAACACCATTGGAGTACTGCTGGAACGGCCACAATACTAACTGCTGTAGATCTACTCACCATGACTTTCGTGTCCGAGAAACTTCCCTTTATTCCACCCTGTTCTATCTTCCTTCCAACCATCTCTCTGTCCATGTGGCCACATTTCCTTTAATTCCATACATCATTACCTTTGTGGTTCCTTATCAAATACTTTTTTGGAAAATTCATATACTCCACATCCACTGCATTTCCTTTACTTTTCCTCTATTATTTCTTCAAATAATTTTAATGGGTTGGTCAAGCATGACCTCCCCTTCAGAATCCAATGTTGCCTGAACCCAATTAACTCATGGTTCTCCAAGTCCTTAGTAATTTCATCCTATAATATAGACTCCACGGCTCTTCCACCAAAGTTACAGCGGGTGGTTGGCGGACCCCCTGCGCAGAAAACTGGTTCTCTGTTTTCTGAATTGGTACCGGAGAGCAGAGGCAAATGACAATATAAATGCAGAAGAATAGCAAGCAGAAGTAATTTTGGCATCACTGTCCCACAGTACCAGTTGGACAGGATCTTTTTCATACATTATTACAAGCATGATCAATGTCTTTTAAGAAAATAAACAATTGTTACATCTTCCCAGTTGAATAAGCTCAGCATGGTGGTTACAGTCAGATACAGTGCTTCGCCAAGCCCTCAGGGGCACAGGCAAGCAGCTGTACATTCCTTTTTTTATATAGTGCAGAGTTACAGGCTACAGGGAATTTCAGACTGAAATGCCATTGAGATGTTGCCATCTTTTTACTATACTCAGTGTCGGCCGAAATACCCAATAGTCATTCCAGAGACTGTTAGCTGGAATGAGATCCCTGCTCTATCTTTGGTGCCGGAAAGAAAAAGTAGTTGTTGTCTGTTTCACAGTGATGATTTCAGTAAAGAGCACTCGACTATGCAGCTAATACAATTTTCTTTATTTTATCTTTTTGTGTCTGTGTCTGCACAACATGAACAACATAGTTTTAGTCCAACCTGTCACCTGGATTCTAGGGGAGAGATAATATGTGACCGGTGCCCTCCTGGCTATGCAGGACCTCGATGTGACAGGTAAGGAATCTCTGTTTTTTTTATTTTGTTTCCACAAGTACTGGCTAGAGCTTTTAAAAGCTTCACTGGTGAAGAAAGTTCAAAGTAGAAAAGTTTGTTGCAGAAAAGTTGTTTATGACAACTTCTTGCATGGATCAGATGCAATTTTCTACTTTGCTCACAAATAATATTTATTTATATCTTCATTTCTTTAGAGTATATTTTAAATAGAGATATTTCACATTCTGTGATTCTGTACTTTGTTTTTCTCATGTTTTGTAATATTAATCATTACTTTTATTATAGTAGTAGCACATCATTTTATAAACAGTGTGATACATAATGACGATCATATCAGTCTCCTGGAAAAATTTTTTAAAATTAGTCCTTGAAATGTTGAAGTATTTCTGCTGGAATCTGACACACATATGCATTTTATCTGAAAGTCATCAAACTAAAAATAAAAACCACCATTTCAAGGTGATTGAGAACAGAGTATAAAAAAACCTGGCCAGTTGCAATGTATATAGTTGAATTTTCAAAATATTTTCAAATAACATTAGTTTATTTGAGATCAACTTTTTGAATACTTCAATCTGACATGATGAAAATTTAACCTCTAATACCTTCACTTCTCTCTAAAGATGTGCTTATGCTTTTGCAAAACTGAGTTGACATCGGCTGACCCATGAAGTGTTCTATCAAAGAAACAATTCAGGGCTTTCAGCACCTGTTGAAAATTAATATTTTGAAATGTCGGTATTTTCAGTTCACTGGCTTTTTGATCTTAGTAAAAGTAAAATGAAACGTGATGATTCCACAATAGTTATAACACAATATTTTATTGATGTTCCAGTGTTTCTAAATATAAGATTTCAGTTTCCCAGAAATGCAGAAACACAACATAAGTGATTACAGAATTGGAAAGTCCACACCATATTAGGAGATGATTCATTTAAAGGGTATGCTTTGATATACTGCTGGTCATGCAAAGAAAAACATGTTATATTGGGAGTGTCTGCATGTGTTACAGTTGAAAGGGACACCTGTCATTATGTCTCACTGCAGCAGAAGGCTATTTCTGTCAGACTAATCACACTTGTCAGTGGGGGAGCTACAGTAAGCAACATATGCTGCAGTTTATATTATTTTAGAAGCAAAGGAGCAATGATGCTACATATGAGAGCATACGGGCACCAAAACAATAAAGAAAGAGCAAAAGGGGCAAAAACTAAAACAAGCAGAAAAATCATTGAGTTTTCCATGGTTATTAAAAATAGCTGGTATGAAATGTGATAAGCTGGTTGAAACATATCAGGGTCTATTCATAGGTGAAATATATTTTGGTCTGTTAGTTGATAGTTATAGATAAACTTAATTTGAGAACAGACTCTATCCATTCTCACCCTGTTCCAAAATGAGGATGGACATTGGAATTGCAATATGGATTTGGATTCTGTTTCTGTTAACTTTATTTTCCTTGAAGTGAAAGTTCTTTATATATAAATTATTTGAAATGTATTACTTAATTTTGATCAAAATATTAGAGCATCAAACTACATTTTCAATATTTTATTCAGCTGAAAATGACAGCCTTTAAATCCCCTGAAGCAGTATTCTCAACCATCATTAAATTTATTGACAGTCAGTGAAACAATAATCATTTCAAAACTCATAGTTGAAAAAAATCAACGAGGCTGTGAAATTCACTTGTACAGTTGCACAAAATAAATAAATTATACTTCATTTTTATATTTAAAAAGAATGGGCTATTTGTATTTGAGATAATTCTTGTGATATTTATTTTGGTATCACTACAAAAATTTGACAGTAAGTAAGTTATCTTGTCTGTTAATTTACAGCCTATGAAATGGCTGTCAGTCCAGTGTTCCATTGTTTCAACTAGATATTGACTGTTGAATTCCCTGATTGCAGAAAAAGGGTAGAGAGACTGCCATATAGCTCTTGAATATGAAGTAATAATTGAAGAATAGCTTGGTGAAAACGCCAGGTAACGGAGCTACTGTGTACTTTCAACATTTCCTGTTTTTATTTTGGATTTTTGGCATTTGCAGATTTTTTTCTTTTTTTACCTGTAAACTACTGCAATTAAAAATAGAAAGTGCTAGAAAACATAGCTGGTTCATCAGCATCTGAAAGGGAAAAGAAAAGTTAACCTTCTGGTGTGACCCTTCTATTATAGTTTGGGGTTTCCCGCAGTCTTGCTCTCATGCACACATCTAGACTACAGTTTCCATAAGCAGTCTAAGACTTACATACTGAAACCTGTGTTTGTATTCACTGCATTAAATACGTTAGTGCCTTCAAGTTAAACAATGAAAGCCTAATTTCTTATTAGAGAATGAGTTCTCCCATTACCCCCAAGAACAGAAAATAAAATGCAACCAGTTTATTTATGGATGAAATGTTCAGAAGGAAAAATACAGAACAATTTCATAACCAAACTTAAAACATATGATTGATAATGCAGTCCTGGCACTGTGGCAATGGGAGTGTTGCTTTTTGAGTGCTGTGTTTTCCTGTGGCCCTATGAAATGATCTTATGCTACAATGTGAGGTCAACTGCTTTGCATAATATTGCAGCACTCCCAGTGTAGAGCACACAAAGCAAAGGGCTGTATTATTTAGTGCCAGCAGCTCTTAAAGGGCTGATGGTCATTTTCTAGTTGTACTGCTACCGAGGGATAGAAATGGCTGCAGCAAGACCAGGATAGTGAATGACACCCTTCCAAGATGCAACTATCAAGCGACTCTTCTTTAAAGAACAGGAAGTAATAAGGCTAACCATGCAGCACCCATTTCATTCTGGAGGTTGAGGGCCAGTTCAGGAATGGAAACTGCATTATGGGCTAAGAACCCACTGACATTTGTTTGAATCTTAATGAGCCTGCAACACACCTGGTGCACAGGTCCTCAATGCCACAAGTGCTTCCCCACTGAATTATTCTGATCTGAGCACTTGATAATGCAGAGAAATTTGAACACGAAAACAGGCTATTCGACCAACCAGACCATGTTGCTGTTTATCCTCCACACAAGCAGTACTCCTAATCCCATGTGCATGCCCTGTCCCCTTTTTCCTTTACCCCCCTTTCCTTCAACCATCTATCTCACCTATTCTTAAATGTTGATGTGATCTCTGCTTCAGCCATTAACTCCAGTAATGTATTCCACGGTCTCACAGCCTTCTGTGTAAAAAAAAAAGTTTCTCCTGCTCTCTGTCCCAAATCTTTTGTATTTAATCTTATATCAATGTCCCCTCATTCTCGACCCCACAACTACTGGAAACAGTGGGGTAGAATTTCCATGGGGGTTCCCCTGATCTCCTGCCGTACTTTTGGCGGAAACCCCAGGGAAACGGTGCAAATGGCCATTGTCACTACTTCTCCAGGGTTTCCACCAATTCTCTGCTGAAATTACAGTATGTGTCCATCTACCTTGTCCAATACGGGCTGCCTGTGATCAATATGGACGCATTGTTTTTGTTTTCTCTCCCCACTTTAATTGTACTAGTAGTTTATTAGGTGGGGTTGAATAAACTAAATAAAACACTATTTTCTGTAGTTTTTTTCTGAACCTATGATCAAAGTATGCTATTGAACAATAACATTAACTCAGCAACTTGCATTTATATAGCGCCTTTGACGAAGAAAACCTCCCAATACATTTCACACAGGCATAAGGAAGAAATGGACGCTGAGCCAAAGAAAGAGCTAGTATCATAGAAAGGTTACAGCACAGAAAGAGGCCATTCGGCCCATCGTGGCTCTTCGTAAGAGCAATCCAGTTAGTTCCATTTGCCCGTTCTTTCCCTGTAGCCCTGCAAAATTTTTTCCCTTCAATTATTTATCCAATTCCTTTTTGAAAGCCCGATTGAATCTGCTTCCACCACCCTTTCAGGCAGTGCATTCCAGATCATAAACACTCGTTGCAAAAAAAAGTTTTTCTCATGTTGCCTTTGGTTCTTCTGCTAGTCACCTTAAACCTGTGTCCTCTGATTCTCAACCCTTCAGCCAATGGGAACAGTTTCTCTTTATTTACTTTATTTAAACACTTCTACCAAATCTTCTTCGCTGCCCTAAGGAGAACAACCCCACTTCTCCAGTCTATCCATGTAACTGAAGTCCCTCATCCCTGGAACCATTATAGTAAATCATTTCTGTACCCTCACTAAGGCCTTCACACCCTTCCTGAAGTATGGTGCCCAGAATTGGACACAATACTCCAGTTGTGGCCGAACCAGTGATTTATAAAGGTTCAACATAACTTCCTTGCTTTTGTACTCTATGCATCTGTTTATAAATCCCAGGATCCAATATGCTTTTTTAACCACTTTCTCAACCTGCCCTGCCACCTTCAAAGATTTGTGCACATTTACCTCCAGGTCTTTCTGTTCCTGCACTCCTTTTAGAATTGTACCGTTTAGCTTATAATTTCTCTCCTCATTCTTCCTGCCAAAATGTATCACATTGCACTTCTCTGCGTTAAATTTCATCTGCCATGTGTCCGCCAATTCTACCAGCCTGTCCATGTCCTCTTGAAGTCTATTACTACCCTCCTCACTGTTTACTAAACCTCCAAGTTTTGTGTCATCTGCAAATTTAGAAATTGTGCCCTGCACACCCAAGTCCAAGTCATTATTATATGTCAAAAAAAGCACTGGTCCTAGTACCAACCCCTGGGGAACACCACTGTATACCATCCTCCAGTCCAAAAAACAACTGTTCACCACTACTCTGTGTTTCCTGTCTCTTAGCCAATTTTGTATCCATGCTGCCACTGCCCCTTTTATTCAATAGTATTCAATTTTGCTGACAAGCCTATCATGTGGCACTTTATCGAAAGCCTTTTGAAAGTACATATGCACATCAACCCTCTCTGTTACCTGATCAAAAAATTCAATCAGGTTAGTTAAACACAATTTGCCTTTAACAAATCCATGCTGGCTTTCCTTTATTAATCCATACTTGTCAAGTGACTATTAATTTTGTCCCGGATTATTGTTTCTAAAAGCTTCCCCACCATCGAGGTTAAACTGACTGGTCTGTAGTTGTCGGAATTATCCTTACACCCTTTTTTAAATAAGAGTGTAACATTTGCAATTCTCCAGTCCTCTGGCACCACCCCCATGTCTAAGAATGATTGGAAGATTATGGCCAGCACCCCTGCAATTTCCACCTATACTTCCCTCAGCAAGCTGGAATGCATCCCATCCGGACTGGGTGACTTATCTACTTTGAGTACAGCCAGGCTATCTAGTACTTCCTCTTTATCAATTTTTAACCCATTCATTATCTCAACTACCTCCTCTTTCACTGTGACTTTGACAGCATCTTCTTCCTTGGTAAAGACAGATGCAAAGTACTCATTTAGTACCTCAGCCATGCCCTCTGCTCCCATGCGTAGATCTTTTTGGTCCCTAGTCAGTCCCACCCTTCCTCTTACTACCGGTTTACTATTTATATGCCTATAGAAGTCTTTTGGATTCCATTTTATGTTAGTTGCCATACTATTCTCATACTCTCTTTTTGCCCATCTTATTTCCTTTTTCACTTCTATTTACTTTCTATATTCAGCCTGGTTCTCACTTGTGTTATCAACCTGACATTGGTCATACGCCCCCTTTTTCTGCTTCATCTTACTCTCTATCTCTTTCGTCATCCAGGGAGCTCTGGCTTTGGTTGCCCTATCTTTCCCCTCATGGGAATGTACCTAGACTGTACCCAGACCATCTCCTCTTTAAAGGCTGCCCATTGTTCGATTACAGCTTTACCTGCCAATCTTTGATTCCAATTTACCTGGCCAGAGCCGTTCTCAACCCACTGAAATTGGCCCACCTCCAATTAAGTATTTTTACCCTAGATTGCTCCTTGTCCTTTTCCATAACTAATCTAAACCTTATGATACTATGTTCACTGTTCCCTAATTGTTCCCTCACTGACACTTTGCTCCACTTGACCCACTTCATTCCCCAGAACTAGATCCAGCAATGCCTCCTTCCTCATTGGGCCGGAAACATATTGATCAAGAAAGTTCTCCTGAACACACTTCAGAAATTCCTCCCCCTCTTTGCCCCTTAAACTATTACTATCTTAGTTTACATTAGGATAGTTGAAATCCCCCATTATCACTGCTCTATAGTTCTTGCACTCTCTGTAATTTTCCTGCAAATTTGCTCCTCTATATCAGATATTGGGAGGGATGACCAAAAGCTTAGCCAAAGAAGTGGGTTTTAAGGAGGGCCTTGAAGGTGGAGAGTTGCAGCAGTTTAGGGAGGTAATTCCAGAGTGTTGGCCTTAGGCGACTGAAGGCAAGGCCAACAATGGTAGGGAGGAGGGAGTCAGAGGAAAGAGAGTATGGGGCTGGAGGAGGTTACAGAGATATAGAAGGTCAAGGCCACGGAGGCATTAAATCAAAAGGATGAGAATTTTAAATATGAGGCATTGGGACAGGGAGCCAATGTAGACCAGTGAGAACAGGTGTGATAGGCCAATGTTATTTGGTGTGGGATAGGGTATGGGCACCAGAGTTTTCGATGAGCTGCAGTTTACAGTAGATGAAAGCTGGTAGGCCAGTCAGGAGAGCAATGCGACAGTTGAGTCTAGAGTTGGCAAAAGCATTGATGACGGTTTTAGCAGTAGATGGGCTGAGGAAGTTTTACAAAGGTGGAAGTAGAACGTCTGTTTGATGGAGAGGATATGAGTTGGAAGCTCAGCTCAGGGTTGAATAGGATGCCGAGGCTGTGAACAGCCTGGTTTAGCTGGAGACAGTAGCTGGGGAGGGGGTGGAATTCGTGATAAGGGTACAGAGTTTGTGGTGGGGGCTGAAGATGATGGCTTTGGTCTTCCAAATGTTTAGCTGGAGGAAATTGCAATTCAAGACTGGATGTTGGACAAGCAGTTTGACAGCACAGAGGCAGTAAAAGGTTTGAGACAGGTGAGAGGTAGAGCTGGGTGTCTTCAGTATAGATGAGGTCTTCTGGTTATGGTCAAGTCAATAAGAATGAAACCAAGTGAGGGCAGTTCCATTGAGCTGGACAACAGAAGAGAGACATTGGAGGAGGATGGGGTGATCAGTCATGTTAAAGGCTGCAAAGAGGTCGAGAAAGTCGAGGAGGGATAATGCACCATTATGCTTCTGGTCATAATCACAGAGAATGTCATTTGTGATTTTGGTTAGGGTTGTTTCGATGTGAGAGATTCAAATGGAGTTGTAGGGGAGATGGGCATGAATCTAAGAGGCAACAACACATTCAAGAATCTCTTGCTTCAGTGGTTCATTGCATGATGAAATATATCTGTGAAGAATATTATAGAATAAAGAATTTAATAGAAAAAAAATTCACTGCTCAATTTCCTTTTGAATTCTAAATGTTATACATAAGCTTGTTATGCAAGCCACAGCTCTGCACAATTTAGAAAAACACTCGTAAAATGAGAACTAAATATATAATTAGTAATGGTATGTCAGCCTCTAATTACCTATTTCATTATTGAAGAAATTATTTGTTAATTTTCATTTAACTGGGGCACATCTAACCCGTCTGTGGCAGTGACAATTTACAAATACGTGATGTGACAAATACTTACCATCATTCTGAATAGGAACCCAACTGCTACTGTAAGCAATGGTGTTTCTTTTGCACAGAATAGCTTTTAAAATATATATATATAAAATCTTGGCGTTTATGTGTTCATTAAGCTGAAGCTATCTATGCTGATCAGTGGAATATTTTTCTTATTTTTTGCACCCAGTTTCAGCTTCAAATACTTCACGGTCCGATGTAGCATGGGTCAGATGTAAACCCTGACTTTGCCAAACCAGAAAAATCAGGTTTGGACTTGCCATGGTGCAGGTACACCCTAGCTAGCAGTTGGGAGGACTGGCCTCAGCAAATTTTGTGAGGCAAGTCCCTCTCTTTCATTTTAATAAGCTCTCTGTGTATGAAAAACCCTACACAGGGATTCTGGCCTGAAAGCTGGTTGGTTAAAAGTCACAAAATTAGACAAGCCAGTGGCTCATAAAGGGCTGCTGCTTAACATTAAAGGATATTTGTTTGTCATTGTTCTGCAGGAGGCCCAAGGGAGCAACAAAGTTAGCAGCATCAATGAGGGAAGCAGCAAACACTTTGTCGTGAAATAGTGAATTGTTAGAGATGTTGCTGCAGGAAGTATAGCAAAGGAAGATTTTAAAATCTCAGGTGAAAGCTGCATGGACAGAGTAGCTGACTGGATGAATGCAGTCTTCCAGGTCCACAGTAACTGGGAGCAAATCAGAAAGACGTTTAGTCATGTCACATAAAGTATCAAGATAAGTGTAACCACCTTTGTGCATGTGTGTACTCTCCCTACATACAAGGCATGGACTCCATCTAAATGGTCATTTGCTGCACATAGCATTTACTCCTTTTTGCAAAACTTTTTCATGCAGCAGGAGCTGCAGGATACAATTGAAGCAGGGAAGGGTAATAATACCATGCACATGGTGCTTCACAGTTCACATGCAAAAGACTACTAGTAGGAAAAAAAACACATGCAAGCCAATGTGAGAAGGCCTGGTGCAGGAAGGGAGATATCCAGACACAGGGATGCTGTTCCATGTGCTCAGATACTTGCTAAGACACAGACTTTTGATGAAATGTGCTCTGCTTATAGGCTTTGGCAGCTTATTACCAACAATAGAGAACCAGGACAGATGGTGGGCTAGCGTAACTTGAGGAGATGGGCTCTTGCCCTTTTTGGCTGGGAATTTGTCAAGGGCAGGTTGTGTCAAGCTTTTTACCTGCCCAAGCACTCCAATTACCTCGAGCACCAGCACCCTGGAGAATGTAGCCACTGTGTTTTCCCGTACGATTCCAGCGTTGCAAGGACAGTAACTTGGGTGGTGGCTTGGACCTAGAGATGTTGTCCCGTCATTAATTGATTCTCTTCATTCAATTCATGTAGACCTATGGGAGCAGCCTAGGGAATTGCCAGCTTCCCAACTTTATTTACTGCAACTTCTAAGTTAGCAACAATTGCAAAGAATGTAGGAAAATGTTGGCCAGTAAACTGAAGGCTTTAATGGCAGATCATGAATGCATAGGTAAAACAAAGTATGCAAGATGTCCAATTTGGAGTAGATAAATTTACACGGCCAAAAATTAAAATGGGAATTCAACATTCACTCAAACAACCACAACCTTGCTTTATTAATTACTCCAAATTAGGGTAGGCCTCTTGTACTGACATGCACCCATTTTATGTAGCCTCACCCAATGTCTTAAAATTCAGCCTTATTTACATGAGCATCTCAGAAGCCCTCATCTGAGCATCAGCTACCTTCCACCTCCCATGCACCTCATAGAAGTAGCACATTAGGCCAAAGCTCATGTAAGAAAGGCACTTTGGGATGGCATCTAAGTGATTATTATTTCTTCTGGCATTTTTTATTCATTCATGTAAACAATATTAAAATGTAAGACTGATTTCATGTTGTCTGCAGGGTATTTCAGTAGTAGCTGTGGCCACGGCAAAGCAAGCGGCATGTATACAATGATGGTTAGTGGGATGGGCGTTCTTTATTTGAGGGTGGATGGACTGGTTCAGATGATGTTCTGGGTGGGAAATGGGATTGTGGTGGGAGTGCGGATGGGAGGAGTAATGTTCAGTGAGTTGCTAGTGTACAGCTCTGGCTGTAGGCTGATGCTGGGGGTCTCACACTGCAGCTGCATCCTCCAGTTCATCAGTCTTCTCTTCAGGTGGTGGATAGTCCTCCTCATCTCTCAGCATCAATTGCTCTTTCCGTTACATGGCCAAGTTATGCAGGAGACAGCACACTTCCACTATTCTCTGCACTCTCTCAGGGCTGAACTATAGGAAACCCCCAGACTGATCCAGTGGAATAGTCGTTTAAGGATCCCTATGAACTGCTCGGTTGAGCTGTGACTGTTCTTGTTTCGTAGTAACCAGCTTATGATGTGTTGCTCCTTGTCAAAGAGAGGGGTGATGCTGGACATCCTAGGGTTTTGAAAGAGGTGCTATAGAGATAGTGGATGCATTGGTTGTCATCTTCCAAAGTTCTATAGATTCTGGAATGGTTCTTGCAGATTGGAGGGTAGCAAATGTAACCCCACTATTGAAGAAAGGAGGGAGAGAGAAAATAGGGAACTACAGACCTGTTAGCCTGACAGCAGTAGTAGGGAAAATGCTAGAATCTATTATAAAGGATGTGATAACAGAATACTTAGAAAATAATAATAGGATTTGGCAGGGTCAACATGGATTTATGAAAGGGAAATCATGTTTCACAAATCTATTTGATTTCTTTGAGGATGTAACTAGTAGAATAGATAAGGGGGAACCAGTGGATGTGGTGTATTTGGATTTTCAGAAGGCTTTCGATAAGGCCCCATACAAGAGGTTGGTGAACAAAGTTAGAACACATGGAATTGGGGGTAATATACTGGCATGGATTGAGAATTGGTTAACGGACAGAAAACAGAGTAGGAATAAACGGGTCTTTTTCAGGTTGGCAGACTGTGACTAGTGGGTACCGCAGGGATCGGTGCTTGGGCCCCAGCTATTCACAACCTATATCAATGATTTAGATGAGGGGACCAAATGTAATATTTTCAAATTTGTTGATGACACAAAACTAAGTGGGAATGTGAGTTGTGAGGAGAATGCAAAGAGGCTTCAAGGGGATATAGACAGGCTAAGTGAATGGGCAAGAACATGGCAGATGGAATATAATGTGAAAAAATGTGAAGTTATCCACTTTGGTAGGAAAAACAGAAATGCAGAGTATTTTTTAAATGGCGAGAGACTGGGAAATGTTGATGTTCAAAGGGACCTGGATGTCCTTGTACATGAGTCACTGAAAGCTAACATGCAGGTGCAGCAAGCAATTAGGAAGGCAAATGGTATGTTGGCCTTTTTTACAAGAGAATTTGAGTACCAGAGTAAAGATGTCTTACTGCAATTATATAGGGCCTTGGTGAGACCGCACCTGGAGTATTGTGTACAATTTTGGTCTCCTTACTTAAGAAAGGACATACTTACCGTAGAGGGATTGCAACGAAAGTTCACCAGACTGATTCCTGGGATGGCGGGATTGTCGTATGAGGAGAGATTGAATAGACTTGGCCCGTATTCTCTCGAGTTTAGAAGAATGAGAAGTGGTCTCATTGAAACATACAAAATTCTTACTGGGCTCGACATGGTAGATGCAGGGAGGATGTTTCCCCTGGCTGGGGAATCTAGAATCAGGGGTCACAGTCTCAGAATAATGGGTAAGCCATTTAGGACTGAGAAGAGGAGAAATTTCTTCACTCAGAGGATGATGAATCTTTGGAATTCTCTACCCCAGAGGGCTGTGGAGGCTCAGTCATTGAGTACATTCAAAACAGAGATCGATCGATTTGTAGATATTAAAGGCATCAAGGGATATGGGGATGATGCAGGAAAATAGCATTGAGGTAAAGGATCTGCCATGGTCTTGTTGAATGGCGCAGCAGGCTCGAGGGGCCGGATGGCCTACTCCTGCTCCTATTTCTTATGTTCTTATTTCGCAGGATGTAGACATTGTGAGAATTACCTGGAAAGCGGGAACACATCTGCATGACCTGTTGCTGGTGGTCACGTACCAACTTGACATTAGGGGAGTGAAAGATGCTGGGCTCATTGGCAGGACCCCTAATGGCACCCTGCACTTGTGGGAATCCTGCAATGGCTGCAAAACCCACAGCCCTTTTCTGCGCCTGTTGGGGTACATGGGGAAGAATGTGAATTCATCAGCACAGGCAAATAGTGTGTCTGTGTCCTGTTTTATGCAGGAATGCACTGCAACCTGACTTATATTGCATATGTCTCCAGCTGCAGCCAGGAATGACCCTAATGCATTGAATTCAGTGCTGTGGTCACCTTAATTGCCACAGAAAATGCAGTGCTAGCTGTGGTGGTGGGCTGCAAATCCTGCTGCAGTATTCTGCAGACTTCTGATATGGCCTCTCGTGAGAAGGACAATCTCCTCCTACAGTGCTCCTCACTGCAGTTCAGGTAGCTCACTCTGGGCCTGTAAACCCTATGAAACCAGTAAGGCCTGCTGTGAGCAACCTACCTCCTTCCTGGAATCCCTGCAGGACCAAATGTGGCTCCCTGAAGCCCACCCATGTGTTGCTGCTGCTGCTCCTTTTCCTCCTCTTTTTGCAGCCAGTAAGAGGTAGCATAACATCAGCAAAAAACATTCCCAGAAAAGCTCCCTCAAGTCTCCAGACAGATACCAATGATCAGGCTGTGGCTGTTTCCAGCCGGTGTTGATGTCATAGGACCCTGATTTGAATTCTGTAACGATGCTCCCACCTGTTTCAGGCGAGAGCTGGAAGCGCCCATGTTTAGGCCTCAGTCAAAATAGCGTTGGATGGATTGGCAGTGGGAATGGGGTGGTAAGTTCTGCGCCCCCATTTTCATTGTGCTATCTTTCCATTCCTGCCCGCAAACAGGGATAAAATTCACCCCCATGATAGTTCAAGAACAGCATTTTGTTGCATTACAGTGCCTAATCCTTATGAACACTGTGCTTCCTCTTGGTTCCCTGTGTACTGTCCACAAGCCTATTCTTGTGCTCATTCTAGGTGCTGCCTGAGGGCCAGGAGCATCAGTGTTGGCTGGCTGAAAACTATGGCCAAGAGTCGGCCCTGATATTTGTGAGGAGGGAACGGGGGTGGGGGGGCCGGGAAATGCGGTTAATACGGAATTTAATAGCAAGATATCATTTGAATTTTTTTTCTCCGTTTCCCGATTGGCAGCCAGCCAGATTGAGAGGCTGGTCGCTGCCTGGCGGTAAAGCCTGCGGTGGAAGGCTGCAGCCAGGGGGCGGAGAGGAGGGAGGAAGAGATAGTGGGTTGGGGAGGAGATTGCGGGAAGGGGTCGAAGAGATCGCAGGTCAGGGGCGATTGCGGGTCGGCGGATCGCGGGGAGGGAGGCTGATTGCAGCAGGTTAGCTTGGGGGCCCAGGGGGAAGCGGCCCTTCTCCTCCTGACCGACAAGATTACCTGCTGGATCCGGCCGTTCTCACTTCCCTTCAGCTGTCGGGTTTCCCGAGTCCTGGGAAACCTGGCCCACAGCCGTTAAATGTAAACGTCTGTTAAAATTTGAGGCGTGCAGCCTCATTAGCATATTTAAATAATTGACCCGTCTCTGGAGAGCAGGTTAGTCACCCATCCCCTAACCCGCCTCCATTAAAACTGAAACTGGAGGTGGGCAGAGGTCGGGATTCAGATTTTTGAATTTTAACCTACCCCCCCACCCCCACAACCCCCGCCACTGTCCCGCCCGTCGTGGGGGGGTTAAAATTCCCCCCCCAAGAGTCTTTTGGGACTGAGGTGGCCCTTCTCTTGGGGCATTTGAATCCTGGAGCTGCCATTCAGTTGAGATGGCATTGCATTGCAGATGTTGCCACAGAGGATTGCATTGGACTCCATCGTAACCCTTGCCATCTACCTCATGTCCTCCGAGATCATCCTCAGTGCCTCCACAGTTATGATCTCGTTCAGCATCCTCCTATTCAGAACAAGAATCCTGAGATTAGAGCCTGTAGGCTCTTCAGTCAGAGGCTGACATCTCCTAAACCTCTGCTCAGCACTGTCAGACTTTCACTCCTGACTCCTCTGGCTCCTTCATGCTCTGTGTCTCACCCAGTGGATCTCTCTGGACTGGTGAGTACATGCGAAAAGTAAATTATGGTACGGATGCGGCCAGAGATGGCATGGCCTGAGGCAAAAGGACATGGCACATTTTCTTCCTCCTCCTCTGTAGATTCATGCTAGGTTTCATCTAGAGGAAAAGAAGAGAAAGGGACAATGATTGGTGTGCTAATTTACAGTTGTAGGAGAATGAAATATCTGCTTCCAAGGGTATCTATGCCCCTGCACTGAGATGGAGAAGCAGCAGATGGTCAAAACAAACCTACAGTTGCCACAGGCCCTAATACGTCTCTGTCCTCAACAGCATCTGTTGAGTGCCTTCCGCGGGATTGGAATGCTTCTCCTCCTTGGTGCATGAGAAGCCAATAGTGGCCTGAGATTCCCAGGCATTATAGGACACCTTCTCCTGCCAGAAGAGATAACACTAAGCAATACATGCTGTCAGAAGTCTAACACACTTTGTGTTTGTATTCTAATGTTGTCAACAGTAATTTTGAGACTCACATTATGGAAAGCTTATCTTTCAAATAATAAAATGTTGATGTTTGGGACAGTGCATATGACACACTCCCTCATGCTCTGTGTCTCACAGAGATAAAGTTACAACATTGTAGGCCCAATTTTCATGTACCTTGTGAACATGGCACCCACTTGGGACACAGAATTATTGCTATAATCCAAAAATGATGAATTCATAAAATTAAATACTTCTACTGTCCATGAGTACAAAGCTATATCTTTAAAACCGTCCAGATTGAGTTTCTTGAAATGTCTTTATTCTAAAGGGTGTTGTTACCATAAAGCAATTTGGTTATCATTCAGAGAATTAATTTGGAATTTTGCTTTTGATAATCAGATGTTCCGAAGGCTTCTTTGGGCGACCTAGTAAACCAGGTGGATCATGCCAGCCCTGCCAGTGTCATGGCAACCTTGATCTTTCAGTACCTGGCAGCTGCAATTCATTGACAGGAGAGTGTCTACGATGCATTGAGGGAACTGCTGGTCAGGTCTGTGATCAATGTGCTGAAGGATTCTTTGGAGATGCTGTTGTAGCCAGGAATTGCCGACGTAAGTATGCTGCATTGTTCATTTGGTATTTGCTCCTTAAACATAACAAATTAAGAAAACAATAGAACTTAGCTTTGTGGTGCAATTAGGGAATGCTGAAGTGATTGATGCTCCTTTGGGCAGATCTTAAATGGAAATAATTTTGAAAATAGTTTTTTTTGCTAAAGATTTTAACAGCATAAAGTTACAATAGAGCAATCTACCCCTCACCTTGACGTTCTCACAAGGGTAAATCTTCCAGTTTGAGTGTGGACAAGGGGGTCTTGGATATGGCAGCATGCCTTTTAGACTGAAGGAGGCCAACCTGATTATAAAAATGGCATTGAGGTCCCATCGTAAGCTCTGCCCGCCAGTGGGAGCTTGCTGTTTGGGGGTGGAAAAACTGAAACTGGTAGGGAATTTAAAAGCCTGTAGCAACAGCTTAAAGGGGTGGTGTATTTTAAATTTTAACTGATGCAGCTATAAGAACCAATGCTGAAACCCTTGGCCCAAAAATTAATAAAATAAAGTGATGTCAAAACCAAGCACCCAAAAATAACCTTCAGTCAGAATGTTAGCTGTAATTTACTGCCTTCACGCTCCCGATGGGAACTTGCTGAGAGCGCATATCGGAATTTTCTGAAGTGCACTCGTGGCAGGTAAGGCTCCCAACCAGGAAAATCACCTCCATAGTATTTAAGTGCAGGTTCAGATTCTACCATGAAAAAGATCAAGGATCTCTCATTAAATGCTGACTTCTGTCAAAGCAGAGCTTTCCTGTCTGCAATGCAGGCGATGCGGTCGGCTCCATTTTAAAAGGGGCCTACTACTGGGTGTCCACAGCACCCACCCGTTTCAGGCAATAGATCCCCTTTAATATGGTAATTGGAGTCCTATGATGTACATGGAACTCCAATGCCATTTTAGGTCGGCACTGGTCGGAGCCTGCACTGCGCAGGCTCCGATCAGTTCCGTGGGCAATGGAAGAGAAGAGGCCTGCTAAAGGTAAGTTTTGAATTATTTTTGTGGGCCCCAGAGAAGCTGCTCCTCCGGGACCCACAAAAGTAATCTGGGCTGCTGCCACTCCGGAACCCCCACCCTCGGTGATCGTGCGCCCCCCAACCCACCCCCACCCCCACACAACCTAACTTGCTGGCGGCAGCTCCGGCCCAATTTCCAATCTTCAGTCTGGCAAACAGCACGGAACGCCTGTTTGGAATTATCCTGAGTTCTTTTATGCCTCCTTTGCTTCATACCATCATTTGTTTGTCACACCGGCCACCGCATATAGTGGGCAAATCATGTTGACATCAACGCTATAAATGGTGGGGACTGTATTCAGTTTAAAATACTGACTTGTTTTGCAATGCTTCCCGGATCCAGTTGCCATTTTTTTGTTATTCTTTTTCTTTTAAACTATCATAATGCACCGTATCATGTCTCTCGAGCAGTTTCTCAAAGCACTTCATGTACAATACATTTTTTGAAGTTAAATGACTGCTGTTATGTAGGCAACTGAAAAATTAACTTCTTATTAACTGGAAACGGGATCCAAAGAACTTCAAAGTATACTTTACATGATCTTTGTGTGAAATGTATGAGATTATAGAGAAAATACTGACGATAAAGCTTGGAACAAGTCCAAGTCATGCTCATCCTGGGCTTGGAGTACAGGCCCGTGTCAACCGTGTTCACAGACTTCTGTGAAAGGGTAACTCGGCTGAGCACGCCAGTGCTGGAGCCCTGGTCTGTTTGGCTGTTGCATTCGAATATCTAACCACTGAAATGCTCAAACTGACATGCATCGCCGCCTGCAACAACAAGAAGACACAACTAGGCCAATCTTTGAAGTGACTTTGCAGCATTAAAACATGCTGGCTCTGGGCTGGCTATTAGTGCCGTTAATGAGCTCTCATCTGGATGAGATAACTTACCTGTGGTGCAGTAGTTAAAAATTGAAAATAAAGTATGGCACTGCTCTGGTATCTTTTGTAATGTTGTATACTGATAAATCAGCATGCTTTAATACTTACAGTAGCGTTCATGTGTTCTTTCACTATTGTTTGTGGTTATATTTTCAAAGCTATCTTTAAATCAGAGCACACAAACATTCTCCTTTATTGTATGTGCCCTTCCCTCTATTGTTGGAAAATTCAAAGAGCTGTCAATTGCAAAAAAAATCCACAAAAGAAACCAAACAACAGCAACCAAATTGCTAATTTTCTGTCCTTTTTCTACGCTTCTACTGTCTAGAACTCTATTGTATTCAAATCTCAGCAGGATCCACAGCTGTTTGAAAGAAAATGCCTTTATTATATTTTTAATTACAGTAGCACTACGAACATTGAAATTGCTATGAAAATTGCCCCTATGCCTCCTTTTGATTGTGTCAAGTGTAGCAAACATGAGCTGGAAGAAATCCATGTTATTAGAATAGAGATAAAATAAGTCTAAAGGAACAGAAGTTAGTTGTAACTTTGCCACACTTGTCTTTGAATAAGCCAGTTAGGACTTTTCAGACTCACAGGAAAAGGCATGATAGCACCAGAGCAAGCAACGATTTATACATGTTTACCTGCTGTTGCATACTACAATAGTTCACAATGATTTTGATTAAAATAGTTGCCACGATTTAAGAAAAACCTTTTAACATATTTGCTTAACAATGAATGCATTTCAAAACTAATTCATTGGTTATGAAGTGCTTTGGGACATCCTGAGGACATAATAAGGGGTTCTATAAATGCAAGTTCTTTCTTTTTAAATTTTTTGGAAACCTTATAACCACTACCTAGAATATACCATTTTAAGTATTAAAAAGAACAAAAATAAAGGAAGCTGAAAAGTGCCCAACGACATTGTCAAATGAGAGTACAAATGGAAATAACTTGCTGTTTGCAGTGAGAACATTTTGGAACGTCTTTAAGCCTAAATATGTATCCAGGTTAATGTGTGGGCCAATGTTCTTTGCATCATCCATATTTACTGTATTGAATAAATTCGCTCATTTTTCAAAGCGCATTCTATTCATCAGTTTGTTAAAACTATCTTTTAGTGTCCATTTCAGCCAGTAAGTATGATGCATGACCCTGAAAGTTTAACATTCATGCCCTACCAGTAGTAAGAAATTTAAAGGTCTAACAACATACTAATATCTTGTAACTGAATGGAAACTGAGCACTACTTTGACTTATACGTATAACTCTAATTGTATTTACATGCTCATACCTCAGCTGTTAATTTTTCACTTTTTTTTTAGTCATTTGTTTCACATAGAGAGGCGCATTAAAAAAACTAATTCTAGGTGGCCCATTTACATTACAGCTCTGCTACCGAATGTTTCCTACAAATCCAGTATTAGCACTGTATTATTTACAAGGGAGCATCAGTGGCTTCAGCTGAATGGAGGTACACCTTAAGAGGTGTTTTTTTTTTCCACCAATACCACTTAAAGTGCATTGTCATTAATGGCAAATAGAAATGGCTGCATTAGACACCATGGGACTCCATCCATAACAGCCTGGCTTCTCAGCTCACATGTATAGGCCAGCAGCGTAGTTTTGGAATCAATGGCTTCTACAGGCCTTCTCTGGAATGAGAAGCTCCTTGGCCAAAAAATTAGTCATGATCATGGCTTTACTACAACTTCAGTCTTATCCAGTGGAAGTTCAATGCATCGGCTTTCCACGACTGAATTTATATTCCACCTGCTGTAAAGCTCAAACAGCCTGAAACTATTTATCGGGGTGCAGGCAGCAAATTTAAAATTGTCCTTCTGAACAGCATCCCGACCCCCCAGCACAGATAAGCATGGGTTTTCCTGGAGGAGGTGTGTTCCCTCAGAAAATGTTTGTATTTCATATTAAAAATGGTATATTCTGGTTAACTTTGGTAAACTTTTATACTTCATAGGTGATAGATGTTTAATCTGGGAAAAATGTTTAAATTAATGAGGTTTGTCCCATTAACACCTTAAATGAAATGTTCAGGGATATAAGGACAGAGTTCATCATGTTTTATTGCAAGTGTCCATTATATTGTAAAAAATTATCAATCAACTCAATTACATCCCTATCTAATAGTTTACACAAATAATTAAGAATCACCCTTTTGGTGGCCCTTAGCGGCTGTCTTGCATGTTTTCCTTTCTATATCCTAGTGCTCCCGCAAGATGTTTCCCCAATGGCTACAGCTTGGGAGGTGAAAGGCTGCTGATCTTCCATTGAGGACACTTCAGATGACTGCGATGGACGACCTCGAGTGGGCCTTGGCCAAGAAGGCCCGGCTACAGACAGCAGCATTTTGGCATGCGCCAGAGCAGACTAGCCCGATTGGCTATGCGGCACTAGCAAGGACACTTGCAGAATGGTTGGCGGGGAAGCAGGCATGTTGTCATCCTGAGGGAGGACAGCAGGTGCCTCTCCCAAGGAGCCAGGGCTACGTTCCTGGGACGGCGTCGCAGCACTTGTACGGCTCTGTGTGAGAACAGAGTGCAGGAGTGATGTGACGCTTTGGAGGCTCCTGTCGACTTTGGCCACCAGAGCCAAGGTGGTAGCCATCTGAACTTCCATGGCAGCAGTCTGAACTGCCGTGGAAGCTGTCAGCAGAGGCTCCATCATGGTGGGTGCCACTGTGATGTCAATGGAATTGACCGCTCAATCCATGTTGGACAGAATCGTCTCTGCGGCTTTACCCTCCAGTGAGCTGGCACCTGAAGGATTGATAATGCTGAGGCTAAAGTAGGATCCTTCAGAGCTGTGCAGAGTATAAGAGATGTGAATGTGTGCCTTCCCTTGGCAGTCCTGATTAGATCGTTATTTATTGTTTTGTACTGCAGCCAGGTTCTGTGTACAATGCTGGTGGCATTGGCATTTTCTGTCACCTTTCTGTGTCGGCTGACTTCGCACCTGTTTCCCATCAGAAGGAAAGAGCACCTGCCTCCTTCCTGTTGATCAGCATCTCCATTGTTGTTTCTGAGAACCTGAGTACCTTATTCAAAGCAATTTTGGCTACTGCTGCACAATCTTGCTGGCCGCACTTCACTATTATAAAAAGCACCTCCCCTTTAAGGTACTGCTGGATACCTTTATGTAATAATTGATCTGCTGGATTTCCTGCCTCCGCAATCAGTGAGCTGCTTATAGGGAGTAAGTTTCACTCTGCAGCTTGGCGAATTAATGTAAATTAGACCCAGCCGCAAAAATGGCATTGACCCCACTCTGATTCTTTCAGGTGGGCCCAGCGTTTGCTCCACCCACCAGCCCGCCCGATATGCACTCCACACAAAAATCATCCCCATAGTGACACTTGCTCACGCACACTTCTTTCAGCCAGCTTTTGCACCCAGTTTCAGGATTGCAGATCATGTTAGCATATCTCTGCAAAACAAACGTGGAATTGCATATGTTGTATACACCTGCCTATGCACATGCTCTCTACTAGAGGTGGTCTCACAACTCCTTCTTTAGGGCACTTAGAAATCAGCCCACTGAACTGATTCTTGAGTTATACCATGCACTCAAAGCCACTTCGCATTGACGCAAAAGTTGTAGCATAAAGTGGTCAAAGATGCTGCTTGTTTCATTGAAATGCCATTTCTCCTTATTTGTAAATGTGTTATTACCTCCCCCTTACATTGATGACACATGCCACATAATTAGGAGTCTCTCTACAATAACACCTGAACTTTGATATGTTAATAGCCATATAAATTGTGAATTTATAGTACTTCACCAACATAATTGCTAGAAAGTGATGTTTAGTTCATTTTGTAATTATGCTGATCTTGTTTATCTCCAGCCTGTGAATGCCATGTCAATGGATCCGTTGCTGAACACTGTGACAGACAGACTGGACAGTGCCAGTGCAAGCACAATGTTGCAGGAAGACAGTGTGATCATTGTTTGGTAGGTATTGCTAAATAAACTCTAGAATTTCAAACATTTTTTCAGAAAAATTCTTGGACAGCTTCTCATAACCTTCTACTGACATTGGACTAAAAGGCTAAAGTTAAAGAGACAGAAGACGAAAATCCCCAGCTACTCCAGCATACTCTTACTGGAGTTACCAGAATTTGTAAGGAGCAAATCTTCCACTTGTCCCTTCCAAGATCAGTGATATTGTGAGGGTGGAGAGTCTCCAAGTTGAGAGTTCCTGTAGTCCTAACCTGGGACACACTGTGTTATGGATTGCTGGCAGGTTCTCCCAGAAAGAAGAGCCAAATTGATCTCCTGGATGGTGGAAATGGAGGCCACATTTCCAGGACAACCAAGAAGCAGCTCGTTTTTTTTTCAATTTTTACTTGCTTTACAGCTTCCTTGGTAAGCTGGGGCACAGTCTCGCATTTC
The DNA here is from genome assembly GCF_035084215.1 of Heptranchias perlo. Taxonomy (NCBI): domain Eukaryota; kingdom Metazoa; phylum Chordata; class Chondrichthyes; order Hexanchiformes; family Hexanchidae; genus Heptranchias; species Heptranchias perlo. The sequence goes on along the minus strand of NC_090329.1, from coordinate 68,789,641 downwards.
TGGGTGGCCCCCAGCAACTGTCCCCCCATCTTCTCTCAGGCCAGATGGGAACCCAAGATGTGCTCACAGTAGCTCCGCCTGACCCTGCATACTCCAACGGAATCAGCATTACACCCAATGGAATGTTGTTGTTTGAATGTTTAACAGCTCGTTTCAAATTCCTCTTTCAGCTATTTTAATAGAATTCAAATAAACGATTAATGTTACCATTAAAATAGCAGAGAGAGGAATTTGATATGACTGCATTAAGTTTTTCTATGATAACATTGCTCACGGTAATTTCCAGGTTATTCTAACTGTCAAACAATAGTTACTGACTATTTAGCAAGTTCATTACATTTACACTTACCCTACAACACTTAAATTGAGTAGTGTAGAACCTTTCTGATTACATTACATAATTTGAGTACAAATCAAATCAAGGGCTATGGCTAAAGACAGTGACTTAACATTGGCACACACGTGCTCTTTCCGTCCTTGTCTTTCCTATTTACAATACTGTTGGTGCTGACCTCCCCACGAGGCAGACCTTGTTGGCTCTGCTGAGTACTGTATGTGAAAATATTACTGGGCCTCATTTAAATATTCCAATTTTAATTTCTGGCCAGTATGTAAGTGCTGACTTGTGAACATTTTGTGTTAAGACTACAGAGAAGTTATGTAATGATGAATAAATTACACCAACCCATGCTATAATTCTAGACCTTGCTACATTTTATACTCAACTACATCATACACGCAAATGATTTCTTCACTACCACATTTAAATGTTGCAGGGTAAGTGTAAATATATATGAATTTGCTAAGCAATCAGATCCTTTGTTACAATCTTATATTAGAATGTCACTTTCTTGATTTAGATAAGCTGAATGAATCATTTTTGATAATTTCCGACAAACATAAGTCATGTTCACAACTTGTAAATCAATATTTTGCTTATGACTGCCTTAAGTTAGGAGTTTTGAATTTGAAGAAGAAATGCTGTGAATTAAAAACACAGGAGGAAAGGCATTTTTCAAAAATTCCAAATGCTGATATTTTCCTGATAGAACAGACAAAAGTTGATGAACTGGGGACAGAAATGACAAGTACATGAATAAAACTTTGGAGGAAGAATTAGCAGCTTTGCTTTGCAAGTGTAAACTATGACATAAATTCAGCATCCTCACTCTCCCAACAGGGAAGCAACGTTTGAAGGGAGCCAGTTCATTGTTAGGGCAATAGCATTGTATCCCCAATTCTCCTGTTGTCTCTTTGAGCGTGGCTCCCCACCAGGAGTATGGGACCCACTGAATTTACCCTTTTATATGCAAGTTAAATTTCAGATTAGCTAAAGAGGGAGGCTTGTCTAAAAATCAAATAGTTTTAAATAGTACTGATTTTTTCTTCCGTGTTGTGGCCTTGCCAGACCAAACGTCTCCAGCAGCCAAGATGGCAGGCAGGCAACTTGTCCCAGGTTTCTGGCAATGTTTCTCTTCAGCCTGCATCCATGAGCTTTATGATGATTATTTTTCCCTGATTTTCCCATATCCTTATGAAAAGTTGGTTGATCTCTGTTTTGCAACTGTACAGCTGAAATCAGGAGTTCGTCAGAGGAAGGGATTGATACCGCAACTCTCCATTTTGTGGTTCAGTGCTGTTGTGCATATTAATTTAAGCTATGATAACATTGCCAAGTACCAACTTGGTAAAGTTTCTAAACCCAAATGTATAAGGGAGCTAAACCGATATCCAGTTATCCATTCAGCTTATTTAAGGCCAGAAAAAGATATTCGAAATATGAAGTACAGTCATTAAATTTTAATTTTATGTTCAGTTCCCCAACACTATCGTGCTCAGAAACGCATCCAAACTAATACCACTTATGATGTCATCAACATTTACTGGTTTAGCAAATGTGCTTACAGAATAAGAAATACACAGAACAAATCAAATGGGTGTCAGATGATAATGAGACTCACTTTTATAGCAGAGAACAAGTCCTGTATGAACTGAATACTAACAACAGAAAATGATCCGGTGAATAGTGCATATAGTTAAGAAATTAATTAAGACTCGACAAAAGAAATATGACTGTAAGGATTCTCTATGGTGGTACTACTCACATTGAAATGTAATCAATGTTGAACATGAATATTTTAATAACAGCCTACTGGTTGTCATCTGTTCGCATTTTATATTGTAAGGAAACGTTTATGATGATCTATGAATTTAGTTATCATGTTTCCCGTTAATTAAGATATTTCTCAGTTGATCCACTTGTTACTACTTTTTTAAACAGATAATTTTAAAAGAGCATAGCAGAAGAAGCTGGTCATCAGTAAATGTATTGCTCCAACACATTTTAAAGTGTTCAGTCTGCAAACTTGTTTTAAATGAAGTTTGTTGGGATTAGTGATTCTGCTCATCCATGTTTCTCCCCATATCTTAACACTCTTGGAGTATACATTAATTTTGAAAGCCATTTGGGATCATTTTCTGGAAGTTTATTTCAAACAGAAAAGCAAATTAGTTGTTGAAGCCTTGTGACTCCATTACTATTGTCGTGGTCTAAATATTAATGTAATCAAAAATTACTCTGTTTTTGCCTGGATTCCAGCTAGAGAGTGTAAGGGCTTGATTTTCGTCCAGGTTGTTTTCACCGCTGGGGTTGGGTCAGTGTGGGACTTTCGCCCACTGCCATGCCCCCGATCCATTTTCTTGGTTTGGGGTTCATTGTACATTCAAGACAGGCTCCTGACGGCATCATCGGTCTATAGAGGGAACTCACCACTGCCAAAGCAGAAAGTCCAGTAGTGCTGCAGTGAGACACTCGCTGCAACAGCAGATATAGGAGGAGCTGAAGTTAGAGGAGGCACAACCTCCCTGAAGCTGAAACAAAAATTTTGCTCAAATGGCTTGGGAAGAGTCAACATAGCAGCACTCAACATGAGGATCACATATGCAAGGGAGAAGTGACCAGAAGCAGGCTCTCTTCCTATGTCAGTATCTTGGGCGATCTTGCTGCCACTGCTTGAGCAACTACTGCCATCCCTTTCCTGTTCTTACTTAGAGTCAGTGATACTGTGGCAGGAAGGCAGGGAAATCAGCCATTTTCCCCAGCACCTCCACCCCCCCCCCCCCCCGCCCCACCTTCTCCCACGGTAGATTAAATGCAGTGGGATGGTCAATGCATATTTAGTTGAGATATCTGCTGGGGAGGAGGAAAAGTCCAATGGTTTTTTAGGAGCGGTGATCCAGCAGTAGGGCTTATCGCTCATCCTTCTTTCTCCACACTGTTATACTGCCCAATAGCAGAGGAAAATCCAGGCCTAACACTGTTGAATGAGGAAAGAAATATAAATATTGAGCTGGATTTTGCTCTGAGCGCTGAACGAAGGGCACTCACCGCTCGTTAGACGTGGACTTGCCCATAGACTTTTCATGGGCTTTTGCACTGCAAGTTCTTCTTATCAGGTCCTCATTCCAATGCAGCGGCCTCTCCTGGGCATCTGGGACCTGTGCGAATGGGGCAAGGAATTGTTTATCCCCATAACCAATCAGATTAAAGCATTTTAATAAGCAGCACAAAGGCAGAACCAGGAAGTGTAAGTTAGAATAGTGAATTCAATGCAAAATCAGTTACAGAAAACAAAATAAAGAGGGTAAGATACATTGGATTTAAAGACAGAGATAAAAGAGACAGAAAGAAAAAGTAAAAAAATAAACATTTTAAATTGCTTTTTTAAATGTCCAACAACACTTAAAATGTGAAGGAATGAGACTCCATACTTGTAAAAGTAAATTTTCAGTGCCAGAGAGGTTGTTTGGCAATAGATAAAACTTACAGCGGCGTTAAAATTTTGGTTATACTTAAAAGAAAGTTGATGTACCTTTTTCTGGTGCAATTAGTTTGTTTCCCAAAGGCCTGGAGAGGAACTTCACACCGTTGCAGTCATTTCACCAGTGAGTCAACCGCGAGCTGTCCTCCCCGCGAAGCTTTTGGAGGAGGGTCGTATCTGGTAGAGGAACTTCCGGATTTGCGCGTTTAACTGCGCATGTGCGGTCTTCAGATATTCCTTTACCATTTGCACTGAAATAACGGTGAGCGCTGTTAGGCTTGCCGTTATTTTTAGAGCAAAATCTGGGCCTATTTTTTTGAGGTAATACAAATCTGATCCACAACAGATTTAAATAGAAAAGGCCTCTTTTTTTTTCATGCCGCCAGATAAAATTCTCACGTTTTGCACCAATGAAAACCATTACGGGGTATGCCATTTAGAACCGAGAAGAGGAGAAATTTCTTCACTCAGAGGGTGGTGAACCTGTGGAATTCTCTACCACAGTGGAGGCCAAGTCATTAGATGTATTCAAGAAGGAGATAGATATATTTCTTAATGCTAAAGGGATCAAGGGATATCGGGAAAAAGCAGGAACAGGGTACTGAGTTAGACGATCAGCCATGATCATTTTGAATGGCGGAGCAGGCCCGAAGGGCCGAATGGCCTACTCTTGCTCCTATTTTCTATTTTTCTATGTTTTTATAAAATAGGGTTGTAAGTATTTGTTTCCTTGGTTTTGGTGATTAATAAGTTTTTATGTGTGTTAACCATTCCTTTATAGCTACTAACTTGACTTATTTTTCACTAAATAGTGCTTCCATAGTAACTTAAGAATTTATTTCACTTGTAAAGCATTTAGTGACTATGGGAGCAGAATATTTGTATATTTCCAGTCAAGTGTTTTATACTTCCCAATAAAAAGCGAAGCAAGAGTTTCAATTGTGCACTTGCTCATCCTCAGTACCTCACACTCTGTACCCCAGATAGCTGACCTCACACAATAAAGCAAGATCAGCTTATTAACGTGTTTAGAGGGCGATCCCAGTGTGTAGTACATTACGTGGTGAGAGAGCCTCGAGGTTGTGGGTTATCATTTTCAGCAACTGTTAATGAGCTGCAGGTTGCCCTTAGTGAAGTCCTGGGGGGTTATTTTAAACCCCAAAAACGGGTGGGTTGAGAGGGAGGGTGGGAGTTGAAAATAGTTGTTTCTTGGGTCGCGACCACAACCCGGCTTTATTTCCGGGTTAAACATCGATATGTAAAAGTACAGGCTTCCCACTGGGAATGCAAAGTCCTAAAATTTTGCAGTTGCGACCCAAAAAAACAACTATTTTCGACTCCCACCCGCTCCCAACCCACCCGTTCTTGGGGTTTAAAATCACCCCCTTGGTTTATATGGGCCACAGAACAGCCTCCACAATAAATGCAAAATGCACTGGTTGGGCATTGGAGGCCATGAGGAACGAGGTTCTTCAGCAAGGAGTGACTGCATGTGAAGAAGAGGGCACCCAGCAAGGCAGAACATAATTTCTACTGCAGGCTTCCCCTAAAGCACCCACTTCAAACTAATTGAAGTAGATGGGTGAATAGAATCATAAAATCATAGAATGGTTACAGTGCAGAAGGAGGCCATTTGGCCTATCGAGCTCATGCCAGCTCTTTGTAAGAGCAATTCGGTTAGTCCCATTTCCCTATTCTTTTCTCATAGCCCTGGAAATGTTTTTCCCTTCAAGTATTTATCCAATTCCTTTTTGAAAGCTGCGATTGAATCTGCTTCCACCATCCTTTAAGGCAGCACATTCCAGATCATAACTACTCGCTGCATAAAAAAGTTTTTCTCATGTTGCCTTTGGTTCTTTTGCCAGTTACCTTAAATCTGTGTCCTCTGGTTCTCGACCCTTCCGCCAATGGGAACAGTTTCTCTTCATTTACTTTACCTGAACCCTTCATGATTTTGAACACTTCTATCAAATCTCCTTCTCTGCTGTAAGGAGAACAATCCCAGCTTCGCCAGTCCATCCACGTAACTGGAACCATTCTAGTAAATCTTATCTGCATTCTCTCTAAGGCCTTCACATCCTTCCTAAATTGCGGTGCCCAGAATATTCGAGCTGTGGCCGAACCAGTGTTTTATAAAGGTTCAACATAACTGCCTTGCTTTTGTACTCTCAGCCTCTATTTATAAAGCCCAGGATCCCGTATGGTTTTTTAACTGCTTTCTCAGTCTGTCCTGCCACCTTCAAAGATTTGTGCATATATACTGCCCGGTCTCTCTGTTCCCTTTAGAATTGTGCAATTTAGTTTATATTGCCTCTCCTCATTCTTCCTACCAAAATATATCACTTCGCGCTTCTCTGCATTAAATTTCATCTATCATATGTCCACCCATTCCACCAGCCTGTCTATGTCCTTTTGAAGTTTATTACTATCCTCCTCACTGTTTACTACACTTCCAAGTTTTGTATTATCTGCAAATTTTGAAATTGTGCCCTGTACACCCAAATCATTAATATATATCAAAAAAAGCAGTGGTCCTTGTATCGACCTATGGGGAACACCACTGTATACCTTCCTCCTATCCGAAAAACAACCGTTCATCACTACTTTCTGTTTCCTGTCACTTAGACACTTGTATCCATGCTGCCACTGCCCCTTTTATTCCTTGGCTTCAATTTTGCTGACAAGCCTATTATGTGGCACTTTATCAAACGCTTTTTGAAAGCCCATATACACAAAATCAACCGCATTGCCCTCCTGGAAAAATGACTAAGCTGTAATACATCAAAATTATAGGGCCAGTAATGTGGTCCATGGCACGGAAACACTGCAGTGCATCGGGCGTACACACATCACAAACAGGATGCTGAGGCCTATTCAGTGCCAATGTGTTCAGTGCCTCCTAGTGTGACACCCAGGTGTTGTTGGCACTCATAACCTGTGCACACACTGGTGTAAGGCTCATTAAGATCCCAGCAGTTGTTCTACTTCGTGGCATCCCCATAATGCATGCTGGAGCACCTAATCACTGATTCAGATATTCAGCATTCAGTAATGCAAAGCGACCATGCTTATTACACTGCAGTGCTTTGGCACTGTGGGCCATGTTATTGACCCATGATCTTTTTGCACTATAGATTTGTCATTCTTCCCACATATATTTCAGTTAGTTTAGAAATTTAGAAGCTTTGTTGACATCCAATGCATTTAGATATAAGCCTCAAAACCTGAGTCTAGTTGAAATTCCTGGGGTATTATTTCATTCATGCTTTGTGCAATATAAGTGATTCAAAGGGCAAATTTTAACCCCTCAGGATGGGTGGGACAGTGGCGGGGGAGTTAAATTCTTGAAAAATGGGAAACCCTGCCCCAACCCGCTGCGAATGCGCTACTTTGTGTTTAACTCGGGGGCGGGGTGGGGGGGTGGTGGTTGGGGGTTAGCTGGGTAACTCACTCGAGAGAAACAGGTCCGTAATGATAAGTCTGTGCCTCAGACTTTGTCAGCGATTTAAAATTAACGGCTGCAGGCTCGGGAAGCCCTGCAGCTAAAGGGAGGTGAGAACTGCTGGATCCAGCAGATAAGTGCTTTTCCAGCACTCCTAGTGGGCCAGGAGGAGTGGGAGTGCTTCCCCCAAACTGCCAAACATCCAACTCCACCCCCGATCTGCCGATCCCTCGCGATCCAATCTCTCCCTTCCCGCCTCCCCGCGAATATCGAGGCCAAGGTCGCCCCAGTCATTCTTAGTTATGTAATTTCCAAATCTTAACTGCGTCACCTGGGAGGTGCTGAATGGAGGTGAGGTGCATCCCCAAGAGAGGATATGGGGGATGGCATGTCAGAGGGTGTGTTAAGCCATACCACCCTCACACAGCCCTTAGTAGCCATTTCAGAGCAATATTCCCAGAAGACTGGAAAGGTTGTTGGTGCAAACTTCTTGATCAAGGAATGTGGTGTGGTACATGTGGGAGGAAATTAAAAGAGAAAGATCAAGGTAGAGGCTTCACTTTAATTCTATAGTTCTTACATTTTGAATAACTTGAAGTCTGTTTAAAGTTCTGTTGAATACTATCTCTTCTGTTATTATGAGAACCTATCATGGCTTTGCTCATCTCACTGTAGCTTGGCTCTGTATTGAAAATTCTGTTTGGTCTTACTTTCTTGCTTTGATCGTTGTGTATTTTTGATTTTCTATTCTGTGGACTGTAAAGCCTAACTGCTGGTGGGATCATGAAAAGAAGGTCTGCTTGTCATGTCTGTGCAGTCCCATCGGTTCCATGTCTCCTCGATGTGACAAAACAGGGAACTGTATCTGTAAGCCAGGCTTCTTGGGAAAACGCTGCGATCTCAGCAGGCAGCTCTATGAACAGCAGTACCATGAGGATTCACAGATGGCAAAACCTGTTCAGAGCCATCGTCGACGGTGGTGGGCAACTGGCATTGGCGGCTGTCCACGTGGTGCATACAAGCCTGCCACACCCTCTGCCAGAGGGGTAAAAGTGCATTATGCCTGAGTGCTGTGTCTTCATAATTATTGTGTGGATTAAGAAATTATTGTGTTGCCCTTTTGAGAAACCTGTATCACATTTTTGAAATCTAAATGTCATTGCACATTTTTATAGAGTTATATAATATTAAAGATTTTAGATCTGGATTTGAATCCAATCCAAACTGATGCTGTGGAAGTTTTCTATATTTTGCTGGCTATAAGATACATTATTAAATGAATTTGGGCAGGCGTAACCTAATTTCTATTGGGCAAGGGGCCCAGCATAATACCGTCCAGAATTTGACACAAATTGGTCGTGTACTCAGTGTACAAGGATAATACTGTGGTACATGGAAAATGTTATGCTGGTGCTGTATGGCATGTTATTCTGAAGTTGGAGTTAAGGCACAGGAGATGGAGGTTTATTCTCTATCTGCCTGTTCTCAATTTGATCTGGGTGTGCTTGATGCTAACTCTGGGTGAAAAAGTAAAGTTCCTTTACCAGCACTGGTGAGCACAACAAACAGATCACATAAAATAGACATTTTAGGAAAATTTTAAATAATTTTGCTTTAAAATATATGTGCATTGTACTGTTAGCCCATAGCATTGAATATAAAGCAACAATAAATAATTGTATGAAATAATTAAATGAAAATTGCACAAATATAACTAATTGTCATTTTTCATTAATTCCCTATTTATTAATAGCAATATTATGGGTTGAGATTCTGAATAAAAAAAAAACCTCTTGAAAATGGTCAGTAAAATGATTTTCAATTTTTACTATTATTTTAAATTATTTTGATAATACCATGACCAATCATCAGACAATGAAAGCACAAGTGGAAAAGGATGGCATTAAATTAAAAAGTAGTTTTCAGTATCAGATCACACAATAAATACAATCATTAATAAAAGAGAATATTCTGGGAAGGGATAGATATACTTTCAATTCAAAATAATATCTTTTTTAAATTTCTGCCACCTGTGAGGGGGATTTCCAAATTTTTGGAGTCACAAAGCAACCAGCAAGTAACTAGCCTATCAGAATACCCAGTCAGAAACTAGCTGATGTGCGGAGGGCTCTGTTGATCAAAGATTGGAACATTCCTGGTTCTGAATGACATACTTGCCTTCCAGCACAATAGGACTGATTTTATGAGCCCATGCCAGGCATAAATGGGGTGAAAGCTGCCTGAAAAATGGTGATGTTTCACTTGCCGCCCCAATTATGACTCTGTTCCGGCTGCCTCCATCTTTGGTAGGGTCCTTAAAGGGACCGCTGGAGGCCTTTCGGAAAATGGCTCAGGAAATGTTTAATTTATTTTCTTGGGGGGCCAGAAGGAGCAGGAGAACACCCCCCCCCCCCCCACCCCCATCGGATCGCCTCCCACTCTTCCAGGCTCCAATCGTCAGCCGGCGGAGTCTAGGAGCCCGACTGACTTCCTCCCTTCCATAATTAGCAAGCTGCAACAGAGTGCCCACTTGCCACCCGCAGCTCGCAGGCTGCATGTAAATTAGGTCCAGGCCTCAAAATGCTTCGGCCTAACAGCAGGACAACGGGCGGGCGGGTGGTGGATGTGTTCAGCCCACCCGTTGTTTGCCTTAAATTAAAATCATCCCTAAGAATTACAGTACTAGCTGGGAATTGAGTTAGGATGCTTTCTTTTTCTTTACAATGACTATGGGGAAATACATTAATTTGAGAGTTCTTCACTACAACCTGCCCTTGCAAGTATTCTTATTTTGCATCACCAGAGTGAATAACTAGCGAAGCAAGTGATTATAGGTGCACTTTACAATCTAATCTTTGCCACCATGGAGACCTTTGTCACAGAAAAATCTAGTGATAAAGAAATTCAGGAATTATTAAACATATTGTTCAGAGCTCATCTTTTTCTTTGCAATATACACGATCTGGAGTGGTATGCATAGGACGTGATCAATAATTTACGGCTCTTAATGATATAAGAACCACTTAAGATATTATTTCCTCAGTAAAAGTGATTTTCAAAGCTACACATAACCTTCATAATCCTATGTTTTATTTATGTGTTATATTACTCTATAAAAAAGTGCATTAGCATTGAAATGTGCATACTTTTAGGTCATTAGTGGATTTTATTTTTGCTTGGAGAGGCAACTGAATTTATTTGAATATTTCAAGTTTTTGTTGATTGCAAGTTTGAAAACTAATAATTTTGCATGGTGTGAATTGAATTTGCATGTCGAACTCTCAAAGGAGTCCTGATGCAGTGTTGAAAATGAATATAATGATATACCAATTAAATTACTTTATTTTATTAGCTGATTGATCCTCTTCGGTTAAAATCCAGAATGTGTTCAGTTACTAATCTGCATATTTCAAGTATAATGTGAATATATGTGTAATACTGTGTGCGTGTGTGTTAAAAAATACTTCAGTATCTCCCCTAAAGTGTACAAATGCAACAACTCATTGCATCAAATGTGCCACATATATTTCCAAAATTACAAGTAACATCAGCTTTATTCCAGTCATTTGTAAACTTAATCAGGCTTTTCCTTAAATCTATTTAACCTAAGCATTAAATATTGTGTCTAAAATCTAAACCCAACATTACAGTTTGGACAATGGCTACTCAATTTGCTGATTGGTAAAGATAAGAGAATTCAAAGAATCGCATTTAATTAGCTGGGGCAGTGAATAGCACAAGTGGTAAACTTGGCACCCTTGAGTCTTCCAACAAAATATGTCAATAGAAATGATCACAGCAGCATATCATGGACATTTTTGTTAAACTGCGTACAGCTCAGTACTTAGCACAGTAATACAGTAATCACACTTCCCTTCATTTGACATTCTTTATGTTGCTGTTGTGTTTTGACAGTTTTCTCTTAGTAGCTATTCTCTGCCGTGTTTCAATCAGATTAGTAATTGTTGCAAGTAGATTTTGGATGATCTTCCGAACATTATTTTCAATGGTTAGAAAATCGTACACAGCTTGCTCCCAAAACTCTGACTTGCGCTACTACAAAATCGGTAGATTACCCTTTATATTCTACTTTTCTCACTTATCTACTTATCTCGCTAGCTAGCTGCCATTATATAAAGATAGAGATAAAAAAGAAAATAAACAGAAAAATGGTAATAAAAACAGAAAATACTGGAAATATACAGCAGAAACCTGACTTTTCTTTCGGATGATGACTGATCTGTTGTATATTTTCAACATTTTCTATCTCTATGTATGTTTATGTGTGTATATATGTATATATATAAATATATACACATCAATAATATAGTGAAAATCTTATGTCTGCACCTATGCATCTGCAGAACCTTACTTCTAGTTGTCATGTTTTCATCACACTTTTGTGCCAACTTTTTCCCATTCTAAATTTTTGTAGCTACATTTATAATGTAAACTTGTCATGCTGGAATTACACCCTCCCACCAGTGGTTTTGTGTCTCCTCGTTCCCTGCATTTAACCCTGCTTCACGATGAAGACTACATTGTCTTGACTCTCTGTGTGCAATGCTATGGGAGATTGTGCGTATGCACACACGCGCACATGTGTATAGAAATGGTACGGCCAGTGCACACTTCCAATTTGTCATACTTGAAATGTCACACTCAAATTTCCATGTCACTAAGGCAGTCAATTAGCATTTACAGAAAAACTGTCCAGCAACAGAAAATACAGGAATCTAAATGACTGCAGCCTTTTAATTGACCTTAGCTATCACACTTTAAAAAAAAAGACAAACAAAGCCAAGTTGTTTCAAGCATGGTGAACAATAATTAAATTCTTAATGACCTCACCCAATGATTACTTAACAGCATTTAGACTGTAATCTTAAAAGGACAAAGCTTCACCATAGTAGCAGAATAATACAATTATGGTGCAATACACCTTTCATCATCCAACTTGCCTTAAGGAATGCCACGGGAGATTCATTAGTAATATGATAGAAATGGTATTTTGTGTAGGCATTCCTGTCTGTTACACTTCAAGTATCGCAGATACTTGAATAATACATTGCTCCCATTATGATATAATGCTCCTTTGCTTAAAAACTAGTGTATTCTCTGATTTACCATGAGCAATGACATGGGAGATCAGCTTATATATACGTTTAAACATAATTTATATCAGCCCAGTCAAGTTTCACTCATTACAAGTTATACTCACTTATATCGGCTTAAAAATGGAACAGATTTTGAGCAGTATTAGAAATAAATGGGTTAATACCTTGGTCAAAACAATGGACAGACAATTGTCAAACAAACACATTGATTGTTCATCTGCTAATATCGGCAACCGTAAATTCCAGCTTCATATATTTTATTTCTCCCCGTGGTATAAACAAATACATAATGCTAAAAAAAAAAGTAGGTTATTGATTCATTGCAGTTTGAATTCAGATCTTTGTTACTTAATTGTGATTTGTTCCACTGATTAATGAGGCCTTCTCATGCGATGAACTGCATATCCCATTGTTCTCCATTATGGGTCTTTTTATGCTGATGTTTGATAACTTTTTACTTACATTTTCATAGAGTGGAACTTATCATCTGCATTCTTCAAGAGGCTGCATTCCTTGTAATTGCAATTCCTTTGGATCAAAATCATTTGACTGTGATGATAAAGGGCAATGCAGATGCCAGCCTGGAGTGACAGGGCAGAAATGTGATAGATGTGCTCTTGGCTTCTACAACTTCCAAGAAGGAGGATGTGTCCGTATGTAAATTCAGTTAATTTCTTTTTTATGAGATGCACAAAGTAATCAATATTGTAATAGATTTGGATGTTACACACCTTAATGATCTTAGCATTGGGTTATTAAGACTAAATGCTATTTAAATAAACCAAAATGCTTCATAAATGCATGCACTGTGTTTAATAATGTACTACTGGAGTTAGTGATTGAAGCAGAGACCATATCAATATTTAAGAATAGGTTAGATGGGTAAAAGGGAGTAACAGGATCTTTGAATAGGCAGGCACATGGGAGTAAGACTGATGTTCGTGTGGAGGATAAACACCAAACACCAGCAGGGAATGGTTGAGCCGAATGGTTTGTTTCCCCTCAGATTGCAGAGGGGGAGAAATCGGAATGCGGGGACAGAGATCGCGGAGGTAGAGATCGGATCGCGGATCGAGTGGAAAGATTGTGGCAGGTTAGCTTGAGGGGCCGGGGGAAGCACTCCTGCTCGTCCTAACCCACAAGCAGTGCTGGAAATGCATTTACCTGCTGGATCCACAGCTTCTGCCTTCCTTTAGCTGTTGGGTTTCCCAAACCCTGGGAAACCCATGCTGGAGGCAGTTATTCTAAATTGCTGACAAAATTTGAGGCATGGAGCCTGTTGTAAATTTTATAATTACCGACCCGACTCTCCAGAGCAGGCTACTCGCCCGACCCCCAACCCACCCCAGTTAAACCAGTAGTAGGCCCGTTCACGGCGGGATGGGGTCGGTTTTCCATTTTTAACAATTTAACCCCTCCTCACCACCACTGTTCTGCCCATCCTGGGGTCGGGGTTAAAATTCCTCCCAATGTGTCCAACACTAAGGGAAAGCTTATCAACTCAGAATCAGATCATTGGTCTGTCCTCTTGGCTAGGGAATAGTGATGAAATGAGGAACCCAATAAGGGAAAAGAGCTACTGTTTAACAATTAGGGACTCAAAACAATAAACTCATAAACATCTGATCCCTAAAAGCCTCATGGCATCAGAAATTCCATTCTTTTTCTTGACAGTCCCATGGTTGAGACAATCTAAAACTGTTCAAAATAAAAATCACAATAAAATACACTTGTCCAAATTGTCTTTGTGTCACTGTATTTCTGAACTACATCAAATAGTATGAGGAACATGAATCTATAGTTCATTCCCAGATTATCTGTTATTTTGCTTAATGTGTACAGATGGATTTCTTCCTTGTTTCCATTCATTAAAAAAATGCCTATCTAGCATAGAAATGAAGGGAGTGCACAGACCAGGAAAAGCTTAGCAGTAAAGAGCAATTGCCTTTGAAATAAGCCTGCAGGATAATAGTGTATGAACGCTTAATGCACTTGTCTGAAATTCATTGTTCTACTATTTTAACAGAGGCATTAACTCCATTATCTTAAGTGATTTAATGCCTTTGCTAAAATAGTGAAGAGAGGAAGTTTAGATGGATATGTTAAGCATTTGAACTCTATTAACCCACAATATAATTTCAAAGAGAATGAATGTATGATATTGCAGATACCAGAGAAGAGTAGGCATCTGGCATTGAGGTACAAAATTACATTAAAAATTTGCATGCACTGTTGTGCTTTTTAGGAAATATAGGGTGATTGAAAAACATTATATACAATATAGAGAGAATAATGATGCCTGCCCAGTATTTGAAGATATCAGATGACATTGTAAATCATAACAGTACAGCATGATTTATAACTGACATGTCAACCCCAAGATTAGATTACTGCTTGAAATCAATTCTCTGGTATCTGCTATAATTTATATTATATACTGTTTCATTGTTATGTTGTAGGATTTATTCTGCCTTTGGTCAGTTTCGGTTCTGTTTGCAGCTACCAGAACAGGTGCAAACTGTCAGTGTGCTCTCCATGTTCTTTGTATGATAATATCATTGCTGCAAGCATAATGTGGAAAAAAATCCATAAATTATTACTAATAAGTTCTATATCCAGTATACATTAGTTTATTTTCCATTTTATTGCTTTTTATTACTTCTTTCTCATAAATATAAGTTACCTATAAATTAAAACCGAGCAATAATTGTCTCAAAGATTTGTTAACTGTTTCATTTGTACATAAATATTGATGTGTATAAATGGTTCTTAAAATGCTTGGCAGCTAAGTTGTTAATGAGAGGATGGCTAATTTGAATTTTTAAAAGTAATTTTTGTTTGCTTACATTATTTTTTACATTTCTCCACTAAGCATGTGAATGTGCCCATGTCGGCAATCATTGTGATTCAGAAACCGGCCAGTGTGTCTGCCCTCCAAATACAGTTGGTGAAAAGTGTGACAAATGTGCAGTGGATTTCTGGGGTCATAGTCTTGTCAGTGGTTGTAAAGTAAGTTTATCAATCAATACATTTTATTTAACTGTCAGAAAGTTCTTATTAATAGATGAATGAGAACTGTGCCTATTTAAACATTAACATCTTATTTTGTTTACTTAGAAGGCATAGATTGTAAGCAGACAAATAGGAAGATTTTGATTTTGAAGTATTTTATCTCTTCCTCCTTTCTTGGGACGCTGCATGTCACACACTATACCCAGACTTCTGCCTGTTGAACTGAGAAGCTGGTTGCTACCAAATATTTTAGAGTAGCCTAGGTGAATCTCCCTTTCTTGTATGTCCAATCTCTGCTTGACATTTACCTACTATGGCACAGTTGTAGTTGGTAATCACCATGTGGAAGATTTTTTTTTTATTATTCGTTCACGGGATGTGGGCGTCGCTGGCAAGGCCGGCATTTATTGCCCATCCCTAGCGAGATTTTTTACAACTGAGTGGCTTGCTAGGCCATTTCAGAGGGCAATTAAGAATCAACCACATTGCTGTGGGTCTGGAGTCACATATAGGCCAGACCGGGTAAGGACGGCAGGTTTCCTTCCCTAAAGGACATTAGTGAACCAGATGGGTTTTTACGACAATCCAGTAGTTTCATGGTTATCATTACTGATACTAGTATTTTAATTCCAGATTTTTATTTAATTAATTGAATTTAAATTCGCCAGCCGCCGTGGCGGGATTTGAACTCGTGACTCTGGATTTTAGTCCAGGCCTCTGGATTACTAGCCCAGTAACATAACCACTACGCTACCGTACCCTTATTGTGGGCATGAATCTATGTCCGACTATTCCTTGGCAAAGTTTTGCTAAGCTGTGCCATTAAATTACTTGCTGGTGTTTCACGTTTATCTGATAGAAGAAATGTACTATTACTAGCCTCTGGAGCTCAAAAACCATAAGAAAGACAGATCGCACACATGCCAAGCAGGAAGACATCAAAGGGCTGAAATTATATTATAAAGTATAAGAACATTGTTCCAACAACTTATTTATTAATCTAAATCTCTGAGTGTGATACTGCCTTAAAACATAATCCAGGCTGTAATCAATACAAATTGAAACGCGTCTTACCAAATTTTGCATTTATGTAGTGAAGAAAAAACTGTTCATACTGACATTTGAAAGATATATCACTCTACCAAAGTGATGTGGTTGAGCCAAAACAAGTGGAGTTTGAAATGGCTTTATAATTACATTTTCATGACCTATTTTTAGCTCTAAAATCCTAAGGACTGTTTAATAGCCAACTATTAAATTGTGTGCATAATAATTAGGAAGCTGGAACTATATAATAGAATTTCCCTATTCTGTGTTGTGTGCTGGGTAAAATATCAGTATGCTTATGGTGCCTGGCGGAGTAACTTTGACATGGTGTTATATAGAGATTAATTGTTATCACTTTCTAATTTCATTTGAAGCCTTTTGAAAAGGCTTCTTTTTAGCTGAATTGTGTTTGTAATCACAACTATGCGCGCAGATGTCTCCTCAGCCTATTAGAGGGCGCTAATCTGGTTTGATATTACCAGAGGTGATTGAATGATTCCATAAAGGGTGTCCAAACTGAAACCAATGGGCCATATGCAGCTCCAACCCCTGGAATCAGGCCCTTGAAGCTCAGGCAACTCAGTTGTATTTGAGCTTATATTTGTTATTTGCTAGTTTGTCCTGTTTGAATTTTGTTGGCCTGGAGACCTGGAAGGGATTATTCTTGGTGATGATGCCAGTTGGCAGATAAATCCGAAGGCAGAACAGCAAAATCTGTTAGCAATTTGAAGTACGTGCAATGGGAATATTGACTTAAACTTTTGGACCAATTTTTGTCTAAAGGTCTAAGTCTGTTCCAAATGGTTTAGAACTCAAATAGCACTAATTTGTCCCTGATCTAAGCTAGCTTTAATAATTATCACAACTCTTGTTCTAGGGTAGACCCTAGTAATGGGAGAGGGTAATTGCATGTAAATGAAATGTAAAGGGATGGGAACAATTAAGGGAGAATGTCACAATTCTCATCTTAATCTGTCAGCAGCCATTGCCAAGGCCGGAAGGGCAGGGGATTAAGATGTGACAGGCAAAAATGAAGCAAAAGTGAACCCTAAATACAGACATGAATCTGCAAATCTTCTTTCCTGCTGTCCTAAAAATTCTGACACAGGATTATGTATGGTTCGTCGCCGACAGTCAGTATTTTCAGGGCAGTATCCATGTGACTGTAGCTCCCAGCTGTCCCCTCAGTGCTATTACTGGGTCCTATGTCCTACTGCTCTAAGTGATTGAATAGCTGTGCTTACCATGAGCGGGAGTTCTCACAACATTAGGAATTCTCGCCCACAGAATATAATGGTATTTAATCACTTAGGGAAACAGCAACTGGAGGTAGGAGCTAGAAGTGGCGCTAAAGGGGAAGAAGCCATGCTGAAGGAGAGATGGGAAATGAATGGGAATGAAGGAGAGTGACAACATGTTTGGTGTGGAAAGAGAGTGCTAGCATGGACTGGGGAGAGATTGCCAGCATGAGAAGAGTGCCACCTTGGATGTGGGATGGAAGAAGAGTGCAGATTGAACTGGGGTGGAGGGGGAGGAAAGAGTGACAGCATGAATTGGGGGAGTTGGAAGACGAGAAAAATGGCATCTTTTAATTTTGTGTGGTGGGGGGGGGGGGGAAGAAAAGTGTCAATATAAATTGGAGGCTTGGAAGAGAAGGGGGAAGGAAAATTTTGGTGGGGGTTGTGGAGGGTTGGAGGGATATAGAGGAGATTGAAAGCATGGACTGATAGGGGGAGCAGGATGGAAAGTGCGAGCATGAAGTGGGGCAGGGAGCAGCAAGGAG
Organism: Heptranchias perlo; assembly: GCF_035084215.1. NCBI lineage: Eukaryota > Metazoa > Chordata > Chondrichthyes > Hexanchiformes > Hexanchidae > Heptranchias > Heptranchias perlo. The sequence goes on along the minus strand of NC_090329.1, from coordinate 68,771,419 downwards.
CGTGCCATCATGAACTGTGGGGGGAGCAGGATGGAGAGTGTGAGCATGAAGTGGGGCGGGGAGCAGCGAGGAGCGTGCCATCATGAACTGTGGGGGGAGCAGGATGGAGAGTGTGAGCATGAAGTGGGGCGGGGAGCAGCAAGGAGCGTGCCATCATGAACTGTGGGGGGAGCAGGATGGAGAGTGTGAGCATGAAGTGGGGCGGGGAGCAGCAAGGAGCGTGCCATCATGAACTGGGGGGGGAGCAGGATGGAGAGTGTGAGCATGAGGTGGGGCGGGGAGCAGCGAGGAGCGTGCCATCATGAACTGTGGGGGGAGCAGGATGGAGAGTGCGAGCATGAAGTGGGGCGGGGAGCAGCAAGGAGCGTGCCATCATGAACTGTGGGGGGAGCAGGATGGAGAGTGCGAGCATGAAGTGGGGCGGGGAGCAGCAAGGAGCGTGCCATCATGAACTGTGGGGGGAGCAGGATGGAGAGTGTGAGCATGAAGTGGGGCGGGGAGCAGCAAGGAGCGTGCCATCATGAACTGGGGGGGGAGCAGGATGGAGAGTGTGAGCATGAAGTGGGGCGGGGAGCAGCAAGGAGCGTGCCATCATGAACTGGGGGGGAGCAGGATGGAGAGTGTGAGCATGAAGTGGGGCGGGGAGCAGCGAGGAGCGTGCCATCATGAACTGTGGGGGGAGCAGGATGGAGAGTGTGAGCATGAAGTGGGGCGGGGAGCAGCAAGGAGCGTGCCATCATGAACTGGGGGGAGCAGGATGGAGAGTGCGAGCATGAAGTGGGGCGGGGAGCAGCAAGGAGCGTGCCATCATGAACGAGGGGGGGAGCAGGATGGAGAGTGCGAGCATGAAGTGGGGCGGGGAGCAGCGAGGAGCGTGCCATCATGAACTGTGGGGGGAGCAGGATGGAGAGTGTGAGCATGAACTGGGGGGGGAGCAGGATGGAGAGTGTGAGCATGAAGTGGGGGGGGAGCAGGATGGAGAGTGTGAGCATGAAGTGGGGGGGGAGCAGGATGGAGAGTGTGAGCATGAAGTGGGGCGGGGAGCAGCGAGGAGCGTGCCATCATGAACTGTGGGGGGAGCAGGATGGAGAGTGTGAGCATGAACTGGGGGGGGAGCAGGATGGAGAGTGTGAGCATGAAGTGGGGGGGGAGCAGGATGGAGAGTGTGAGCATGAAGTGGGGCGGGGAGCAGGATGGAGAGTGTGAGCATGAAGTGGGGCGGGGAGCAGCGAGGAGCGTGCCATCATGAACTGGGGGGGGAGCAGGATGGAGAGTGTGAGCATGAACATGTAGGACAAAGAAGAGTGTCAGCTTGAAGTTGGAGAAGAAGAGAAGAATGCTGCTGGATTGGAGGATGGAAAAAAAATGCCAAATTGAACTGGAGGGGGAGGAGAGAGATTGTATAGTTCTAAATTTGTTTCCTTCAGCCCTTCAGTCTTGTGGTCGATAAGATAGACTTCGAATCTCAAATTCATTGTTAAGCTTTTTTTTAACAGAAAATTAATTAAAACTTTTTTTGCTGCAGTACTAGATTATCTGCTGCTCTTGGGAGAAAGAAGTTATTGTAAAGAAATATAATTAGTTCCTAACTGACAAATAAAAATCTGTATTCAATAAAATTGAAGAAATGTCACTTGTCTTTTTAGATGAAATATAAAAATGCAATCCCCTTATTCATTGCAGATTCTAAAATACTAGAAAGCACCAAATAAAGTGTCAAAAGTCAAATACTTCTGAGGGGCCATGTAACCAAATCCCCTAGAATAAAATCTTGGGACCAAAATTGCTTGGGTGTTTCAGCGGACACCGGCAGTAACTCCGCAAACTTTTCTGAGATCTGGATATGGAGCTTCCTATGGCCTTGTTTGGAGGCAGAGCCTCTGCTCACCCCCAATCAAAGCAAGTCATGCAGAGAGAGCAGGGCCAAGGGCGGGACTTTATTATGCTGCAAGTTCAACCTTACGGGACTCCAGCGTAAGTATGAGGCTGGTATGATGAGTGAGAGGAGACCTACTGATCTCCTGAAAGTTGAAGTTTCCCTTAACGGCAGTAAAGGAGGGGTGCAGGCTGGGCTTGTGGCCTGAACCCCTGAAGAGAATATTTCTGAGCAGCTCCTTGGTGAAGAGGCCATTTAAGGCACAGGCTGGGCTTTTCTGGTGGAGGGGAGCACTGCACCGCCAACGCCACAATTTGCACCCTCCTGGGGCAGGTGAACATCTGTGATGCACCCCTACTGGAGTAGGTGCCTGCCAGCCCCATACAAATAAGGTGAACTCTTACTTACCCCGCATACTCCAAACAGGTCAGTGGTGGGGGTCACCGACGAGCATGATCCTGGTGTAACCATAAGGCTATTGCATTCTTTGCCTCCCTCCCTTTCATCTTTCTCATCAACGAATACTGTAGTCTACTCGTTATGGAACTGCATTAGTAACTCAGAGGTTATGAGTATCATCATGGTGAACTATAAAGGTCTTGGTAATCTGGCTAGCATCAGAAAATGACTATGAAACGCTAATGTCCTTCAGGAAAGGGAACCTACTATCTCTATTTGGTCTGGCCTATGTGTGACTCCAGTCCTCTGCTATGTGGTTGATCCAGTGTCCTTAGGGTCACTATGGATGGGTAATAAACACTGCCTTGCTAGTGTTGCCCACAACCCAAAAACAAATAAAAAATATTCACCTTTTCTTTTGTTCTGTGTCCCATTCTAACTCATTCCCTCCCACTTGTTTCACTCATTCCCTCACCCCCTCTCTCACTCATTTCCCCTTTCTCATTCCCTCATGTAGCTGATCATTTCCTTTTTGTTACTCTGCATCTCCCGCATGATGATTGAATGTGTGGGTAGATGTAAAGTTACATATTTCGGCCGCATGATGTGCATTTCCAGCAGCCAAACAACTGTGCAGCCACAGGCTGGAGCTTCATTATAATATGTTGATAACATGGGAGTGCCATTACAACACTAGCAGCATCTTTTCGCAGCCTATACGCTGGGTCTTCGCCTCTTTACAGGATTGCTAGGTGCTGGGGAGTATACAGAAGGTAAACTTAAAGGGTCTGAAAGAAAACTAATTGAGCAGTTTTGAGGCCCATCTGACCTATTTTCCTATTTTTATCTTATTATTTTTTCTCTCCTGGCACTTAGGTTCTTACGAGCCTTTCTGCTAATTGTTTGAATTTTTTTTATCCCCAGAGCCATTATGGGCATCAATGGGATTCCCAATTAAAATTGAAGAAGTAGAAGAGGACCACTGAGGGGATGCTAGGCACGAGAGATGCTCTATCCCCACCACCTGCCGTACCCCCATCTGCAGGTAGAGGTTACCAGACCTCACTTTGGCAGAAAACTAGTTCATGTGCATTTTGCACAATTTTCAAATTATTGTGTTGTTTCCCTCCCACACCATCTTTTGGATTTTCTCAGGCCATCTATAATCCTCAGATGAGATGATTAACATATGACCTGCTTCCAGGTCTCATGTTGGTGTCATTATTGAGGTGGGCTATTTGGATTTGCACAGAATTGATTCTTGGCAGCTCGTCCTCTAATTTTCCCTCAATTCTTATAATGATGTGCCTGGTATGCACTTCCTACCTCTCACAATGAAATGAACAAGAACAGGATTTTCCATGAGGGGAGCCACAGATATGAACTAATATCCTTCCACTCCATGGCTCAGCAAATAGGAACATACTGTACTACCATGTGAAACGTAATGATTGAGACAGCCATTTTGGTTCAGTTCTTTTATCTCATTCTTGAGCTGAGTATCGCATAATGTTTGAGACATTAAGTATGGTGAGCATTTGGTAAACATTTTGCAAAGATGTATTTCATATATTGTCTTCCCTTGTTTTTTTTTAGCCCTGTAACTGTAGTACTGCAGGATCTTTAAACCTTCAGTGTGATGATGTAACAGGCTGCTGCTTTTGCCGTCCTGAGTTCACGGGGGAAAAATGTAACCAATGCAGACCAGGTTACTGGGATTATCCACAGTGCAGGCACTGTAACTGTGGTCTGGCAGGGACAGAGCGTCGAACCTGTGATGAAATGGGAATTTGTTCATGTGCAGAATACAAAGGACAGTGCAACTGTAAGGTAAGACCATCTTTCATAATAAATCGGACCTCGTACTGCCCAATAAGTACTTAGCAGCTGCTGCAAAAATTGCATTTATGAAACTCATTGACAATCTGCAGGTTTATTTGAGTTGTTTAAGTCAACTTAAATCCATTTATTTTTATCCCAACGAAAACAAATGTGTAAAAAGGGACTAAAGGGAAAGAAAACTATGTAATAGCAAAGATTGTAAATTTATAATAACTGTTTGGTTTTGGGAGGCATGTAACGCGTTTGCCTCAGGGAGGCGAGGGCCTCATAAATATTCAAAGGTCGGGGTCCAATGATGTCACTCGGACCCTGATGTGATTTTAACCCCGGGCTGCGCGGGTGACACACAGTGTCGAACGCGCCTGGGACAACTGCTGGCAGATGCATTCAGGGCCAGAGGAGTTCCAGAAAGGTAAGTTTTCTACTGTTATAATGGTTTCCTTGAGGGCCGGGGGAAGGAGGATTGCTCTTCCGGGCCACTCAAGGAAACCTTGGGACTCCCCTGGGCTTCCTCTCCTCCCCAGATCCCAATTGCCTCCCAACCCCACCCCCCAGCAACTTACCTTAGTGCCGGGGACTGATCCATTAGGTCCCCGTTGGTGGACTGCGACCGTCAAGATCTGATTTCCACCCGCCAGCCTCCTCGTCATTCCTGCCTCATTTGGGCAGGAGTCCATCCTTGAATATGGTGATGAAAACCACGGGTTAAAATGGCCCAGGCCACACACCAGCATGACCATGCGAGCTTCTCGCTTACCTGGATTAGCATGCTCCACATTATAGGAATTAAGGAAAAGGAGGTAACCATTTGACTCACTGAGCTGGTTCCACCATTTTGTTATGACAATTCTACCTACTCAATACTAATTTCCTGCCTTTTCTCTATAAACTCACTGTGCAAAAACGGAATCTGTTTGGTTAGGGAATAAGAAGTAAATTGTTATTCTATTGGGAGTACATTATAGACCACCAAACATTGGAGAGGAGATAGAAGAGATATATGGACACATTAGAGAAAATGCTAGAACCACAGGGTTATAATGATGAGTGACTTCAATTATCCAACGATAGACTGAAATAGTAATGTAAGTAGCAATGAAGGCGAGCTGTTTTTTTTAGTGTCTCTACAGTACAGTTGTAAACAATTTTACAACACCAAGTTATAGTCCAACAATTTTATTTTAAAATCCACAAGCTTTCGGAGGCTTCCTCCTTCCTCAGGTGAATGTTCCTCCGAAAGCTTGTGGATTTTAAAATAAAATTGTTGGACTATAACTTGGTGTTGTAAAATTGTTTACAATTGTCAACTCCAGTCCATCACCGGCACCTCCACATCTACAGTACAGGACTACTTTCTAGATCAGTAAGTTTTCAGTCCAACAAGTAAAGAGGCAGTACTGCATCTAGTTCTAGGAAATAAACTGGGGCAAGTAGGTACTCCAAGTGATATCAAGAAACGGCTGAGTGCACTGGATACAACAAAGGTTATGGGCCCCGAAACCATCCCGGCTGTAATGCTGAAGACTTGTGCTCCAGAACTAGCTACGTTGTAGCCAAACAGTTCCAGTACAGCTACAACACTGGCATCTACCCAACAACGTGGAAAATTGCCCAGGTATGTCCTGTCCATAAAAAGCAGGACAAATCCAATCTGGCCAATTACCGCCCCATCAGTCTACTCTCAATCATCAGCAAGGTGATGGAAGGTGTCGTCAACAGTGCTATCAAGCGGCACTTACTCAGCAATAACCTGCTCACCGATGCTCAGTTTGGGTTCCGCCAGGACCACTCGGCTCCAGATCTCATTACAGCCTTGGTCCAAACATGGACAAAAGAGCTGAATTTCACAGGTGAGCTGAGAGCGATTGTCCTTGACCAGGAGCCCTAGTAAAATTGAAGTCAATGGGAATCAGGGGGAAAACTCTCCAGTGGCTGGAGTCATACCTAGCACAAAGGAAGATAGTAGTGGTTGTTGGAGGCCAATCATCTCAGTCCCAGGACATTGCTGCAGGAGTTCCTCAGGGCAGTGTCCTTGGCCCAAACATCTTCAGCTGCTTCACCAATGACCTTCCATCCATCATAAGGTCAGAAATGGGGATGTCCACTGATGATTGCACAGTGTTCAGTTCCATTCGCAACCCCTCAGATTACGAAGCAGTCCGTGCCCGCATGCAGCAAGACCTGGACAATATCCAAGCTTGGGCTGATAAGTGGCAAGTAACATTCACGCCAGTCCAACAAGAGAGAATCTAACCACCTCCCCTTGACATTCAATGGCATTACCATCGCCGAATCCCCCACCGTCAATATCCTGGGGGTCACCATTGACCAAAAACTTAACTGGACCAGCCACATAAATACTGTGGCTACAAGAGCAGGTCAGAGGCTGGGTATTCTGCTGCGAGTGACTCATCTCCTGACTCCCCAAAGCCTTTCCACCGTCTACAAGGCACAAGTCAGGAGTGTGATGGAATACTCTCCACTTGCCTGGATGAGTGCAGCTCCAACAACACTCAAGAAGCTCGACACCATCCAGGACAAAGCAGCCCGCTTGATTGGCACCCCATCCACCACCCTAAACATTCACTCCCTTCACCACCGGCGCACTGTGGCTGCAGTGTGTACCATCCACAGGATGCACTGCAGCAACTCGCCAAGGCTTCTTTGACAGCACCTCCCAAACCTGCGAACTCTACTGCCTGGAAGGACAAGAGCAGCAGGCACATGGGAACACCACCACCTGCGTGTTCCCTTCCAAGTCACACACCATCCTGACCTGGAAATATATTGCCCTTCCTTCATTGTCGCTGGGTCAAAATCCTGGAACTCCCTTCCTAACAGCACTGTGGGAGAACCTTCACCACACGGACTGCAGCGGTTCAAGAAGGCGGCTCACCACCACCTTCTCAAGGGCAATTAGGGATGGGCAATAATTGCTGGCCTTGCCAGCGATGCCCACATCCCATGAATGAATAAAAAAAATAATAATTTGCATTTATTTGGACTTGAGGAAGCGAAGATGGGAGCCATACCAAGGGGAATGATCAGGTTGAGAAAGAGTAAGGGTTTTTCTGGGGACACGTGCATCAAAGATGGAGCAGATCGACAACTGCAGAAGTATTGTGGCAAGTGGAGAGCCAAAGGCTAGACTGTTGGGAATTTGAAAGTGCAGTTGTCAGTGACTCGGTGGAGAGTTTATTTCAGGGGGGACGCAAATGGAAGTTGGGTTGGAAGTGGGTAGAGGGATGTGTTTGGTGAAGGATATAAGGAAGTGGTCAGACATAGAGGACATAGGTTTAAGATGATTGGCGGAAGGATTAGAGGGGACATGAGGAACAACTGTTTTAACCAGAGAGTGGTGGGTGTATGGAATTCTCTGCCCGAATTGGTGGTAGGGGCAGGGACCCTCAACTCTTTTAAAAAGTAGCTGAACCTGCACCTAAAGTGCTGTAAGTTGCAGGGCTACGGACCGGGTGGTGGAAGGTGGGATTAGAATGGGCACCTGGTTGTTCTTCGAGACGGCGCAGACACGATGGGCCGAACAGCCCCCTTCTGTGCTGTATCTTTTCTATGGTTCTATGGTTCTATGGCTTGTCTGTGAGCAAGATGATGGGAGTAGAGAGTCCCTGTGAGGTGGCAAGGTTGAAGGTGTGCCTGCGAATATGGGTAGGAGAGTTTCTATGGAGGGAAAGGTTGAGGGAAGACAAGAGGACAATTAGCTACACATCAATGAACAGAAAGCCAGATGTAGAGCTATGCCATCTATTGTTCGAACATCTGCTGTAAATATGCACTATGGTGCGGTGATATCAAGCCTACTCCTACCTCCTTCCAGGCATGTTGCAATGCAGACTTGCGGGTGTGGTGTTGTGGAATGGCACAGAGGGTGACCCTCTTCACAACCACCTCATGCGGCACAACTTCTACTTCGGTAGCCATCATAAAGTGCTGGGCATGCTCTGTCATTTGCCTACAGACCCATGCCTGCACAGTTACAGAGCTATGCCATCTGTTGGATGGACACCTTTTGTGAATTATGCACCACAGCTCTAAAACTGTGCATTGGACTTCTTTTCCCTTCATTTTTGTCTGTTGCTATATAATCCCCTGCTCCTTCAGAGTTTGTAAATGCTTCTAATGGGTTGAAATGCCTCTGCAGCTTTTCTAAAGGCTTTCAGAATTTATATTACCTTGTTGTGACACTTCCCTTTGATTATTCCATCCTTTTAAATTCCACTAACATATAATTTTCCATTCCCACCACTTGTGTGCTTTCCACACCTTCCCCAATCTGCACCTGGTTCTGTGAATAATCTTGTGAATATATGACTGAGGAAATATGAATGCTAGTAGCACTTCAAGATTCTGGCCAGATTAGCACCAGTTCTTAAACTTTTAGAATTGATGTATACCAATAGACACAAATTGGGCTACTCTTCACTAAATGCCATCTTTAATCTATAAAACATGGAAACCTGAACTGAACTGAAAGCATCTCTGTGACTGCTGCATTGATGCTGGATAATCAGCTGGCAGGACATTTAATTCAAGTGGGAGAGACAAACAGTATTTGTCTACCTGCTCAATGAGAAGTGCACCCAATCAAGATACACATGGAACAATTTTTACCTTCACCGCTTGGTGGTAAACTGGTGGGGCGGATTGCATACCTGACACAGAACCCGCCCGATCTTTATCCCAGTGAAATCAATGGAAAATCAGGCAGGTTCTATAACGGGCGGGAGATCCGCTCTGTCAGCTTACCATCATTGCCCCAACATGTTCTTATGACAGATTTCTTTGGGATCAAAACTCTCAAACTTCTGGTAATGTGATGTTTTTCTCCTCAAAATTAGTAATTTTCTGACTTTCTGCATCTGTCTGGGAACCTTAGAAGCTGAGAGCACAGATTGGAAATTCTGCTTTGGACTGCACACAGTACTCTCATCATTATTTTAAATGGTTGGAAAATTATGCACAGAGCACGCCTGAATGTCCAGTATGTGCTGTTAGCTGACCGGGCTTCCCTCTGGTAGTGCAAAGTCGTAAAATTATCCCTATAGAATAAAAGTCAGTATCATACTTGCGTAACCTCTACTTTCTATCTATTTAAACTGATTTGCTAAAATTAAAACACTCAAAAGTACTTTTTAAAATAAAGCATTTTAATACCAAGTACATTATTATGATCTGTTAATGGGACGTTTTGCTATGTTAAAGGTGCTGTGTAAATGTAAGTTGTTGGTGTTTATCTCTTAAGAACTAATTGTGTTTGTTGTATAGGTGAATGTAGAGGGGATTAGTTGTGACAGGTGCAAGACTGGCACCTTTGCACTCCATTCAAGCAACCCTTATGGATGCAGTAGCTGTTACTGCTCAGGTGTGACATCACAATGTACCGAAGCAAAAGGACTGATCCGCAGGAGAGTAAGTGAATTACTGATTATTTTCACATTTGATGTAATATTTGTGGAGCACCATTGTGTTTCAGTAAGGGCTAAAACAGTTGTTTACCGTAACTGTACCTCTCTCTTGTGTATTGCTGTTCATTTTGTATTAAGCTATCGGCAGCCAAAAGTATGCCAGAGTGATTTGAAAGATTGCGACAACAATTATAGCTGTGCAATTGAAACTTGAGTTAGGATATTTAGTTTGAATGGAAATATAAATGCAGATGAAGTTGTTTAAGTTGGTTTCAACTTTACACTGTAACATAATTGATCTTAATATTATAACCGTGCTTCATGAATTGAAGTACAAAGCGTATTTTTGTATGTCTCTGTTTATGATACAAAATCTTGAAAAGGGTTTTTTTTCTTTTTTAGCTTTGAATTTTTACCCCCCACCTTAGGTTCCTCTATGCACCATTCCCCTCTGAGTGCTGTAATTGGTCACTAGAGGTATACAAGAGCAGATGATGATGACAATCTTCCAATTTCCCCTCTTTGTGGGGAAATATATTGAATTTGTTCACCATCTACTCTAGGTGCAGCTGAGGTTGGGAACTGACTGTATTGGGAACTGTGGCCATAGTGTGACATCTCGGGACAACACATTAACCCCTGTTTTGGCCACCTTAATACTGTGTGTTGTGGTCTGAAGTGTTACAAAACTATCCTTCAGTTTTCGTTTAATGTCAAAAAAGCTCTAGCAAGATTTACAGCCACACTATATAGGCTTGTTTTGTTTGAGTAAAACATTGCCATGAATGATTCGGTGATTTAGCATCATCCTGTTAATGTTGGTAGCACTTGTTTTGCTGTATGTTTGCAAATTCATACGAAGTATGTCTGAAACTACAGTAAGGTTTCAGCTGGAATTTTACATTCATGCTACATCTAATGGATGGTTTGTTTTTCTCTTGAAGCTAATACTTAAACCTGAACAGACTGTATTGGAAATAGTAAATAAATTCAACGACCGAAGAACAACCTATGGTGTCTTTCATCAGCATCCAGAGATAGTAGCTAATGTGGACACAGTGATCAAACATCTTCTTTATGAACCTTTTTACTGGAAACTTCCAGAGCAGTTTGAAGGGGGAAAGGTAATGATCTTCTCAACTTCATATTAAACAGATAATATAGATTACAACTCCTTGCCAAACTGACTGATGAAAACCATTGACTAGCTTAACAAATGAACAAGTGCAGTTGGATTGATGGAGACACGATACCCTTTATGATATATTAAATGGTGGTATAAATGTGCCAAGGGCTGCTCTTCAGGCAGTAATAAATGTCTACTACAAAGCTGTGTAAGTTCACTGCACTATTTACATTCTATAATGAAGGAACAGCCTGATATCATCTTGAAACGAAGGCAGTGTTTTCAAACACTTGCACTATAGTGCCCTCATAGGGTCCAAATTGCTATTGCAATCTCTACCAAAGTAGTATGTGTTGGGCGGTGATTGTTTTGTTTAGAGAGGACCAGTGATTATGTTCTTTAGTCACTGGCATTTATAACTCTGCATCTTGTTACTTGTAATTTGCAGGGAATGAAATATGAGCATTGTAATTTTCACTAACTAAATATACTGGCACATGAACAACTGACTGTCATGTTTTTTTAACATTGCTAATTATTTTTTTAAACAAGATTCAGTAGTTTTGTAGAGCAGATTCGGGACTGATATATGGAAAATTAAATGATCTTAAAATGACTATTCAAAAAACTAATGGAGAATTTCAGTGAATTACTGAATTACTCCATTACCTCCAGTGTTTCTCTCTGGTTCATTGTGAATGTTATGATTGAATCTCCAAGTTTGCTCTGAGCAGCTATCCAAAAATCTAAAATGTTCACTCTCAAAACATCATCAAAGTGGGGTATTTCTTAAAATGGCTTCTTTCTTCACAGAAGATAGTATTGGTCCAAAATATAACCAATTCAGGTCCAGTCAAGGCATGAACAATTTTTTTAATCAAAATTATCAGCCAGACAACAGCAAGATTAAAAATGTTAAAAAAAAAATCTTATCTGTTTGAGCTCTCCTGGCCCCAGTTCCTCTTCCCGCTTGCTTCACCTAGCGGGAAAGCCACAATTGCTTCCCCACTCAGGCCACCAATTAAAATAGTAGTCATGTGCTGATGAAATCATTGGAAGCCAATCTGCATATTTAAAGAAGGACCCCGCCATTTTCAGGAGAGCAGTTAAAATTCCAGTCTGTGGGCTCACTCTTGAAACCCCCTCCTCACGATTTACCTGAGTGCCAGGAACTATTCCCTCGATCCTGACGGGTGGCTTTCTGATACCTGACATTCCACTCCTGCCCACCATCCATCTGTTGCTTTCTGCCTATTTTGGGCGAGCAACAGAATGGGGGACATGCAGATGATGCCCAGCAGTCAAGATCGCTTGGGCTTCATGCTGCCAAGGTCAGGGGTGTTGACGCTCGCCTCAGCTCTCCAATTCCCTCTCCAGGTTTAAACCGGGCCTAATGGAAGTCATACTTCTTTTCTGTGACTATGTCATTTAATTGCCTTTAATATCTTGAGCAATAATTGTAGCAAAGCCTACTCCCACATTATTTGCCACAGATCATGTTTTTAATTGCTAGTTTACTTTTGATGATTGTCTCATCGCATCTTAACTCTTAGCCTGTCGGCTGCTCCAGTGAATTCTATGCTGCACAAAGCGGCAATTTTTTTTTCAAGTTTTCAGCTCATGGGCTACGGTGCTGAAACAAACCTTAATATTAAAGTAATAAAACTGCTCAGTTGTCAAGAATAGCCTTTTCATATAATGTATGCCATATAATACAAAAATGAACAAAATAATTTTAAACATAATTGCAACATTTTAAACCCTTCTGCTTAACATTATTTCTTATTCGCACTTTCCATTCTCCACTCTTCTATATTTATCATTTAACATTATTTTTACTTTATCTCTAACTAATAAAGCTTGCTCTAACATTTATAACAATTTTTTTTCATAAACATGATCTTAAAATAATTTATTTACCTGTTTTTACTGAGCCCTGATTCATGTAGGAAGTAGGATCCACATCATAACAATTGATTTTTAATTTGCTGAAATCCAGCTCCAAAATCTTTTTACCAGCTGATTGAGGCACAGAGATCTAAGGATAGACATTGTTGCACCCTAAAGATGACTATGTCAAAAGCTAAGAAAATCATCAACACGCAGCAAAGTTATTGTCCCTACAGACTAAGGTAACAATTCAATCCAGGATTGATTATCTTAGTTCAGTAAAGGTTTGAGGCCTTTCTAAAGTCCTTAACAGGGCTCATTCCAGCTCCGTTGATGTGAGTTCCACAGAAGCCTACCGAGGACATAATGTAAGGAATCTTACAACACCAGGTTATAGTCCAACTGTTTTATTTGAAAATCACAAGCTTTCGGAGGCTTTCTCCTTCGTCAGGTGAGCAAGTGTGGGATTCCATGGAAGGTTACCGCATTTATAGTCAGAGAACAATACCTGGTGATTACAGATAATCTTTCCAACTGCCCGTTGTCAAGGCAATCAAAGTGTTCAGACAGAGTGATGTTACCTACAGGACCACCGAATACACAAACAGCCATAACAAAAGACAGACAGAGAGAGAGAGAGAAACATCCAAAAGGAAGAGAAAGAATTGGAAAGACCCGTTGTGTTTAAAACAGATAACTTTTTTTCGCTGGTGGGGTTACGTGTAGCGTGACATGAACCCAAGATCCCGGTTGAGGCCGTCCTCATGGGTGCGGAACTTGGCTATCAATTTCTGCTCGACGATTTTGCGTTGTCGTGTGTCTCGAAGGCCGCCTTGGAGAACGCTTACCCGAAGATCGGTGGCTGAATGTCCTTGACTGCTGAAGTGTTCCCCGACTGGGAGGGAACCCTCCTGTCTGGCGATTGTTGCGTGGTGTCCGTTCATCCGTTGTCGCAGTGTCTGCATGGTCTCGCCAATGTACCATGCTTTGGGGCATCCTTTCCTGCAACGTATGAGGTAGACAACGTTGGCCGAGTCACAGGAGTATGAACCATGTACCTGGTGGGTGGTGTCCTCTCGTGTGATGGTGGTGTCTGTGTCGATGATCTGGCATGTCTTGCAGAGGTTGCCGTGGCAGGGTTGTGTGGTGTCGTGGACGCTGTTCTCCTGAAAGCTGGGTAATTTGCTGCGGACGATGGTCTGTTTGAGGTTGGGTGGCTGTTTGAAGGCGAGTAGTGGAGGTGTGGGGATGGCCTTAGCGAGGTGTTCGTCGTCATCGATGACATGTTGAAGGCTGCGGAGAACATGGCGTAGTTTCTCCGCTCCGGGGAAGTACTGGACGACGAAGGGTACTCTGTTGGTTGCGTCCCGTGTTAGTCTTCTGAGGAGGTCTATGCGATTTTTCGCTGTGGCCCGTCAGAACTGTCGATCGATGAGTCGAGTGTCATATCCCGTTCTTACGAGGGTGTCTTTCAGCGTCTGTAGGCGTCCATCGCGTTCCTCCTGGTCTGAGCAGATCCTGTGTATTTGCAGGGCCTATCCATAGGGGATGGCCTCTTTGACGTGGTTAGGGTGGGAGCTGGAAAAGTGGAGCATCGTGAGGATGTCCGTGGGCTTGCGGTAGAGTAGGTGCTGAGGTGCCCGTCTTTGATGGAGATTCATGTGTCCAAAAAAGAAACCGATTCTGAGGAGTAGTCCATGGTGAGCTTGATGGTGGGATGGAACTTGTTGATGTTATCTCCACATCACGAGGACATAATGGGCAGAATTCCTGGGAAGCCAAGGAACTCCCCCAAAAATGCTCCTTGAACATGGGGAGTTGGGCTGAAGGTCCTCCCATGTCACCTCCACCAGAGTTTAAAGGGGCTCTGCAAATGGCACAGAATTCTGGTAGAACCAGGTCCCACCCCAAATACCTGGCTCCTCCAGATGGGAGTCTTTCTTTCCGCCCTCTCTGGTCCCCTGGTGCTTTGGGGCCTCTATATTTAGCAAAACATTCAACATTGTTAGTACATAGAAAATGCATTATAAACATTTGTTAAAATCATTTTGAATGTTTTGATAACTGTAAAATATATTTAGTACCCAACATATTCAATTTACCTGTCATTATGCCTTGTTTTGTTTCATAGCTCACGGCCTATGGTGGGAGGCTGAGGTATGCCATTTACTTTGAAGCTAGAGAAGAAGTAGGTCAATCCACCTATGAGCCACAGATTATTATGAGAGGTGGGCCCACAAGAGAGATGGCTGTAGTGCGACACGTATCTGCACCTCAAATTGGTCAGCTGACCAGACATGAGGTAGAGCTCACTGAGGTATGTGTTTTTAATCTCAAGTATCGCAAATGGAAAAAGTAATAAATAATAATGATTTTTGTCATTGTTGATAAAGTTAATACATTATCTATACTGTTGTTTTATGTCTGTAAAATGTATGCTTGTAGGAATGTATGATTGTTGTATCCCTACAACCATTCATTTTCCATACTACAGCCCGACCTGTTGTATTGTTTCTGAAGGACTAATTCACAGGGCTGATCAATCACATTCTACCAAAAAAAAATTCCAAAGGATACAACTGCCATGACAATTCCCCATGTCCTGTTAAAGATGTAAATAGGTATATCATAGAACGATGCAGCACGGAAGGAGGCCATTCACCCATCATGTTTATGCTGGCTCTTTGAAAGAGCTATCCAATTATATCCACTCCCCTGCTCTTTCCCCATATCCCAGCAAATATTTCCACTTCAAGTATTTATCCAATTCCCTTTTGAAAGTTATTATTGAATTTGCTTCCACCACCTTTTCAGGCAGTGCATTCCAGATCATAACAGCATGCTGCGTAAAGAATTTTTTCCTCATGTGGCCTCTGGTTCTCTTGCCAATTAAATCTGTGTCCTCTGGTTACCAACCCTTTTGCCACTGGAAACAGTTTCTCCTTATTTACTCTATCGAAACCCTTCATGATTTTGAACACCTCTATCAAATCTCCCCTTAACCTTCTCTGCTCTAAGGAGAACAACCCCAGTTTATCTTGTCTCTCCACCTAACTGAAGCCCTGGTACCATTCTCGTAAATCTCCTCTACACCCTCTCTAAGGCCTTGACATCCTTCCTAAAGTGTGGTGCCCAGAATTGGCCACAATATTCCAGCTGGGGCCTAAACCAGTGTTTTGTAAAGGTTTAACTTCCTTGCATTTGTACTCTATGCTTCTATTTATAAATCCAAGGAACTGTATGCCTTTTTAACAGCCTTTTCAACTTGACCTGTTGTGTACGCCCCCACGTCTCTCTGCTCCTGCACCCTCTTTAAGATTGTACCATTTTAGTTTATATTGCCTCTCCTGATTCTTCCAACCAAAATGAATCACTTCACACTTCACTGTTTACTACGGAGTTTTGTGTCATCTGGAAACTTTGAAATTATACCCTGTACACCTAAGTCCAGGTTATTAATATATATCAAAAGAGCAGTGGTCCAAACACTGACCCTTGGGGAACATAACTGCATTCTTCCCTCCAGTCTGAAAAACAGCCATTCACCACTACTCGCTGCTTTCTGTCCCTTAGCCAATTTCATATCCACGCATCCACTGCCCCTTTAATCCCATGGGCTTCAATTTTCCTAATAAGTCTATTATGTAGTGCTTTATCAAACACCTTTTGAAAATCCATATACACAACATCAACCCTCTCTGTTACTTCATCAAAGAACTCAATCAAGTTAGTCAAATAAGATTTGCCTTTAATAAATCCGTGTTGGCTTTCATTTATTAACCCATATTTTTTCCAAGTGCCAATTTATTTTGTCCCAGATTATTGTCACTAAAAGTTTCCCTACCACCGATGTTGGGCTGACTGGCCTGTAGTTGCCATGTTTATCTCTCTCCCCTTTTTTGAACAGGGGTGTAACATTTGCAGTCCTCCAAATCTCTGGCACCACTCCCATGCCTAAGGAGGATTGGAAGATTGTGGCCAGAGCCTCCGCAATTTTCACCCTTCCCTCAGCAACCTAGGATGCATCCTACCTGGGCTGGGTGACACAGCCAACCTTTTAAGTATATCCTCTTTATCTGTTTAATTAACATTTATTAATTAATAAAGAGACAAATAAATAAATCTTATTTTTAAACAGATGTCCACACCAGAGTGCCTGGCCTGCCGTGACCCCCCCCCCCCCCCTCCACTCTGTCGTGGCTCCCTTCATGTTCCTGAGCAGTCTCTGCATACACTACTCTGCTACCCACTTGGAGTCTAACTATTGCCTCAACATCCCTTTGCACCAGATCTCAATCTGTTACTAACCTTAGCCTTAACTCTGCCCTACCCATTCTATCTTGGGCTGATGAGGCTCTGGCCACCCAAAACTCGTCTCTGCTATGTCTGCCTAGCTCAAGATCCCCTCTCCTATTCATTTTTATCCACTACCCAATAGCCCCCTATCACTGCAGTTGCACCCACCATTCTACCCATCCACCCAATAACCATAGCAGAAACCCTGGTCTCTCTCTAACCCCAACCCCAGCTCCTTAACTCTATCTAATGGAATTGAAGAAATCATAGGTATGATAGAAAACTGAGACAGCGTCTTTCTGATGATTCACAGCGTGGAAGCCCTGGTAGTTCTTCACACTAAATAGAATGGGGAGTTTAAAAGAATTATTGAGTTGTGTTGTAAAGTTGACTAGTAAACAGAATCAGCAAACAATATCTAATTGTGCCACTGGCTTTGTCACTGAAACTGTTGGTAAAGTTGTTCAGTTCCATTCGCAACCCCTCAAATAACAAAGCAGTCCGAGCCCGCATGCAGCAAGACCTGGACAACATCCAGGCTTGGGCTCATAACTGGCAAGTAACATTCGCGCCAGACAAGTGCCAGGCAATGATAACCTCCAACAAGATAGAGTCTAACCACTTCCACTTGACATTCAATAGCATTGCCATTGCCGAATCCCCCACCATCAACATCCTGGGGGTCACCATTGACCAGAAACTTAACTGGACCAGCCATATAAATACTGTGGCTACAAGAGCAGGTCAGAGGCTGGGTATTCTGTGGCGAGTGACTCACCTCCTGACTCCCCAAAGCCTTTCCACCATCTACAAGGCACAAATCAGGAGTGTGATGGAATACTCTCCATTTGCTTGGATGAGTGCAGCTCCAACAACACTCAAGAAGCTCGACACCATACAGGACAAAGCAGCCCGCTTGATTGGTACCCCATCCACCACCCTAAACATTCCACTCCCTTCACCACCGGCGCACAGTGGCTGCAGTGTGCACCATCTACAGGATGCACTGCAGCAACTCGCCAAGGCTTCTTCGACAGCACCTCCCAAACCTGTGACCTCTACCACCTAGAAGCACAAAAGCAGCAGGCACATGGGAACAACACCACCTGCACGTTCCCCTCCAAGTCACACACCATCCCGACTTGGAAATATATCGCCGTTCCATCATTGCCGCTGGGTCAAAATCCTGGAACTCCCTTCTCAACAGCACTGTGGGAGAACCTTCACCACATGAACTGCAGCGGTTCAAGAAGGCGGCTCACCACCACCTTCTCGAGGGCAATTAGGGATGGGCAATAAAAGCCGGCCTCGCCAGCGACGCCCACATCCCATGAACGAATATAAACAAAATCCTGAACCACCAGAAGTAGCAGGCAGAATCTTGGTTTAAGTCCTAAAATTGCAAGACTCCATTCTTGTCTCGATGACGGGAATGCAGATTGGCAAATCAGGCACAAAGGTTAGCATGTCTAATTCTTGCATTCTTGGTTTTCTGGCCATTAAAATCAATTGTTGACCTTCTGATTCAGTGACTGTGGTCCTGTCATACAAGACTCTGTCCCACGAGCGGAATCTTGCAATTTCAGGGTTAACATCTCAACTGAAGGGTGGCACTTCCGACAATGCAGCACTCCCTCTGTACTGTACTGGAGTCTCAGTCTATGATTCAGGTGCAAAATCAATTGGCTCTTGCCAACTCTTGTTGAATTTGAAATTCACAATTCAGTCAGAGCTTGAAGGGCTAATTTGCTACAGTAAATTGGTATCATTTTTAATTTCTCTGTCGTCGATTATTTCACTGGGCTGTGAAATTATTCTTCACACCAGTGGAATAATATAATTTACTGAAAGATTACAGTGTAAATTTACTGATCCTATGTTCCTGGTGGGAGCCAACTTCAAAGAGGTTGGAGAATAGAACTACAATGTTGTAGCTTTATCTCTGACACACCCTCCTTTCAAACACAGCTCATCACTCGGAGTGCAGGGTTAATGAATAATGAATTTATCATTGTATACATTTTAATATGGATCGTTAATTCTTATGAATGCCAATTAGAATTTTTACATTAAAAAAATTGATCGTTCGTTCAAATAGCTAATCATTTCAAAGAATATTTCAGTATTTTTTTTGGGGGGGTGAGCAAAAAGATTTGCTATAAATAATCTTCAGCATGAATGTCAACTAAAATCAAAATATTCTTTCTTTAGCATGATTGGAAATATGACAGTTCACCAGACGGCAGACCTGTGTCTCGCAAAGACTTCATGGATGTGCTGTATGACATTGATTCTATTCTCATCAAGGCATCTTATGGGACCTTCATGAGACAAACCAGGTATAAATAGAAGCCTTCATATGAAAATAGAATGCCAGTTTTGGAAATCCAAACACTGGACCAAGTGTTCATGTTAAAATGAATTTTCTAGAACTCCTACTCCTGGGTTCAAAAATCTCTTGAGTCTGAACACTTACCTGAACTGTCCAGTGTTTGCTGAAGGTTGAAGTAATTTGCAAAGATCTAAATTAGGAAAATGTGAGTTGTTTGCGATATTAGAGGACAGTAGAAAGCTCAGCCCAAAAAACAAATTTTGTAAAATAGAATTTCAACACAAAGTAAATAACAAAGCAAAACAAAGCTGCCCATATAGTTGTAGTAGTGGCTTTTACTCTCTGAAATTTGTCTGTAGCTCGCTGGTGATACTAACACACCAGCAACATGCTTCACTTGATTAGATTCCATTATATGATGCATTCATTAAAACATTTTGCTTCAGTTAATGGGAGTGTTTATTTGTTTAGGCTCTAAGTTATTTTCCATGTTGTTGCAAAGTTTTTTTTTAGTGGAATCTATCAGATAAAGGGATCATTTCATTTGTCAAAGATGTTTACCCATTAAGGGAAGCCTGCTGTTTTAATAAATAATTGTACCAAGTCAAACCAATTGTGAATGACATTTATCTTTGAAGGAAGAACTTATGAAATTATTAATACATGATGGTATTCCATTAACCAAAAAAAAACTGTGGCTTTATTTCTCCTGTTGAATATGAAGGAGCAGAATTTCACCCCTATGTATTGCAGGGGGAGGCAGTGTGTATAAAACATGACTGCTGAAGCTCACTGTGGCTGATTTGATGCAGAATGATGAGCTGCAGCTCCAGCAGCTCATGTACTTGTCATAAATATGCAATCTGGCTTAAACATGTGCAGCTTCAAGACTGTAAAAAAAAAAGAGGAAGTTTCAATTTACAGACACAATTGTTGTTTTAAGAAGATTAACAAATTTCATTTTTTCTTCTTTGTCATTCCAGAATCTCTGAGATATCTATGGAAGTGGCTGAAGCCAGTGACAGCTATTTCCTGGCCGAACATGCCCAACAGATTGAACAATGCTTTTGCCCTGAAGGTTATTCCGGGCTGTCATGCCAGGTAACATCAATAGTTCTTGGAGTCCATGATGCAATGAAACAAAGGGTGAAGCAAAAATAAAAAAACACTTTTCTAGAGATAAGGCAACAGAAACTAAAATAAATAGTAATAATATATACAAACAGACGATGATGTGAAAATACTCTGGTACGAGTACATTGCTGAGGTGAAGAGGTTTTTATGTCAGGAATAGGTCCAAGAATCTTGTTAATCCGTTGGCATCATGGTAATGACGTCTTTTTTGCAGAAATTAAACTGAAACTTTCTTGCAATGAACTAAAATCATGGTGACAATTAGATGTCTCCACCATCTTTTTAAATACTTTGGAAAAGCATTTTTACACATCAAAACCCAGAAGATCTGCTCAGGCATATGCACTTATCTCTCAACCTGCAGAACTCGGAGGTTGAGGGTGTTCATCTGAATTTGAAAATCCTGACGTTTTAACTTCTTTATGAGAAAAATTAAATCCTAAATTCTGTCAGTATTTTAAAAAAGCATTTCATATTCATTAATCTTAGTTTTAATAATAAAAGTTGTGAGCTTGAGCACAGAGGTTGGGAAAGACAGAGAGTGAGCCCCTAATGGAGTGAAGTGCTAACAGAGTGAGGACTTTCAACTTAAAAGCTTGGCAGTACTCAAAGTAGAAAAGCCACCTTGTCCAGATGGGATGCATCCCAGGTTACTGAGGGAAGTAAGGGTGGAAATTGCGGAGCGTCTGGCCACAATCTTCCAATCCACCTTAGATATGGGGTTGGTGCTGGAGGACTGGAGGATTGCAAATGTTACACCCCTGTTCAAATAAGGGGAGAGGGATAAACCTGGCAATTACAGGCCAGTCAGCCTAGTGTCATTGGTGGGGAAACTTTTAGAGACAATGGGCTCAAATTTGAAATGGTGGCGGGTTGGCAGCGGGGTGGGGTGAAGGTGCACGTGGCAAACCCGAATTTAAAAAAAACTTACCTTTTCCAATGCGATCGCGATGTAATTGATGGTGATTAAAGTTGTTTCGGGTTTCACACCCAGCAGCCAGCCTGATTGACAGGCTGGCTGTCGACAGGAGCTGCAACGCCGAGGGGGTGGGGGGGGGGGGGAGAAAGAAAGAGAGAGAGAGAGAGAGAGAGAGACATTATCCAATGCTGGAACAGAGAGCGGAGGGCGCTGAAGAGAGAGGGAGACATCGGGGGCTGAGAGGGACAGCGGAGAGGGAGACATCGGGGGGGAGAGGGGAACATCGGAGAGGGAGACATCGGACATCGGAGCAGGGGGAAAGGTAGGCTTATTTTGTTTTTTTAACTTTGTGCAATGTTTTTTTATTTAATTTATTACATTTATGTTTGCCTGATCCGGCCCTTTACCAGGCATGGATCAGAAGCTGTGGGAAAACCGCCCAGGTAAGTTTAAAATCGTTTTAACTATCTACTACATCAGAAACAAAGTACCTTAATTACCTCGATGAGGTACATTTGGTTCTTTAACTATCATCCCACCAGCTTTAATTGCATTCGCGAGGCACGCGCACACAGGCATGTCTGTGTGGGACCCGGAAGTCGGCGGGTTGGAGCCGGCTTTCTCACCCCCTCGGGATCTCCCCGATTTTCGCAGCCCCCCCACCCCCCCGCTCCTAATGCACATGCAATTTCCTTTGAAAAGGAGCACAGGGGCATGGATGAGCATGGGACACCGGCGGGCATGGGGATCATGGGGGGAGTTAGTCATGGGGGGAGGGATCGGGGGTCAGTCATGGAAGGGGGCTGTCAGGATCGGAGGTCATCGCGGGAGTCCGCGATCGTTGGGGGGTTGGAGATTGGGGGCTCCGCGATTGTTGTGGGGGGGGGGGGGCGGAGATCGGCGGGGTGGGGTGGTCTGCGATCGTTGAGGGGTCATTGCAGGTAGGCTTGTCTGGCCTGGGGAGAGCATTCCTGCACCTCCGGGCCCACAAGCTGTGCCAGAAAGGCACTTAGCTGCAGTTTCGGGCCTTCTCGTCTCCTTTCACGTAGTGTGAAGGAGAAGGCTCAGGAATCTTGGCCCCCCGGGGTTGAAATTGCAAAATTTGCAAAAATGGAGGCCCACAACCTCCTTGAACGGTTTAGTCAACAACCCGTCTCCTGGGAGTGTTGGTCGCCCATCCCTCGTTCTGCCCCGGTGAAAACCGGAAATGGGTGGGTTGGGGGCAGGTCTGAAATGGTTGTGATTTTGAATGCCCCCCCACCCCAACCCACCCATTTTTCAATATTAAAATCGTGCCCAATAATCTGGGACAAAATTAATTGGCACTTGGAAAAGTATGGGCTAAGAAATGGAAGTCAGCATGGATTTGTTAAAGGAAAATTTTGTTTGACTCGCTTGATTGAGTTCTTTGATGAAGTAATGGAGAGGGTTGATGAGCGTAGTGCGGTTGATGTTGTACATATGGACTTTCAAAAAGCATTTGATAAAGTACCACATAATAGACTTGTCAGCAAAATTAAAGCCCATGGGATTAAAGTGATAATGGCAGTGTGGATGCAAAATTGGCTTGTGGACAGAAAGCAGAGAGTGGTGGTGAAAGGTTGTTTTTCAGACTGGAGGGAAGTATACAGTGGTGTTCCCCAGAGGTAGGTGTTTGGACCAGTGCTCTTTTTGATATATATTAATGACCTGGAATTGGGCGAAGAGGGAATAATTTCAAAGTTGGCAGATGACACGAAACTGTCGAGATGTAGTAAACAATGTGGAGAATAGTTACAGACTTCAGGAGGACAGAGACAATCTGGTGAAATGGGCAGACACATGGCAGATGAAATTTAACACAGAGAAGTGTGAAGTGATGCATTTTGATAGAAAGAATGAGAAGAGGCAATATAAACTAAACGGGAAATTTTAAAGGGGGTGCAGGAACAGAGAGACCTGGGGGTGTATGTACACAAATCTTTGAAGGTGGCAGGACAAGTTGAGAAGGCTGTTAAAAAAGCATATGGGATCCTGGGCTTTATAAATAGAGGCAGAGTACAAAAGCAAGGAAGTTATGCTAAACCTTTATAAAATACTGGTTAGGCTTCAGCTGGAGTATTGTATTCAATTCTGGGCATCGCACATTAGGAAGGATGTCACAGCCTTAGAGAGGGTGCAGAAGAGATTTACTGGAATGGTACCAGGGATGAGGGACTTCAGTTATGTGGAGAGAGTGGACAAGCTGGGGTTGTTCTCCTTAGAACAGACAAGGTTAAGGGCAGAATCATGAACGGTTTTGATAGAGTAAATAAGGAGAAACTGTTTCCAGTGGCAGAAGGGTCAGTAACCAAAAGACACAGATTCAAGGTGATCAGCAAAAGAGCCAGAGGCAACATGAGGAAACATTTTTTTAACGCAGCGAGTTGTTATGATCTGGAATGCACTGCCTGAAAGGGTGGTGGATGCAGATTCAATATTAACTTTCAAAAGGGAGTTGGATAAATACTTGAAAGGAAAAAGTTCACAGGGCTATGGGGAAAGGGCAGGGGAATGGGATTAATTGGATAGCTCTTTCAAAGAGCTGGCTCAGGTACGATGGGCTGAATGGCCTCCTCCTGTGCTGTACCTACTATGACACTATGATACTATGATAGATGCAACCAACAGTGCAATGACTCAGCCTCAAGACAATTTACCAGATAAGAATAGCTCTTTAAATACACACCGAACCAATTGCCTACAAAGTTGCATGATGACGGGCGTACAAAATATACACTGTGTGCATTATTATTTACTCTGCATGCTGAAAATTTGTTCTAACAAGTAATAATTGCAAGGAGAATTGATGCTATTAGTTCAGAACATCGATTTTAATTTACATCTGCGACAAAAAGAAAGTTTTGTGAAATCTGGAATTGTCTCATAGTCATATTACTTAACCACAACATATTCTTCAGATTTTATTTCAGTAAAGGTAATTGTGAGGCACCATATATTCATTGACTTAGACAGCTGTTTGGTGCATAGATTGATACTCTCTTATTTAGGTTCAATGGAGTGAAATGTTAATGTTGGTGATACTAACCAGCTTTAAAATTCTTCATTTCTTTTCAAGTGCATTTTTCTAATATGTCGTTTTATTAGCAGAATGAAACATGAGAAATGTATTGCATATTTTTTATCTTTATTGACATTGAACATTCAATTTGTTTTGTCAATGGTGATGCAACATGCTTATTTACACTGATCAACCATGAGACAAATACAGAAGTTAATTAATTTTCAAACTCTGTATTTGGCTTTTTACAAAGCTGTCGCAAAACTCTTTAATTTATGTCGCGTTATTTTTGTGTTAACCTAATTGTCATTCCAGGAAATAATTAAGCAAAAAGCATTAGAGGGAAAATAGAACAGAACCCACCTTCCCATTCGGATTAAAAATTGAAAGAGTAATCTGATAGACAATTTAGAAATGTTTGATTCTATTTTCCAAAATGGAACAGAATTGTAAAAGAAGATATTGCGATACAGAGGGCAAAAAGACAAAGGCTAGGAATTTCCTCGGAGCTGCTCTTGCCCCACTGCCGTAACTTCACTGGAAGTGCAGCAGAAACCCCATTGTCGCACCTCCGGCAAAGTTACGGCAGTGGAGTGGGTGTAGCTCTGAGGAAATTTCCAGCCAAAAGGAGGTAGGAAAGGAAGAAGGAGCTGGAGCAGAAGACCATTTTGTGTCCCTGGAAACTGTGATTGAATCTGTCCTAAACTGCTATAATGATTGTCTTCTCGTACTGCCGGCTCTAAAGGTCCTCTGAAAAATAAGCTTGAACAGCCTTAACCCAGTTTGCAGACAGTATGGGCACGATTTTGAAATGAAAGTGCGAATGCTTTGGGGGCGGGGGGTGGTGAGGGGGGTGGAGAGCAAAGAAAATCGGGATCTTCTGGAGCGGGCAGGAATCCTGGCTCCAACCCACTGAAAAACACACACGACCCAGCGTTTAAAACACTAAATGAAGTACTTAAACTACTTGAAATGTACATAAATCCAATTTAAATGAAAGCAAGCAATTTCAACGCTGCCTCAGCGTGTTTCCCGTGTTATGTTAAACACACCATGTGAAAATAGTCGGGTTTCAGCTGGCAGCCATTTGGACGTTTAAACCCCTGTTTGACAAATGGGAATAAAAGGTGAGTTATTGCAGCAGGGCACTCAGTTCTCTCAGGCAAACTTTTAGCTGGGAGATCTTTGTGCTTAGACTGAAAATTCTTGGTTTCCGTTCAGAATTGTTCTGTTTACACATATTTATCAACTTTTTGGACCTCTTCAAACTGACACCATCAGGATGGGAGGGCACGATTGCTGCATTCACCAGTACATCTGAGGACGAGGAACATCAGGCAAGGCGTGCACTTCCACCCTTGTAGCTCCAGAACACAGTGATGTGCCACAGGTACCTGCACAAGAGCACAGAGGGCAACAACAGAGAGAGCGACGTCGCAGGAGGCACTACCCTCGTCAGAGGATCTACAGACCGAGGCTCAGCTTCCTGGACCTCTCTGAGGAGCAGTGCACACGGAGGCTGAGAATGAGTCGCCAGGTGGTCGCACACACCTGCAGCCTCCTTCATGCCAAGCTGCTCCCGGCTGGGCCCGGCAGCATCTTACAACCCATCACTGTTAAAGTCATCACTGCCCTCAACTTCTTAGCCTCCGGATCATTCCAGGGTGCCACTGGTGACATCGCCGGGGGCTCTCAGTTGTCTGCCCACAAGTACATAAGACAGGTCACCGACTGATTGTTTCACAGGGCCTGCAATACGTCAACTACCCCATGGACAACCTCAGCCAGACGGAGAGTGCATTGGGTTTCCACTCTGTGGCTGGCTTCCCACGTGTATAGGGTGCAATCGATTGCATGCATATAGCAATCATAGCACCTCCACACGAGCCAGGACTGTTCATCAACAGAAAGGGTTATCACTCCATCAACGCTCAGCTCGTTTGTAACCACCGCAAAAGATATCTTCACGTGTGTGCAAGATTCAACTGCCATGTTTCGTTCATTCTGAGGGAGTCCAACATCCGGGATCTCTTCCACACACCAAACAGCCTTGAGGGCTGGCTCCTCGGGGACGAGGGATACCCCCTGCACACGTGGTTGATGACACCTCTCAGGAACCCCATCAGCGAGGCATGGTGTCGATACAAAAATAGCCTCATCGCCACTAGGTTGGTCACTGAACATGCAATAGGACTGCTGAAGATGCGATTTTGGTGCCTCAATCGTTCTGGGGGAGTGCTTCAATGCGTACCAGCGAGCGTGGGTCGCATTATAGTAGTGTGTTGTGTCTTGCACAACATGGCGCAGCAGAGAGGGGTACCGGTTGATGAGGCCCCTTGCCCTCATCCAGCATTCACATCTGCCATGAGCACTGAGGAGGAGGAGCAGGAGGAGGACGAACCCATCGGCAGAACAACGGCTTACCTGGTTGCTCATGAGGCCAGGGAGTCACTCATATGTGAACGCTTCTCATAAGATCAAAAAGTGAGAATGGTCCAGTCCTCACACCACCTGGAAAGACCAGTGCCAACACCAG
The DNA here is from genome assembly GCF_035084215.1 of Heptranchias perlo. Classification (NCBI taxonomy): domain Eukaryota; kingdom Metazoa; phylum Chordata; class Chondrichthyes; order Hexanchiformes; family Hexanchidae; genus Heptranchias; species Heptranchias perlo. Next base: position 68,744,606 of record NC_090329.1, on the reverse strand, counting down.
CTCCCCCCACCCCCCCCCTGCCCTGCACAAAACAATCCTGTAACTACACATACACCCACTGTAAACGCACCAACTGGGTGGCATCAAGTGTTGCCTTTCATGATGGAGCACATGAAAGGGCGCTATCACAAAAGGTAGTCAAGAATGGGCAAGACATGGCAGTAGTTGTGAGAATGATAACATTTAATGACTTTATCAAAAACAAATAGAAATGAAAAACATGACAGTCTGTTACATACCCTTGTGCATACCCTTCGTGATCACAAAACCTTAGCCTTTCTCTTCCTACTGCTTCTACGTGGTGCATCTCCTGTGGCTGCAGCAGAGGTAGTGGCAGGTTGCTAATGACCTTGCCCGGACTGCTTAGATGCTTTCGGCCTACGCCCTCTGGGTTTTGGAGCCCATGAGGGTTCCGCCAAAGACTGCTCCACCTGCACCTGTGCAGGGGCAGATAGGGGCAGATTCGGCCACCTGGAGAGGAGACAGCATTGCGGGTACTGGTTGAGAGAGGGGCAACGGGTGAGACGTGTGAGTGCTTTGAGTGGCGTCTCCACTTCCATGTTCCCTTTCGCCTTCATCCCTCTCCTGGACCGGGCCTACATCTCTTCTGTCACCCTGCTGGAGCACAGTTAGGAGGACATGTGTGATGCCTTGTAAGCTCAGTTGTAAAGTTTCTGTCTGCCTGTTTAAGGCGGCAGAATGTTGCTCACTGTGAGTCGGAATGGCAATTGTCAGGGCCTGAATGGACTTGTTTGTCAGCTGTGCTTGAAGCACAATGGAGGTTAGCCTTCTCTCCATCGCAGACATTCCTGCACTTACCTGCGACACTATCTCGGACATTTTAGCAGTTACCTGCGACACTATCTCAGACATTTCCTCACGTCCCTGTGACACTATCTCAGAGATTCCCTCACTTACCTGTGCCACCATTCCACTAATACAGGAGATGGACTCCTCCATCCTCTGCGCTATTGTGGAGAGTGTGCATGGCACCTGTTCCAGTACCTCGATCATTCTCCTTTTAAAGGATGGCCCCCAGGGTTCAGCATCTGTGTCCAGCTGAGCAGAGCCTGGAGACGAGTGCTCCCACTGACGCGGTCTCTCCTGCGCGTGCTCACTTGTATGTGGTGACTCACCAGGTGCCAATCCAACTAACTGACTACTAGGACTCACTGAGGTGTGAGTATCTGCGCTGGTGGTTGGCTCACTAAGATGTGACAGTGTGCCTTCAGAGGCCGGAAGTTCCTCTGAGGAATCGCTCTCTCCCGACACTGCGGTCGTTGAACAGCCTGTAAGTGAACAGAAGGCAATATTACAGATGTGTCATGTTGCAATGAGCATACTGAGGTGTTCAACATGCCAAGCATTGTTAACATCTATTCATGTTGTGTGTGATGAATGTTAAAGTAGTGTCACCAGATGTTTGTGGGGTGCCAGTCTCGGCGTCCCCGACGGACAGGCACTCGAGGGTGCGGCTAATCTCCAGGGATGATTCCTCCCCCTATGTGAGGACCACTATTTGTTGTGGCCCCTCTGCAGTCCTCGCCCTCTCGCGTGTATTTTGCGCTATCTTCTGGAAGGGGAGAAAGTACAGACGTGTAAGTGAGTGAATGAGGGTGAAGAGTCAGCCGATGAATGCATTGACTTGGCTGAGGCTGACCGTGATCAGGGGGTGAGTATCAGACAGAGACATCACATTGGACCAGGATTGGGTTGGGTGGTAGTGGTGGGGTTGCAAATGGGGAGGTGAGGAAGTGCTCAGGAAGTGAAGGTAAATTGAGGATGAGCCTTAAGTGGGTGTGAGGAGTGATGTGATGGAGTAATCTTGGCAGTGCAGAATGAGTTGTGGGGCTTGGGAGGTGGTGATGTGCAACACGGAATGCAGGAGAATCAGTAAGTATACTCACTTTTGCTGACCTAGTTAGGTCATTGAAACGCTTCCTGCACTGGACCCAAGTGCGGGATATGTTGCTCCTGCTGGTGACCTCCTCTGCCACCTCAAGCAAGGCCTTCTTGGTGGCAGAGGCAGGGCGCTTCCTCTTGTCGGCTGGGTAAAATAGTTCCCCCCTCCTCCTCACACTGGCCAGCAGCACCTCAAGTGAGGCATCGCTGAAGCTTGGAGCAGCCTTGCCCCTGTGCTGCTCCATTGGGTCTTCTCGCTCCTTGCTGCAGCAAAATCCATTGGAGCAATGGCCCTTTCAATCTAGACGCTCCAGCTGACAGCAGGTGATGCGGGTGTGAAGTCTGACAGCAGGTGATGCGGGTGTGAAGTCTGCCAGCAGGTGATGCGGGTGTGAAGTCTGACAGCAGGTGATGCGGGTGTGAAGTCTGCCAGCTGCACAGCTTTCGGACGGCAAAGCCGGAAACAAGATTAATGGCTACCAATTAAGTCGTGATCGCGTGGGGAACGGTAAGTTTTTATTACTAGGGTTACCCGCGCGCCCATTCACCCTCCCACGGCCATCCCGCCGCCATATTAAAATCGTGCCCCATGGGTCTGTAGCATATCATTGATGCTAATTTAACAATCTAAAAGAGAGACCATGGGCAGGATTCTCTTCTTCTCTGTGGGTTAGTGGTAGGGAGGACTTCTAGCCACCGCTGTGATGCAGCCTTAACCCCAAACCATATTCGCTGGATCGGGGCTCATTTGGCAGGCATGGTGGGGTCCCAACAGAATCCCTGCCACCAAGAAGAAGCCAGCTGCTGTGGAAGGGAGAAATTATGCCGGTGCTACAGCGGACTGCCACTGCTGCACCAGAAGAAGTGGCTGCACATTTAAAGGGGCCAGAACAGCCCTGAAAACTACAGCAACAATCCTTTTAGGCTGGGATTGAGGTCTAAAAAGGTAAGTACGTTGGACCATTATGCAGGGAGAGGAGGCCACTGCCATACCCTTTTCCTCCATACGTCAATCTTGGGGTCTTACTGCTACTGGCCCAGGGCCTACTGCTACCTTTCTTCTGGTTCTCCTGGAGTTGGCGGACACAGTGGTGGTAAGTAGGGAAATCAGCTGGGAACCCAGACCTCGCTTTCCTGCCAGCATTTCCACGTAGTGGGAAGGCTCGGAGTGGCCAGTGGCCTAACCATGAGGCAGGGGGAGGAGTGGAAATTGAGGTTGGGGCAGAATGCGGTGCGAGGTAATACCGTCCAATTTTGTTCCATTTTCTACCATTGTCCCATCCAATTTTGGCTAGGAGAATGGAGGAAAATCCAGCCCCATATGTGTAACTAAAACGGGCAATGGAAAGATTGCAATGGTACAGTAGTTAGAATTTAGGCCAGGTTAGAAAGAATCTTACTTTGCATCAGCTTAGGCTAGTCCTGAGCTGGAAGTGCTACATGCCAATATTTATTGTCAAAAGTAGAAAATTATTTCATTTCCCAGCACTGGTATCTCTTGCCATGGTGAGCACAGTCCATCAAAAACACTGAAAAAGGGAAAAAAAGAGAGAATTAATCATGAAAGTGATGAAAACTAACAAATGACTTCTGTTTCCTTTATACCTCAGGATTGTGTCCTAGGTTATTACAGATTACCATTGAGATCAACAATCAGGGGGCCTAGGCCTGTGGTGTGGAGCTGTGTACAATGTCAGTGCAATAGCCACAGTGACATTTGTGACCGTAAGACCTCCCTATGTCAGGTACTGAATATTCTCTTACTGTTTTATTAAAATAGCTAAGGAAGTTAATTTCCAGCAAGGAGTTATCTACATACATTGTCACTGCTGTAATATAGGAATACGGCCTATATTTTTAGAGATCCCACCACCAGATTTTATGCTTTTTTTTTCAAAACCAGAGCTCAAAAGTGAAGCAGCCCTACTTTTAGGCTAACCAAGTAATTTTTAAAATCTTACTGGATTTAGCACAAATAGTATTTGGCAGATAATATGCATGTCACAGAAGTGTTGAGCAATGACCACCTCCAACAACAAAAAACCCTACTACCTCCTTTGACCTTCAAAGGCATTATCATTGCCAAGTTCTCCACTACTAATAACTTGGGGCTCACCACTAACCAGAAGCTTAATTGGACCAACCATATCAACACTGCAGCTATGACATCAGGGCAGAGGCCCAAATCAGGAGTGTGATGGAATACTTACCACTCACCTGCTGAAACACAAAAACAGATGCAAAAACATTTAAAAATCTCTATCACTCAGGACAGGGCAGTCTGCTTGTCAACGGCTCTGTTACTGGACTCAACAGCCACCCTCTCTCCACTGGTGCGTTGTGGCTGCAGTATGTACTATCTATAGGATGCGTTGCAGCAACTCACCAAACTTACTTTGACAGCAGCTCCTAGTCCTGTGATCTCTACCACTGAGAAGGACAAGAGCTGTAATATCATGGGAACACCATCTCCCCAAGTTCACCTCCAAATCACACACATCCTGACTTGGACATATATTGCGGTTCTTTCATTGTCACTGATTCAAAATCCTGCAATTCCCTTCCTAGCACCATCATGGAGAACTCTATCACTGTAAGGAATGCAGCAGTTCAAAAAGAAACTGCCTTCTCATGGCGTCCAGGGATAGACAATTAAGCAAGCCTTGCCATCGTCACCTACATCTCATGAGCAAATTAAAAAAGAACAATGTTTTATTCAATTCCCACATCTTTGCCACTTATATTGCTCCTTTTCTTTAAATTGTAAGTCATACAGTCAACAGTGTAGAGATCCGATGTAAGAGGCAGGAGAAGGGGAAATATAAGTAGAGGCCAAGTTACCTCAGGATCACTTTTGATGCTCCGGTATATTGTTTGTGGCCAGCTCTCAGCATGAAAATGTTGTGAGGTCTGAAGAAAACCTAAGTGGAGGAAAAAAATAATATAAAACATATATCTATATAGCACTTTTCATGTAATTAAATGTCTCAAGGCATGGCGACTAAAGACTTTTCACTGATAGTGGAGCAGAGGGAAAACGGGGGATGTGCAGCAGGCCAACAATAACAACTTGTATTTATATAGCACCTTTAATTTCTTTCAATCCACAAATATCTTCATTACAGATCTCAAATTCAGTCACGGCACTCTCCCACGGGTACTTGGCACCCATGTATCCTTGTTGTCGTGCAATGCACTTGGCAGCAGAAAGTGTTCCACTGCGGCTCTTCAGGAGGGTGCATGTCAGCTCCAGATGGAATACGTAGTAAAACATCCCAAGGCGCTTCACAGGAGCGTTTTCAGACAAAATTTGAAACCGAGCCACATAAAGATATACTAGGACAGGTGACCAAGAGCATGGTCAAAGAGATAGGTTTTAAGATGCATCTTAAGGGTAGAGAGAGAGATAGAGCGGCAGAGAGGTTTAGCGAGGGAATTCCAGAGCTTAGGGCCTAGGCCAGAATTGGAAGAGTGAATAGCACATGCTGGGATGCAGGGTTAGAGAAGGTTGAAAAGGTAGGGTGGAGTGAGGCCATGGAGGGATTTGAAGATGAGGACAAGGATTTTGAAGTAGATGTATTGGAAGACAGGGAGCCGGTGAAGGTTGGCAAGACATTGGTGTGCAGGACTTTGCAGAACCGGGTGGAGTGTGGATTTTCGGGTGAGTTGAACATTATGTAAGATAGGACTTGGGGGACCAGTGAAGAGATTGTTGAAGAAATTAAGCTTTGAGTTGATGAAGGCATGGATGAGCATTCCAGTGGTGGGTGAAGTAGGGAAGTAGGTGCGCAATTTTCCAGAGATGAAAATAAGCGGCCCTAGCAAAGAACCAGATGTTGGGTTTGAAGAATAATGTGAATAATCTTCCTGCGGGAAGAGGTTATTGGTACACTGTCAACAGAGAAATTACATCTAATACATCTTTTCTAACCAACAATCATTACTCTTTATACAGAAAGCAATTTTTCAACAATGGAAAATGCTATTTTTCCAGAAGGATGAATGACTGTCCTTAAAGTACAGCTCAGCCTTTCCTACAACAGTGCTCAAATGAAAGATCACATAGCTTTGATTTCAAAACAGTAATTTTTCAAAAATTTACCCATCTCATAGGGACATAGGAACAGGAGTAGGCCGTTCAGCCCCTCGTGCCTGCTCCGCCATTTGATAAGATCATGGCTGATCTGTGATCTAACTCCATATACCTGCCTTTGGCCCATATCCCTTAATACCTTTGGTTGCCAAAAAGCCATCTATCTCACATTTAAATTTAGCAATTGAGCTAGTATCAATTGCCGTTTGCGGAAGAGAGTCCCAAACTTCTACCACCCTTTGTGTGTAGAAATGTTTTCTAATCTCACTCCTGAAAGGTCTGGCTCTAATTTTTAGACTGTGCCCCCTACTTCTAGAATCCCCAACCAGTGGAAATAGTTTCTCTCTATCCACCCTATCCGTTCCCCTTAATATCTTATAAACTTTGATCAGATCACCCCATAACCTTCGAAACTCTAGAGAATACAACCCCAATTTGTGTAATCTCTCCTCGTAACTTAACCGTTGAAGTCCGGGTATCATTCTAGTAAACCTACGCTGCACTCCCTCCAAGGCCAATATGTCCTTCCGAAGGTGCGGTGCCCAGAACTGCTCACAGTACTTCAGGTGCGGTCTAACCAGGGTTTTGTATAGCTGCAGCTTACTTCTGCCCCCTTGTGCTCTAGTCCTCTAGATATAAAGGCCAGCATTCCATTAGCCTTATTGTTTATTTTCTGCACCTGTTCATGACACTTCAATGATCTATGTACCTGAACCCCTAAGTCCCTTTGGACATCCACAGTTTTTAACTTTTTACCATTTGGAAAGTACCCTGTCCTATCCTTTTTTGATCCAAAGTGGATGACCTCACATTTGTCTACATTGAATTCCATCTGCCACATTTTTGCCCATTCACCTAATATCCCTTTGTAATTTTATGTTTCCATCTACACTGCTTACAATGCCACCAACCTCCAACCCCGCCTCAGCTCATCTGCTGCTGAAACCCTCATCCATGCCTTTGATACCTCTAGACTTGACTATTCCATTGCTCTCCTGGCTGGCCTCCCATCTTCCACCCTCCATAAACTTGAGCTCATCCAAAACTCTGCCCATATCCTAACTCGCGCCAAGTCCCGTTTACCCAATACCCATATGCTCACTGACCTACATTGGCTACTGGTCCAGGAATGCCTCGATTTTAAAATTCTCATCCTTTTTCATAAATCCCTCCATGGCCTCACCCCTCCCTATCTCTGTAACCTCCTCCAGCCCGACAACCCTCCGAGATCTCTATGCTCCTCCAATTCTTGCCTGTTGCTCATCCCCAATTTTAATCGCTCTACCATTGGCGGCCATGCCTTCAGCTGCTTAGCCCCTAAGCTCTGGAATTCTCTCCCTAAACCTCTCCACCTCTCTACCTCTCTCTCCTCCTTAAAATCTTGCTCTTTGACCGAGCTTTTGGTCACCTGACCTAATATCTCCTTATGTGGCTCGGTGTCAAATTTTGTTTGCTAATGCTCCTGTGAAGCGCCTTGGAATGTTTTACTATACTAAAGGCACAAAATAAATGCAAGTTCTTGTTGTCTCTGTAGCTTTTGAAGTTAGATTTTGAGTACTTGGCTGCTAACAATCCTTCTCTACAAAGCAATAAATCATTGAGTATGTAACATGATTATGGACAGGAAAAATGTTATATGCTGAGCTAATAAGAATACAGCCTTGGTTTTGGCTGCTCTGAGCAATTCAGGATTTTTCCATCTCAGAATGTCAGTCAAAAGAAACTTCCTCAAATGGCTTCACAGCATTTTCCTGTGAACTGCTTGGGCATATTTGTTCAAAGTATCAGGGTAACATGCTTTCCCAAGTATTGCCTTTTTGATTGAAAATGATATGCGAACAGTTCCTGACTTGAACTGCCTAGATTTGTAAATAACAACTGATGCAGTTTATAATGCATTCATAAATCTTTGCTAAAAACTACTTTCTTCCCCTAGAATTGTCATGACAACACAGCTGGTGGGCATTGTGAAGTGTGTGCTCCTGGGTACTATGGGATAGTAAGAGGATCTCCAAATGACTGTCGTCCTTGTGCTTGTCCTCTTCAAATTTCCAGCAACAAGTAAGATTCTAGCATTCCAATTTTTCGCTGCGAATGGCAACATCAGTTTTTTAAAAAATGGACCTGAATTTTTGTGGGGTTCTCATGATCATTTGCCATAACTTTAGGAGATCAGCAGAACACCCAGACAAGCAGCTGTTTTTAGCCATTACACCATTTCTCTGGGGGTTCCACCATTCTCCTGTTGGAGAACATCTGTGGAAAGTCCATGCGAATCTTCAATTTAAGAACCCGTAGAATTATGAACATAAAATATCGGAACAGTACTCATCCAGATTATTCTGTGACCTAGGGGTCATTTCAGAAGCCATTCTCACCACTTTTTAAAAATCTTTTTCTTACCCAAAACTCTTGAAATGTTCACATTTTGCAAGTATGTTGATAGTTTCTTTTTGCCTATTTTCCTCCACCCCCTTTTTTTCTCAAGGTGGTGATTTTTTGCTGTCATGCATTTCATACATGCTGGTCACCCTCCAATACCTCTCCCAAATGATCTGCCTTCACTTTTGCTCCTAGATAGTAAGGGCAGGATTTTAATATGCTGTTAGGAAGAGTCCGGGGTGGGGTTGGGGAGTGATTTGCGGGTGCGAAACCCGGAAGGGAAGTAGACGGGTCGCAATTGCTAGGTTTCGTGCCTGGCAGCCAGCCTGATTGACAGACTGGCTGCCGACAGAAACTGCACATCCGAGAAGGGGGGAAGGTGGGCGGAGAAAGAGAGAGAGAGAGAGACCTCATCACCAGTTAGGATAGGGAGGGGTGGGGGGAACAAAGATTAGAGTGGAGACATCGGGGACGGGGGTTAAGGCAGCGTCGTTTTTAAGCTATGTTTATTTACTTTTTTTACAATGAGAGATGTAATTTTATTTAATTTATTTAGTCTGTTTTTCATTGATCCGGCCCTTTCTGCCTGGTTTTACCAGGCGTGAATCGGAAGCCGTGGAAAAGCCGCCCAGGTAACGTAAAAATCTTTTTAAGTGGCCAATAAACAAAAAATAAACAACCTTAAGTTGCCCAATGAGATACATTGATTATCGGCCCTCTAATTATTGGCCCGCCGGATTTAAGTGGGGGTGGGGCTTCCGAGTGACTGATGTGCGTACGCACACAGATTTGCCTGAGTCTCATTCAAAAACGTATGGGTTCCAGCCAGGATGTCTGCCCACTCCCAAAAACAGCGATTTTGATTGCCCCCCCCCCGCTGCCGCCAACCCACCCATTTTGTCCTAAATGTCAACAGGCTGTTCGACCACAAGGGACACCACGGCTGAGTTTGATCCTGTCCTCACCTATGTCCACTTGTCCAATTGCAGCAGCAAACCCTAAATAGCACCAACAGCCAAAACCCTGGCCATTTTTTCCCTCCCTAACCCAGGGGTAATAAGCCCCTACAGAGGCTCTGTTTGAGATCAGGTAGCTCAACATTGACCAGGGATTGAACCTAGGATCTGCTTATCTTCCATAGCTTAGCTAATCACTGGCTTAACCAACTAAGCCATCAGGACAGCCTTCACTAGAGATTTGTTGCACGATGATTGATTATCAGCAGGAAAATGAGGCAGAAGGTCAGGAACCTCATGTCCCACCTCATCTGAATTTTAGTGATGTCCCTGTGCTTGCTGCAGACACAGGCCCAGCTTTGCCTCCCCCTGCCCCTAACCTCAGGAAAACCATGGAAATCCCTGCCCCTTTTTACTGATCTTTGTTTCTAGGCAAATGAGCATTCCCTAGGGCCAAGGGGCAGGAAAAACTATCATATCTCTTTATTTTTGCATTATGGTGTTTTAACTTTCTCATTATCTGTGGTCTTCTAAAGTTACTCAATGCTTCAGTGAGGACCAAAAATTTAGCAGAACTGTGGAATCTTCTGCAATCCTGGTGGCAATGCCACTTCAGAATTTTCAGTCTGCCAGGCTGGCATGCAACTTGTCTGATGAAACGGTTCACTTGTTTTCTGGATGGCTTAAATGTTGACCCATGTTGAGATTTAGATGTACTATCATAGAGGTAAGATTCTTCCTGCAGAGTGATCAATTAACCTCTCAGGTCAACCCAGCCCTGCAAAGAGAGGTTCTTACATCACATACTAGTATTATGTTAATATGTATGCAGCCTGACATTTATTTGGCATTATGGTATAAAGCACAATATCTACAGATTAATTTGTTATCTATTTAGCTTTAGCTGACCATTTCTATTTAATTATTTTTAGCTTTAGCCCAACCTGCATTATGGAAGGATTTAATGCTTATCGCTGTGATGCATGTCAAGAAGGATATGAGGGGCAGTACTGTGGAAGGTAAAATGCCATTTTGATCACCTGTATGAAATATAATAATCCAAAGATTAATTTGTTAATAATTGGTAATAATATAGTTAAATAACTATGGCACAGTAAATAATTCCAAGGTGTTATACTTATTTTCTTATAAGTTTATAATGCTTAAAACCTTTTTAAAACATTACAATATGTAATTCTGGGGGCCTGAGGGCAAAAAGGTTGCATAGTTTGGGCAAGATGGAAATTGGGTGGGCATAGTGTGATGCCATACAAATGAGGGCAATATGTCATACAACCTATTTCTCATTATTTGCACCAAGCAATGCTGCGCGCAAAGGACATTTGTGCATCTCTTTAATCTAGTACTCCTAAGGGCTTTGGGGATTTAAAATGTAAAAGACTGGTTTCCTGAAATCATTCAATCGCAGAACGATCATTTGTTTTTGGGAAACCTGCCCAATGGGAAAGCGGCAACACAGTGATGGATTTTTTTTAACTTGTTGGGTTGGGAATGCAGGCCCCACTTACGCTGCGGCAAGGCGTAAGTGGGCCTGCAGGTACCTGAGCAGGCACTTTTTGGCACTAGAAATGGTGGGGTGGTTGCGTGCAATATGTAAATGCCTCTGATCCCAGGATATAGGACTGGATCAGAGACATATCCACGGGGTGAGTGAAATTTCCCTGATCCATAAGAACATAAGAAATAGGAGCAGGAGTAGGCCAATCGGCCCCTCGAGCCTGCTCCGCCATTCAATAAGATCATGGCTGATCTGATCCTAACCTCAAATCTAAATTCATGTCCAATTTCCTGCCCGCTCCCCGTAACCCCTAATTCCCATTACTTCTAGGAAACTGTCTATTTCTGTTTTAAATGTATTTAATGATGTAGCTTCCACAGCTTCCTGGGGCAGCACATTCCACAGACCTACTACCCTCTGAGTGAAGAAGTTTCTCCTCATCTCAGTTTTGAAAGAGCAGCCCCTTATTCTAAGATTATGCCCCCTCGTTCTAGTTTCACCCATTCTTGGGAACATCCTCACCGCATCCACCCGATCAAGCCCCTTCACAATCTTATATGTTTCAATAAGATCGCCTCTCATTCTTCTGAACTCCAATGAGTACAGTCCCAATCTACTCAACCTTTCCTCATATGTCCACCCCATCATCCCCGGGATTAACCGAGTGAACCTTCTTTGTACTGCCTCGAGAGCAAGTATGTCTTTTCTTAAGTATGGAGACCAAAACTGTATGCAGTATTCCAGGTGCGGTCTCACCAATACCTTATATAACTGCAGCAATACCTCCCTGTTTTTATATTCTATCCCCCGAGCAATAAAAGCCAACATTCCGTTGGCCTTCTTGATCACCTGCTGCACCTGCATACTAACTTTTTGATTTTCTTGCACGAGGACCCCCAGATCCCTTTGTACTGCAGTACTTTCCAGTTTCTCGCCATTAAGATAATAACTTGCTCTCTGATTTTTCCTGCCAAAGTGCATAACCTCACATTTTCCAATATTGTATTGCATCTGCCAAATCTCCACCCACTCACCCAGCCTGTCTATATCCCCTTGTAGGTTTTTTATGTCCTCCTCACTCTCTACTTTCCCTCCCATCTTTGTATCATCTGCAAACTTTGATAAGTTACACTCGGTCCCCTCCTCCAAATCGTTAATATAGATTGTAAAGAGTTGGGGACCCAGCACCGACCCCTGCAGAACACCACTGGTTACTGGTTGCCAGTCCGAGAATGAACCATTTATCCCAACTCTCTGCTTCCTGTTAGATGACCAATCCTCCACCCATGCCAGAATATTACCCCCAATCCAGTGATTCTTTATCTTGAGCAATAATCTTTTATGTGGCACCTTGTCGAATGCCTTCTGGAAGTCTAAATACACTACGTCCACTGGTTCCCCTTTATCCACCCTGTACGTTATGTCCTCAAAGAACTCAAGCAAATTTGTCAGACATGACTTCCCCTTCGTAAAGCCATGCTGACTTTGTCCTATTAAATTATGTTTATCCAAATGTTCTGCTACTGTCTCCTTAATAATAGACTCCAAAATTTTACCCACCACAGATGTTAGGCTAACTGGTCTATAATTTCCAGCCTTCTGCCTACCACCCTTTTTAAATAAGGGTGTTACATTGGCAGTTTTCCAATCTGCCGGGACCTTTGCCGAGTCCAGAGAATTTTGGAAAATTATTACCAAAGCATCCACAATCCCTACTGCCACTTCCCTCAAGACCCTGGGGTGTAAGCCATCAGGTCCAGGGGATTTATCCGCCTTGAGTCCCATTAATTTACTGAGTACCAATTCCTTAGTGATTTTAATCATATTTAGCTCCTCCCCCCTCGAGTCCCCTGTTTGTCCAGTGTTGGGATATTCTTAGTGTCCTCTACCGTAAAGACTGAAACAAAATATTTGTTCAGCATTTTTGCCATCTCCATGTTTCCCACCATTAACTTCCCGGTCTCATCCTCTAAGGGACCTACGTTTGCCTTAGCCACCCTTTTTCTTTTTATATAACTATAGAAACTCTTGCTATCTGTTTTTATATTTTTTGCTAATTTATTTTCATAATCTATCTTCCCTTTCTTAATCAATCCTTTAGTTACTTTTCGCTGTCTTTTGAAGACTTCCCAATCTTCTATCCTCCCACTAAGTTTGGCTACCTTATATGTCCTTGTTTTTAGTCGGATACTATCCTTAATTTCTTTACTTAGCCACGGAAGGCTGTCATTTCTTTTACACCCTTTTTTCCTCAGTGAAATATATATTTTTTGAAAGTTGTAAAATAACTCCTTGAATGAACACCACTGTTCATGTACCGTCTTACCCTTTAATCTATTTTCCCAGTCCACTTTAATCAATTCCGCTCTCATACCATCATAGTCTCCTTTATTCAAGCTCAGTACGCTTGTTTGAGAACCAACCTTGTCACCCTCTAATTGGATATGGAATGTAACCATGTTATGGTCACTCATTCCAAGGGGATCCTTAACTAGGACATTATTAATTAATCCTGGCTTATTACACAAGACCAGGTCCAAGGTTGCTTTCCCCCTTGTAGGATCAGTTACATACTGCTCAAGAAATCCATCCCTAATACACTCAATAAACTCTTCCTCAAGGCTGCCCTGCCCAATTTGATTTGTCCAGTTAATATGATAGTTAAAATCCCCCATAATTATAGCTGTTCCCTTATTACATGCCCCGACTATTTCCTGATTAATACTTCATCCAGCAGAGTTGCAACTATTAGGAGGCCTATATACTGCTGCTTTTATTCCCCAATCTCAGTCTTCTACTCTCAGGTCCACTGCCGCTCTGCGGAAAAAGTTCGGAAAAGCAAGGCAAAGCAGCACCTCCTTCCCCCACTGCACCGAACTCCCACACGTACCAAACTCTCAGCAGCTCACACTGTGTTGTTCGCACTGACAGGCCCCTGTATTTCTACAGTTTGTGACTCAGATGAGTCAGGCCTGCCCCACCTTCAAGTACCAGTTTAATCTCGCTAACCAATTAACTTGCTGCAGCAGCTCTCTCTGCTGAAGCCTGACAGAAACTTTAAAATTGAATTTAAATGGTTGAAGCAATATGCACTAGATTTAAAGAGATTAACCCTTAAACTCCCACACGTACCAAACTCTCAGCAGCTCACACTGTGTTGTCCGCACACCGTGCTGTTCGCACTGACAGGCCCCTAAAGGCTTCTCCCAGAATTTCTAGGAATTCAACTCACTGATTTTACAGTTTATGTTTAGCAATGTATTTGAATATTACTGTTTTCAAATAATGATTTTGTTATTTTTAGGTGTGCACCTGGTTACTATGGTAATCCAAGAATTGAAGGAAGCTCTTGTGTCGAATGTGAGTGTGATTCTATTGGTTCGTTACCTGTACCATGTGACAAAGTCACTGGTCAGTGTAATTGCAAACCAGGAATGAAGGGCTGGACCTGTGATAGATGCATGGAGTGGCATGTTCGTGAGGGCACGGAATGTATCTGTACGTATCCTAATATCAAACATTATTACAATTGTGTGCTGACTTGTCTCCATGTACATCAGAACATAATAACATAAGAAATAGGAGCAGGAGGAGGCTATCCAGCCCCTCGAGCCTGCTCTGCCATTCAACATGATCGTGGCTGATCTTCTACCTTAACGCCATTTTCCTTCACTGTCTCCATATCCTTTGATGCCTCTAATATCTAGAAATCTATCGATCTCTGTTTTGAATGTACTCAATGACTGAGCCTCCACAGCCCTCTGGGGTAGAGAATTCCAAAGATTCACCACCCTCTGAGTGAAGAAATTTCTCGTCATCTCAGTCCTAAATGGCCTATCCCTTATTCTGAGACTGTGACCCCTGGACATAGATTCCCCAGCCAGGGGAAACATCCTCTTGCATCTACCCTGTCGAGCCCTGAATGTCATGATGGAGAACATTTTCTCCAACATGAGAGTCTCGGATGGCTGGACTTTATAATCCATACAATTATTGACTCATCAGTTTAGGCAAGTTTAAGCAACACATAAAGGTAGCTGATTTTGCAGCATTCTATCCAAATAGCCTCTAACCTCAGTCTTTGATGGTTTAGTACTGATGCTGTTGAAATCATTTATATCAAAATGCAATTCTTCAGGCCTTAGAATAATCCAGTAATTTTAAGTGTGACAATTTTGCATACTTTCTTAATCAAGCCAAGATGTTGAGTTTAATGCTGGTATATTTCTAATAAGAAACTTATTATACCCAGTAATCTGCTTTTTTAAGCAGATCTGCAACAGTCTTTCCAGCCTACTGTTATAGAGTCAGTTTTGCCGCTGCTTTGTTACATTGATAGTCTTGTTCATTTAGTGCAATTCTCGACTGAGAAAATTGTATGGATTTAATCCTTGTTACTTCATGGATTTCTACTTCTCTGGCTTTCGGCAGGCTAATGATTGAATTCTCTATATCGTCAGAAAGTTCTACCAAAAATGGAAATAGTTGCAGATTCATAGACCTTCATTAAGAATGGATAGTGTCAGCTTTTAAAAAGATCTTAATTTCACTTCTATTCTGTGTAACAAATAAAGGTGGCTGATTTTTTTTTAGAGTTCTATACAAATGACCACTAATCTCAGTCTTATATGATTTAATACTGAAACTGTTGAAATCATTTACAGTAATATTTATTGTTAAATTTCAGTGGACTTAATTTGCCTGCTACCATCATTGCTACTACCCACAAATTGCATTTTAAGGAGTTAAATAAGACTATAGATAGCTATGAAGCTGAGTTAGTTAATTGTGAGGTAGGCAAAAAGTATTTTTAAAATCATTGCAAGGATTTTTTTTCTTGAGAAACCTAGGTGAAAGGCTGAGGCCTGTACAGACAGAACTACAAAGGTTGAAAAGAAAACCAGCCATAAAGCTTAGTGGCCATGGCCAGAAATCGCGCAAAGCTCACTGCGAATTAAATTAACAAAATTACTTACTGTGGGTTCTGTGGCGTCGAATTGATTGAATTTGAACTTTAAAAAAATTGTGCGCCATCAACTCAGCCTCTGAGCAGCGTGAGTTGCTGCTGCTGAAAAAGTCTGTGAGAGGAGAAGACACGCCCACAAAATCTGTCAGGAAGAGAAGTCATGCCCACAGATTCAGGCTGCATTGCTCAAGCAGGCAAGCAGACTTCATTCATTTAAAGTTAGTATTCTGGATGTAATTGTAAATAAAAATTTTAATGTTTTTTAATAAAAAGCCAAAGAAATAATTGAATTAAATAGAAGAATCAGAAGGGAAAAATAAAAATAAATTAATTTTTAATTTAAAAAAAAGTTTTAATGGCCAAAAACTACTAAAATAAGGAGTAATATGAGACTCCACATTTTTAAAAGTTAATTTTTAGTTGTTTGGCAGTCATTAAGACTTATCGTACTGTTAAAACTTAGTTTGGACCTGGTATTTTTAAGCGTTTCTGTTTGGTGGCATAATTGTTACTATCCAGCTGGGCAGATAAGCAAGTTTGCACTTTTTAAATGATTTCCCTGATTGCAGCGTGCGATGTCCCTTTAATTCGAAGCTGACATATCGCCAGCGAACCACAAGGAGCAAGTTCCGGATTTCTCTGTTTCACTGTGCATGTGCGAACGCCGGAACATGCTCCTTCAATTCATCACTAACACCGGAGAGCGCTGTCGAGCCCCTCCATTATTTTGGGAGCGATTTCTGCCTTGATAAGTCTTGAAGATTTGAGATTGGAAATTACTGTTTATGATTTTAGTTGATAAATGCTTAACACGTTGGTATGCATTACTCTGTCCATTATTTAACCAGAGGCAATAACCTGTAGTTAACTTCCCTTTGAATTTATGGAAAGCCTTATTAATGATACATTCCCTTAAAAAGCACAGTTTTAAACTGTGGTAAATACCTCTGTTAAAATAGCAGTCAGGGGAATGTCAATTAATTTTTATTCATTCATGGGATGTGGGCGTTACTGGCAAGGCCAGCATTTATTGCCCATTCCTAATTGCCCTTAAGAAGGTGGAGGTGAGCTGCCTTCTTGAACCGCTGCAGTCCGTGTGGCGAAGGTTCTCCCACAGTGCTGTTAGGAAGGGAGTTCCAGGATTTTGACCCAGCGATGATGAAGGAACGGTGATATAGTTCCAAGTCAGGATGGTGTGTGACTTTGAGGGGAAAGTGCAGGTGGTGGTGTTCCCATGCACCTGCTGCCCTTCTCTTTCTTGATGGTAGAGGTCGCGGGTTTGGGAGGTGTTGTCGAAGAAGCCTTGGCAAGTTGCTGCAGTGCATCTTGTAGATGGTACACACTGCAGCCATGGTGCACCGGTGATAGAGGGAGTGAATATTTAAGATGGTGGATGACGTGCCAATCAAGCGGGCTGCTTTGTTCTGGATGGTATGAAGCTTCTTGAGTGTTGTTGGAGCTGCACTCATCCAGGCAAGTGGAGAGTATTCCATCACACTCCTGACTTGTGCCTTTTAGATGGTGAAAAGGCTTTGGGGAGTCAGGAGGTGAGTCGCTCGCTGCAGAATATCCAGCCACTGACCTGCTCTTGTAGCCACAGTATTTATATGGCTGGTCCAGTTAAGTTTCTGGTCAATGGTGACCCCCAGGATGTTGATGGTGGGGGATTCGGCGATGGTAATGCAGTTGAATGTCAAGGGGAGGTGGTTAGCCTGGATGTTGTCCAGGTCTTGCTACATGCGGGCACGGACTGCTTCATTATCTGCGGAATTGTGAATAGAGGTGAACACTGTGCAATCATCAGCGAACATCCCCTTTTCTGACCTTATGATGGAGGGAAGGTCATTGATGAAGCAGCTGAAGATGGTTGGGCCTAGGACACTGCCCTGAGGATCTCCTGCAGCAATGTCCTGGGGCTGAGATGATTGGCCTCCAACAACCACTCCCATCATCCTTTGTGCTCGGTATGATTCCAGCCACTGGAGAGTTTTCCCCCGATTCTCATTGACTTCAATTTTACTAGGGCTCCTTGATGCGACACTCGATCAAATGCTGCTTTGATGTCAAGGGCAGGCCCTCTCACCTCACCTCTGGAAATCAGCTCTTTTGTCCACGTTTGGACCAAGGCTGTAATGAGGTCTGGAGCTGAGTAATCCTGGCGGAATCCAAACTGAGCTTCGGTGAGCAGGTTATTGGTGAGTAAGTGCCGCTTGATAGCACTGTTGCCAACACCTTCCATCACTTGACTGACGATTGAGAGTAGACTGATGGGGCGGTAATTGGCCAGATTGGATTTGTCCTGCTTTTTGTGGCCAGGACATACCTGGGCAATTTTCCACATTGTTGGGTAGATGCCAGTGTTGTAGCTGTACTGGATCAGCTTGGCTAGAGGCGCGGCTAGTTCTGCAGCATAAGTCTTCAGCACTACAGCCGCGATGTTGTCGGGGCCCATAGCCTTTGTTGTATCTTGTGCACTCAGCCATTTCTTGATATCATGTGGAGTGAATCGAATTGGCTGAAGACTGGCTTCAGCGATGGTGGGGATCTCGGGAGGAGGCCGAGATGGATCATCCACTCGGCACTGCTGGTTAAAGGTGGTTGCAAACGCTTCAGCCTTGTCTTTTGCACTCACGTGCTGGACTCTGCCATCATTGAGGATGGGGATGTTCACGGAGCCTCCTCATCCCATTAGTTGTTTAATTGTCCACCACCATTCATGACTGGATGTGGCAGGACTGCAGAGCTTTGATCTGATCCTTTGGTTGCGGGATTGCTTAGCTCTGCCTGTGGCATGCATGTAGAATAAACACGTTAAGTGTTCATCCACTAATATTGCCAACAGTAATTTCTAGCCTGTCGTAAGGTAGTATAACCATTCAGTACTTCTGTCTGTGAATGTATCCTTTACTTCCAAAATTAGTTACAGAGTTCATACGGAAACCTTCCACTTCAGGGAGATCTAAGTTTTATTATTAAAATAGGCATACTGATTTAAACATGGTGAGAAAATTGTATATTTTGACAAGTTTTTAACCATGCAGGAATTGAATAAGTAATTCTCAGTCACACTAATAATCTCTACATGGTAAAGCATAAGAAAAACTTGCAAATGCTTGAAATAATGATCTGTTCCTGCTGAGCTACAGTCATTTTCTATCATTCTAAGGAAATTGCTGATGGCATGAGGACTTTGTGTTTACAAACTAAGTGACAAAATTATATTGCTTGAATATATTTTACCTTGTAGATATAAAAGTAAATTTACTGATCTTGCACCCCCCCCACCCCCCCAAGCAGGTAGCCACTTTCAAAAGGAGCGAGGGTTGGAGGTAGGGCTATATCGCCAAAATTACGATTTTCTGAACTGATTTCTATTGAGCACCACTTCCCACTGGAATTTTGGGATCGTGAATTTACCCCATAACATTTCCCAATAAATTGCTTAACAGAAATTCAATTATTTTGATAAGGCATGATGAGATAGGAGAGACGTTACACAACTTTCAAATACATGCATGAGTTGTTGCCTTTGATTTGGGCTAAGTGTCTGAAATTGTGGCTTTTGATTTGTTTTGAAATGTCTGTTATGTTTTAACAGAAGGTTTAAGTTTTTTATTTTCACACTAACAAGTTGTCAGTTCTCAACCTTGGAAAGTGCTATAGTTCTCACTTTAACAGCAATTATTTCTAGATTGGTTATATCAGAGGCATTTGATATTTAGTTTACATAAAAGAAGAAAAGTTTCATTTTTTTTCAAATCATCATAGTATTCATTAAGAAAGTTCTCATATACACCCGTGAGGAGGTAACATTCCCAGAATATAGGGCGCAAGCGTTGTCACACTACAAGTTGAGAGGAAAAGAGAAGCAGAGGAACTGGTGGCCATCCTCAAGGGAGGTGGAAAGAGACTGGGCAGAAAGAGACACACTGGGAAGGGCAATAAACAAACTGCCAGGAGGAATGCAGGAGGATATAAGCAGGCTAGGAGAATGGGCAGATAAATGGCAGGTGTAGTTTAATACAGAAAACATGTGAGTTAATGCATTTTGAGAGGTAAATCAAAGACAAGAGGCTGTGACTTCAAGCTAAACACTAAATGGGGAGGTTAAAGGTTTTTTTTCATGCAAAGAGTTATTGGAATGTAAATGGGCACAGGTAGTGTTTACTGCTAATTACTTAAGAAAATAAAAGGGTTTGGGGTGAAAGCAGGAGGATAAGATTAGTTTGCATTAAAGTAGGAAAGAATTTAAATTTAATGCAGGCAAGAAATTTCAAATGACCTCCTATACCAAAATTTCTGTTTCTTAATCTTTATACCTTTGCTTGTTCCATGATTTTTTTATGAAAACATTTTTATATTGCTTTAATGGTAATCCACACATTTCTGTAGTGGGCATATATCAGTGTATAAAGAATAGAAAAAGGCGTTTTAATGGATGAGAATGGAAGCATTATGTTGTTTTGTTGTACACAATGTGGAAAGGGTAAGACATCTGATCAGTGAAGTTCATTTATGAACTTTTAATATTCTTGTATTTCACTTCCATGTGCACTATTAAAACACATTGACCAGTATAAAATAAATCAAGTACTCAAATGAGTTAACACCTGTATTAAAATAGCAGATTGAGAAATGTCATATAAATAAATTAAGTGTTCACCTGCTCCAATGACCAACAGTAATTTCTAGCCTAATGTTTTAAAATATTTTCAAGGATGGGACCTACATTATCTGCGAGACTTTTTTGCAATCATTCTTTGTTCCTTGAAATGTAGTAAAAATTGGCTGTGGAAACATATCCCTGTGGTAAAGACAGATTTATACTGAAATTCTACTACATTTTTATTTATTATTGTATGCCTGTAGTCTAAGTAGTTTTGTATTGATGTTGAATAAATCTTACACCAGCTTGTGATGATGAATGCACCGGACTTCTGCTGAGTGACCTTGAACACCTTAATCAATTGATTACACGGCTGAATCTCTCTGGACCCCTACCTCCTCCTTATAAGATGCTTTTCAGATATGAAAATGTATCTCAAGAATTGAAGGCAAGTATATATTTCAGTCTCAAACTAGTCTTTCAAGATATGCTAACTAAACTAGATGAAAAAGAGTAATAAAGACAAATAAAGGTGTTGTATTGAAAATATTGATTTGCTGTTTTTAATGTGTTTTGATGGTATTATATGAACCAGTCTTATTGTAAAAGTCAGCACTTTCTTCTGTTTATGGTTAGATAACAAAAATGCTCTTGTAACCAACAAATTGTGAATATTTTTTTAAAGATAAATAGTAAATGCAATTAAGCAACAATTTACATTTATGTTTGGCACAGACAATGACAGGATGGTAAATTTATCAAAAACTAAAGGAGGCATATGAGGGCCACTCTTACAGAACATATTATGAATTCAGGTGTGTGCAGCCCATGATTTTCTGACCACAATGGTCTGAGAATTGTGGACAGATTGTTACAGGTTTAGGGTCTTGCCTTAGATACTCTTTCGGGTATAACAGTGCTCGACACTTTCATGAACAATCTGAGCATTTTATGTCCAAGGGTGTGCTCATCCTGCCCAATATACAACTGTACAATAGCACAACCCAAAGTGTAACAATAGTATCCCCTTGTTATCTGAAATGAATATTCATGTCTTTCGCAATGCACTTCTTCAATCTCTTCGAAGGTGGGCTGACAAAATACTTGTTAAGACAAGGCCAGATACGAATCATTAACATCATCATCATCAACAACAACAACAACATGCACCTTTAACACAGAAAAAACATCCAACGGCACTTCACAGAAACGCAATCAGACATAAAATGGATGCCGAGCCAAAGGAGGAGATATTAGGGGTGGCAGGGGAGGGGTTGAATAAAAGTTTGGTCGAAGAGGTGGGCTTTGAGAAGGGTCTTAAAGGAGGAGAGAGAGGTAGAGACACAGACAGGTTTAGGGAGGGAATTCCAGGGTATGAGACCTAAACAGCTAAAGGCAGAGCCACCAATAGTGGGGTGAAGGGAAGAGGATATGCACAAGAGGCCAAAGTCAGAGGAACAGAGAGTTTGGGGGAAGGGTTGCAGGGCTGATGGAGGTTATGGAGATAGGATGTGATGAGGGTATGAAGGGATTTAAACACAAGGATGAGAATTTTGAGGAATTGGGGGATGGGAAGCCAATATAGGTATGTGAGAACAGAGATAATGGATGAGCGGGACAGGATACAAGCAGCAGAGTTTTAGATGAACTGAAGTCAACGATGGATGGGAGGCCACCAGAGAGCATTGCAATAGTTGGGACTGAGTTACTTGTGTATGTGGGTCTCATTATAGCCCTGATGTTAATGCAAATTATTTTAATTCTGCACCATGATGAATTCCTGGTTTCGCTCACCATTTAACTCTATGTGCACTGCTCACCAGTCTATAGTGGGCATTAGATTAGCTGGAGAATGTCCATTCTTAAAGTTGGGATTGAGTGGTTTTTGGAATGTTGCTTTCAGCTGCTATTTGTGACTTATCATACCTTTGTTTCTACTTTATCAGTTGTGCAGTAGTTTTTTTTCTGCTGTTTGCTGCTAATTTTTTGCAATACAGGACTCCTTTTGCACAGACTTCTATCCACAGCACTGTTTCTATTACAAACTGCCGACCTCAGCTCTATCCAGAATGCTCACTATGGGTAGTCTACTGGGCCTTGCCAATGGCTGTCATGGATATGGAGTAGAAAAAGATCAGGCAGAGTGAAGAAAGGCAGTTGCACTTGCGCCTCAGGCATTTGGTGCCAACCCAGAATTCTGGCTCAGGTTCTATATTTTAACCCCAGCCGATCTACTTAGTCATGTCTGAGAAGACTCTCCTGACTCATGTCAGTTATGGCATCTACTGAAGTCTGACCAAAGACAAGGGCCCTGAATTTCCAAGGGGTTCTTCCAATCTCCTGCCACTACTTCAATGGGAGATTGGCAGAGCACCCAGAGAAACAAAGTAAATAGCTGTATTTAGCCATTTGCACCATTTCTTTGGGGGTTCCGGTAATCTCCTGCCAGAGAACCTCTGCAGAAATTCCAGGTGAAGATCTTGCACAGGTACAGCTCTGCTTGTTGCTATGTAAGTCAACGCTACATTCAGCTTTTATTAACTATCTATTAACATGCATATAACTATGAAAGACCCTAACAACAATTTTCACCCTGTATGCTGGTGTTTGAATAAGAAAAGCTTTTATTCCATTAATATACAGGTGGTGCCACTATTATTTTAATAAGCAGGCAGACAGAATGACAGCTGCAGCTCACCCTCTTATTGTTGCTTGTCTGCTACCACCACCACTTGCTCCTCCTCACTGGTGCTGGGTGCTACCTCTGGATGCTCTCTATCTTATTCCTCCAAAGTGAATGGTTCTCTGCTTGTGCTTATGTACTGTGGAGTGCTTGGTGGATGCTCATGCGATCGGCCAGCTTTTTGCTCTTCCCTGATACCAGCTACATAATCTTGGTAGGTCCCTGCACAAAGAGAAAGAGGATATGTGTTATCACGAGGAATGCAGCAAATTGCTGTGCACACAGTGGCAAAGCCAATACATTGCAATGCTACTATTGGACAGATGTGCTGCATGTGATTCACTGAGTGAATTTGAAGGACTAGTAAGAAGAAATTGAAGGGAAAACTTACCTTGTTGGGATGTCAGGAGACTGCATTTACACACCTAGCCATCTACTATGCTTACTGCTGATTGACCTCCAAAATTTCTACCTTCCTCTTCTGCACCTCCTTCAGCATTGAATCCCAATTTTCTTCAATGAAGGGGCAGTTCTCCCACTTGCTCCGGACATCTTTGTGCCAGAAAAGTCAGGCTCTATTCAAATCAACAAGCAGCCCTTGAAGAGCTGCTGCACTACTGTTGTACCAGGGAAATGTACAGATAGTGGGGGTAATTTTGACTTTGTGTGATAGTGTAAAACAGGCGCTATCAATTTAGCCACCTGTTTTACATCTCTACCGAATTTAATTTCCATTGATTTCTATGGATAAAGTTTATGATTTGGTTGAGTTTCTTTGGTATTTTTCTTGGATCATGCTGCTAAGATATATAAAAAGATTATGTTACTCATAATAGCAGGCATAATCCTATGAAATGTTTGGTGCTGTATATTTCAGAACTTTCGTGTGTTATGCAGTAAACGAGAGTACAACAGTGGAAAGTACAAGGTGTTCATTAATGTCTCATATACTAATTGTGTTTCAAAGCAACAACGCTGCAATATAATAAGTTATATAATTTCAGTGATGTATGCTTATTGTGAATGCCTCTTATAATTAGTGAACTTCTTCATATCTCTGCAGTACCTTATGTCGCCTCAGAGAGCTCCAGAGAGACTCCTACAGCTGGCTGATAGTAACCTGGACACCTTGATCACAGAGATGGATGAGTTACTGAACAGGGTACAGGACAGATACAGTAATGTAGAATTAACATCAAAATGTGGATGAATACTTAAAATTTCAGTTTGAATTTCAATTTCAGACCTCGTTTATTTAAGATTTTTATCTTTTAGGATAAAACTTTTGTGAAATAAATGTTTCTTTACTGCATTAGTGAACTTTTTATTTTTTATTTCAAAATATCTTTAGTAAATAAAAATAAAGATTAAATGTATGGCAAACAGATTAAAAATTACAGTCATTATGTTCTCAAGAGCTTGAAAATGAACAAAAGCATACCTTTGCTTCTTATTATAAAATTCTGAATATGTTCTAAATTTGACCATAAGCGAAAGTGCATTTGCAAATCAATTTTAAAATCATATTAATTCAAACTCTCTTTAGTTGGCTGAATCATTTTTTTAACTGAATCATTTTTATATTAAAATTAGACAACAAAAGTTTCTGCAGATGGTGAGCAAACTGATAAGGACACTGAGAAGACTCAGAAACGAGCAATGGAGTTAGAAAAATCCATCAGAAATACTCTGCTGGCTTCTCAAGGTAGACATCAACTCATTTATATAAATGTCATCAGGATGTTTTTTCAAGGCCATGCTCTACACATCACTTTCTGTGGCTCTTGACTTTTGATAGTGTTATAATTTCACATAACCATGATATGCAACCACATGTCCAAAGATTTCAGACCATGCTTATTTGAGTTTCAGACTGGATTAAAAAGTAAAATCACTAAATGGTCACTTCTTTGCTTTTATGGTTACACTATCAAATCAGATAGTCATCAATAATTTCGAACTCAGGATTACTGTGCTTAGAATTAGACATAACCAAAAATATTATGGCCAAATTTACAATATTTTGCTTCCTGTTGGAAGCCTAGTGCATATCAAAAATTCAAGCATGTGCTTCCCATGATTTTCTATCCAACAAGATTAATCAACAGAAAATTGTGGGAACATCCATGCAAATTCCTGATGCCCTGTGTTACAATCAAACCAGAATCTGGAGGGTTCAATGATGGAAAGGAACATAGTGTTAGACTGTATAGATGTAAGGGGTATGACAGTTCCTAAGTGATTTGACAGTGCCTCTGATCAAATTTTCTTGTTCTAGTGGCTGTATTGATAACTTCATTGATAACAATGGTTCATAATGGCATGTCAGGCTTTGTGCTGGGATCATAATTTTGTGAAATCATCTCTGTTATGTCAACTTGGCTCAATTGGTAGCACTCTCACCCTCAGTTAGAAGTGATGTGGAGATGCCGGTGATGGATTGGGGTGGACAAATGGAAGGAGTCGCACAACACCAGGTTATAGTCCAACACCTTTATTTGAAATCACAAGCTTTCGGAGCTTTGCTCCTTCGTCAGGTCACTTCACCTGACGAAGGAGCAAAGCTCCAAAAGCTTGTGATTTCAAATAAAGCTGTTGGACTATAACCTGGTGTTGTGCAACTCCTTACCTCAGTTAGAAGGTTTTGGGTTCAAACAAATAATCTAGAGTAACCTAGACAATGTAGCAGTGCAGATACTGAGGGAGTGCTACATTGTTAGAGGGGATGCCTTTTGGATGAGGTGTTCAACCAAGGCCCAGTTTGATTGTTCTGATAGTACAGGCAAATGCTAAAGATTCCATGGCACAATTCGAAAAGAGCAGGGAGTTTGCCTACATTTCTCTTTCAGCCAATGTCAAAAGCCGATACGCTGGTTATTCACCTAAGTTTTTTTTTGATGTGTGCAAAATAGCACCAGTGTATACTGATATAATGATTTCCAAAGTAATTCATTTTGTGTGAAACACTTTGAGACGTTTCTGAGAGACGTAATAAAAGTGCTATGTAAGTTTTGGAATTTGAAATTGTTTTCTTTTTGTTTTTCCAGATTTGAAAGAAAAAACTAAAAAATTAAATGAAACCCTTAGAATCAGAGATGGGGTTACAGAGAAAAATCTACAACACATGCAGAAGGATGTTGTAAAAATGATGGCAGAGATGCGTGAGCGATCATTTGATAAACATGAGGAAATGGCTGAAGTTGAACTTGAGTATGTAGTTTGAGTCTTTGCATTCTTCACATACTATAATCTTAGTTCAGCACTTAGTATTTAGTTCAATAACAATTTTAAACATGAATTGTAAAATTAAGGTTTTAATCAGCAATAAAATAATTATTTAATACATCGATTTAAGTAAAATGATAATGGTAAATTGTAAATACTTAAGGGAGAAAGAGGAAGTGGCTCATTGGGATGAATACAAGAACAAGCAGAAGCATATCAAACAGGTGATCAGAGAGTCTAAAAAGACCTAGAAAAATTCATAGCAGCTGAGGCAGAATATAACTGTAAAAATTCTTTCAGTATCACAACAGCAAAAGGACAGTCAAGGAAAAGGTGAGAACCATAAAAGAAGCAAATGGACTTGAAACTGACGACAAGCACAAAATGCTTTATATTCTGAATGATTACTTCCTCCTAGTATTCATTAAGGAAGACATGAGCAACACCCCCATCAAACTGAGTTAAGACAGAATTTATGTCTGATATAAATAAGATGAAAGTCCTAGACAGGTTTAAGGGACTCAAAATAAATCCCCAAAGATAAATGGTATTTACCCCAGAGTGCTGAGAGACAATAGGGAGGAAAGTGTGCGGCACTGATAATCATTATGAGGGTGAGGTACTAATAGATTGGAAATGGATAAATGTTCCAAAAAGGGTGACAAAATAGATACAGGCGACTACAAATCCATTAGTCTCAACTTCAGTTCCTTATAAAATAATGGAATCGGTTATCACGAATAATGAAAATTTGAAGATTATACAAGAATAATCTAGTAAACAGCAATCAACATGGCATTAGACAGGGAATTCCAGCCTGACAAATAATCTAGACTTCTTTGAGGAAGTGACAGTGGACTGTGGGAAACCTAGTGAGCTGATATGCCTGGACTTTCAAAAAGCATTTGACAAAGTTTCACATGAAATTCTACTAGTTGAGCTCAAAGTTGTAAAGGATCCAGGGTGAATCTTAGGAATTAATAAGAAACTGGCTGAAGGGTAGAAAACAACAGGTGTTTGTTTGAGGAGTTATGTCAGGGTGGGGAGAGTTTTGAGTGTGTTGCCCCATGACTTACTCTTGGGACCACAACTGTTTATAATTTACATCAATGACTTGGATTCAGAAGCTCAATGCAAAATAGTCAAACGTGTAGATGATGTCAAACTCGAAAGGGTAGCGGAATTGAAGGAGGCAGGTCAGAAATTACAGAAGAAATTAGGCAAAATATGCATGTGGCAGAGTAATGGCAGATGAAATTTAATACTGCCAAGTACAAATTATTACACGTAGAGAGGAAAAATGGGCAACACACATACTCCGTGAATGTTATAGAAATAGCTAAGGATGAAATTGAAAGAGACCTCAACATGTCCAACCAATGCGGAACAGCAATCAGCAAAGCCGATAGAATGTTGAACTATATATCCAAAACGGAGGAGGTCGTGATCAAACTGCATAGTGCTCTGGTCAGACTGGACTTGAGTACTGAGTTCAGTTCTGGTTGCACTTGAATCAGTTCAGAGAAAAGCCACAAGATTGGTCCCGAGGAGCTGATTTTAACTTGGCCAAATCGGCATTAACAAGGCGTTATTGGCTTCAGAATGAGGTCAGTAGGTTTACTGCATCGTTAATGTCGACACTCTGACTGCTGCCATTTTTAAAGGGGCCTACTGCTGGGTGCTTAAGCCTACCTTTTTAGGTGGTGGGCCATTTTTAATATGCAAATCAGGGTCCTATGATGAAATAGGATCCCGATTGCTATTTTAGGACAGAACTGAATGGAACATGCACCCATGCACTCTCCGACCAGGTACAGCAGAAACGGCCCCAAAAAAGGTAAGTTTTAAATTATTTCTGTGGGTCCAGGAGAAGCAGGAGTGCTGCCACCCCAGGCTTACCCTCCGCGATCGCAAACTCCTCCCTACTCCCCTCCAGGACTTAACTTGCTGCCGGCTGGGCTGCCTCCGATATTGCACAAACTCAAATCCGGTGAGCTGCATTGGGATGCCCGTTTGGTGTCTGCAGCTCGCCGGTTCTATTTAAATGAGGCCTGAGTCTTGAAATGACTCTAGCCTCTTTGCTCCCAGCACCGGTGAGCAGCCAGCGCACTCCACCACTCGGCCACCCGAAAGTTAAAATCTCCCTCTTAGTGTCAGAGGACTGAATTATAAGGAAAGACTGGAGAAACATGAACTTGTCACCGTAGAAAGAAGGCATCCTATAAGAGATCTCCTAGAGGTGTGTAGGATAGTTTTTAAAAAATGGAAAAGTAAATCTGGAATAATATTTTTAAATTAAATTGTAAGAATAAGGCAAGGGACACAGATTTAAACTATTAAAAGGTAAATTTAAGACTGATACGAATGAATAATTCTTCACATGACAAATGATCAACATTTGGAATGAACTTCCAGATAGAGTAATGGAGATGAAAACCTTGGAATCATTTAAGAAATTATTAGATGCAGCGATGGGGGGATTGTCGTCCATTTGGATGCATGTATTACGATCAGCTAAATGGCCTTCCGCACCTGTAATTATCTTGTGATTTGTCAAATTGATTAATTGCTCTATAATGGAAAATTTCTGGAAGACTGCAAAGATCCGGTTAGCACTAAAAGTACAATCCAAGCGGCCCAATTTCCCTAGCACCTCCCTCCGCGCGCGCCCCCCCCCCCCCACCCCCGCCCTGGTGCTAAAAAAACAGCAGTGCACCCGAAGTGCACTGCTTCTATCCAACCCATCCTGGCAGGCTTATATGTTAGCAGAAGAGACAGGGATTGGGGGCTTCTGGCTACTAATGGATAGATCAGCAGCCAGAAAGCTCCCATTTCCTGAAAATATCCAGAGAGTGGGGGGGGGGGGGGATGCAGGAGGCGGTGCTGGAGAATATAGAAAATGTCACTTATCTTCCTGTCTTTCGTCTGACCCCGAGACACCCCCAGACCCTCTGGTTGGCAGGAGTCCAGGGGCAGACCATGTTTCACTGGGTGCCTTTGTGTTTGGATGTCTAGCAAGCATTGCAGCAGAAAAAATGAGTTGGGAGGACAGGAAGACCTCCTTCCGCCTCATTTACTTTTCAGCATTGAACTTGCACCTACTGAAGTCACAAGTCCACCTCCCCACCTCTATTGGGAAGCCCGGGAGATTGTGTGGCACTGTAAAATGGGCAGATACCTAGCAAAATGGCATTTGCACCTGGGGAAGATATGCATGTCCTGGGGCAAGGGACAGAAAATCAGCCCTAATCTGTTTGTATCATAATGTACAAACTGTTTACATTGTATTAATATCTCAATGGTTTTGGACTTCAGTGCTGCCATTGCACTTTTGGAGAAGGTGAAAAAGATGTTTGGCGATCCCCATAAGATCACTCAAGGGCTGAAGGATGAAGTCATGAACAAAATAGCTGACTACAAAGAAAAATTTGATGAAGCCCAAGAGCTATTGAAAGAAGCAAAAGAAAAAATTGAAGAGACTAATCGCCTATCTGCCGTTAATCAAAAAAACACAACTACATTAGAGGTAAACTATTATTGCAACCACCTTGGTCCTAATCCCTTCCTAAACCTCTCCCATCTGTGCACTTCTCTCTTCCCCTTTAAATATCTTCTCCAATCCCCTCATTTCAACCAAGGTTTTGGTCACCTATTCTAACTCTCCCTCCATGGTTTGGTATCCATTCATTTATCTATTCCCCGCCCCCCCCCCCCATAAAGCATATTGGGGCAGTTTGTACATTAAAGGCAGTAAATAAATGTATGGCCATATTAACCTGCATCGCTACTTTTAGTGATTTGTGTATCAGTATCCCCAGATCCCTCTGCTCCTCTACCCCATTTAGACTCTTATTTTCCAACAAGTACATGGCCAATCTGAGTAATTACCTTTAACCCAATTCTCTGTTTTTATATATATGTAATAATGCCTCTGCTATCTCTTCCCTTACTTCTTTTAATATGTGCGATACAATCCATCTGGACCAGGGGTTTTATCCTCCCTAAGTTTGTTTAGGTTATCAATTATCTCCCCCCTTTCTATCTTAAATGTCTTTATTTTTTTTGATCTCTTCTTCTAATGTCATGCCCACCATGTTAGTCTCCCTGGTAAATACTGATCAAAGTAATTATTCAATATTCCTTGCATTTTGCTGTCATTACCTGTGAGTTTATCGTGTGTAGCCCTTAGTGGCTCTATCCCTTTCCTGATTTTTCTTTTGTTATTTATGTGTCTGTAGAATACTTTACTATTTCTTTTAATAGTCCTTGAAAATTTAATTTCATAGTTTCTCTTTGCCTTCCTAATTGTTTTTTTGACTTCTTTCCTAACCTTTTCGTATTCCCTTTTGTCATCCTCTCCTTTGTTGTCTATGTATTTAGTGTATGCTTTTTTTTAGTTTCAATTTTGCCCTTATTTCTTTATTCATCCATGGTGTGTCATTACTGGCTAGTTTGTTCTTGCTTTTTAGTGAGATATATTTGTCCTGGACCCCATTGATCACCATTTAAAATGTTCCCCACTGCTGTTCTATTTCATTGTCTGTCAGTAAATTTTACCAGTTTATTGTCCCTAGTTCCATTCTGATCCCCATAAAATCAACTTTTTTCCCCCAATTTTACCACTTTGGTCTTTGTATTATTTATGTCCTTCGCAATCTTTATTTTAAACCATATTATGTTGTGATCGCTATTGCCTGGATGTTCCCCAATGCTTACTTCTCTTATCTGTTCTGGTTCATTTCCCATTACTAGATCTTAGCAGTGCTTCCTCTCTTGTTGTGCTTTTTACATACTGGGTAAGAAAGGAATTCTGCACACATTATAAAAACTCCATTCCCTGTACCCTTTACCTACCACATCTTGCCAGTTTATTTGGGGGCAGTTAAAATCTCCCATAATTATTATTCTATGTTCTTTACTCATTTCACATATTTACTTTTATATTTCTTTCTCCACCTCCTTTTCACTACTAGTGGTCTGTAGTATACCCCTGTTAGCATGATCAATCCCTTCTTATCTTATTTCAATCCATATGGGTTCTGTTTTTACCCTTCTGTTAGTTATGTCTCTTTTTTTCTACTGCCATTATGTTATCTCTAATTAGTACAGCTATTCCCCCCCCCCCCCCATTGATTAGTTTGGGCTTTTATTTTTTTCCTCTAAAAGGCTCTCCCCTTCTTGCTCGTCTCCTGATGGTGTCAATCCCTTTACTGGGCTACAATTCCACAATTGCCCCCACTGCAGCACCACAAAAGTTTCCTTGCTTGCACTGGCAGGTTCACTCTTGATCGCCGGAATCCCTCCAGGAGCCTGCCGTCCATATGCAATGAGTTCTGACCCTGGAAAATGGGCAGAAGTCCCGTTCTACCAGAATTCTGTCCCATAGAGGAGAATTTCTCTCTTTGGATCTATTTGTAAGGATCAAAATTTGGGCTACTTTAGATCAATTTGATCTGGAAGCATTGGCCCTTTTTAAAAAAAAATGGTCCAATGCATATATGATATAATTTTTGTTGTCCTGCCATTAATTTCCTGCATCATGGTAATCAGTGCTTCTCATTCTTGGAAAAAGCATTATTTTTCTGAATGTCTGGAGAAGTAATGAGAAGGATGCCTTGGCAGTTCAGAAATGGGCACATGATCTTTGCAGATAAATGACTGGTGATATCTGGGTACTGGCTATGCATCCATTAGTTACAATGTGGCCTTTGTTTTAGCACCTGCTCCTAGATTTCTAGCTCTGCGCTTTGGAACAGTTAAACAATTTGGTCTCCTTTCTAGAACTGAGTTTTTAATGCAGTCAAATAATTTTAAAGTATCGACCCCGATATTTACGAGGAAGCATGGAGGGCGAAAATGGCCGGGACACATGTTGAATGCAGGGACACGGAGGTCCTGCTGGATTTAATGGCAGGTCCTCATTTTAATTTTTTTCTTCCATTTCCCACCTGGCAGCCAGCCAAATTGAGAGGCTGGCCGGCTGCCGGGTGAGAAAACCAGTGGCAGGAAGCCGCAACCAAGGCCCCTTGGGAATGGTTCCCGGTAATCGGGAGGGGGGAAGGCCAGAGATCGGGGCTTTGGTTGGGGGGGGGGCAGGCAGGGGGAAGGGAGGCCATCACAGAAGGGGGAATGGCCGGACATCGGTGCTTTTGTCGGGGTTGGGGGGGGCGGCGTTGGGGGGAGATCTGCGATCACGGCGGTGGGGGGGGTTAGAGATTCCATGATTGGCAGAGGAGAGGCCGAAGGCTTCCTTAAGGGGCCGGAGAGAGCACTCCTGCTCGAGCCCACAAGGAGTGCTGTGAAAGGCACTTACCTTCTTGATCCGGCAGCTCCCGCCTCCCTTTCACTGCCGGGTTTCTGGAGCTCTGGGAAACCTGTGCGGCAACTGTTAAATTTAAATCAGGCTCCCAATTGACTGTGGGAGCCTGATTTAAATGTGTTAATAAAGTGTCTCGCCTCTTTACAGCGGGACACTCGCACGCCACGAAACCCACTAAAGTGAAAATGGCGACAAGTGTGTACATGACAGGTTGGGGTCGTGTTCCCAGCTTTTTCATTTTTGACCCCCCACCTCCCCCCACCCTGGTCATGGGATGGTTAATATCGAGGCCATCTTCTTTCTGATACCTGTGGAAGGTTAAAAGTTAGATAAATTCTGACAATTCCAGTTGATCTATCATACTAAATGTGGCACATCATTTAAGTGTGTCGTTCTGAGAGTCTGGAGAGTTTGGAGAATGGGACTGCCACATTTTTGTGTTTCAAAAATGCTGTTTTCCAACAGCAATAGTTACTGGTTCCATGTATAAAAGGACTTACTGCACTGAAACTTTAAAAAAAAATGAAACATGAGTCTATTTGCTCATATTGTAAGAGTTGATTCCTTCCTTTTTAATATTTGAATTCAGAAAAGGAAACAGGCAGTTGAAGGTGGTAAAAAGGATACAGAAGACGTACTTAAGGAAGGTCATTATCTCGTAGCTGAAGCCAAACGTCTTTTGGAAGCAGTCTTTTTGGGATTAGATGTAAGTAGATTTTTTTTTAAAAGAAAAATTAATAATGATAATTATGTAGCAACTTAGCTACATAATGGTGGTGCATGGTTATTACGTGTGCATGATATAAACAAAGTAGGGGAGAATATCCAGAAATTTCTCACCATCAGTCAGTTGGATATAAGATAAATTACTTAACTTTTAGTAGTAAAGGCGTGAAGCAACTACCAGGGATTTGTATTTCCATGTCAAAAATAATGAGGTAATTGGTGTATTGTCATACCATGCGTAAAAGCAATTTATAATTAGATATCAGAGATACAGAAAGTTTACTTTGACTCTTCTAAAGCTGCTTTAGGTCAGCTGACGAACAGATCTTTTAAATGAGTAAAGTATGCACGTGCCAACTGTATGCCTCAAGTATTTTACTCATGTTGTACATTTTTACTTCATTTTGATGGTGAGATATACCTGGATATTTCCTGTACATAGAAAAACAGCTAGTAAAAGTGACAACTAATTATGCTATTCTTTATATAAAGCACATTCATCTTTTGCTTTACAGGAACTAGCAGAGCAAAAAAATCTGGAACCATTAACTACAGAGCTAAAAGATAAAATGGATGAACTGGCTGCTGGCATTCATGATGAGAAACTTCCAGATCTAGTCCTCCGTGCAGAATATCACGCTGCAGTACTGAATGACTCATCTGGAATCCTGGATGGGTAAGTTAACAACAACAACTTGCATTTATATAGTACCTTTAAAAGACAAAAATGAATGGCAAGCCAAATTAGGCAATATTAGGAGAGGTAACTAAAAGCTTGGTCAAAGAGAGAGATTTTAAGGAGGTTCTTAAAGGAGGAGAGAGAGATGGAGAGGTGGAGAAATTTGGCGAGAGACTTCCAATGGTGTGGGGTGAAGGGGAGGAGATGCACAAGAGGCCAGAGTTGGAGGAACAAAAGTCTCTTCACAAAATCATTTTAAGAAGAACCAACCAGTTTGAAATTTATGATGGAGAGAAAAATCAGTTTGAATTTCCAAGGAACAGTGTAGGTTAATTAAGCTCCCACAATAATAAGAAATTCAAAGAAAAGAAGCACTATATTATTTTAAAATTATTTGCAAAGAGTAATGAGATTGTTTTAAACATATAGTAAAATAAAACAAAAAGCGCAAGAAATATACAATAAGTATAATTTTCTGACTTTGGCTACTTTGCCCACTGATAGCATGGAACAGAAATTCAGACAGGCATTGTACATGATTTTCCATCCATTGGTTAAATAGTGGAAAATTCTGCCCAGATTATACCCAAATTTAAGATAGGTGGACAAGGTTCCTCATCAATAGCATGACATTTCAAAATTACCCCAATAGGTCCCACCAGCATGTAAAAAGTGAAAAGGTAGCTCAACAGTTCAGGTAGAGCTCTTTCACCAGAACTGAAGTTCTAATGAAGAGTCTCTACCCAAAATGTTATCATTGACCTCCTTCTTCTCAGATAGACTTGCTGTCTATTTCCAGTATTTTCTGCATTTGACATTGGTATGCAGTATCATGGAGCTACAGGGATGCTGATTGGAGCTCTCAATTTCCTGAATTCCCTATCAATAGATTGGGCATCTTGTTACAGGGTTGTCTCTACCAGAAAAGATCCTTCTGGTGGCTGTCAAAGAGTGGCACAGATGGTGGCCTGGGAGTAGACCAACTGCCTCATCATCTCAGCAAGACAGCTATGTTGACTTTCCCTGCAAAGACAAAAAAAAGCAAATAAAAGCAGATATAACTAATTGATTGAAGGGAAGAACTCCCTTAAAAGAAAACAAAACGTTCAACATTTTGTTTAAAAAATGGCAAGTATAAAAATATTCAAAGGGATAGTTATTGCTGATATTTTTGGTTATTGTTGTTTACAAATATATTTTTCTCTACAAAACAGCATCCTTGCTGAAGCCAAGAATCTGTCCTTTAATGCAACTGCAGCCTTCAAAGCTTATACTAATATCAAAGATAAAATTGATGAAGCTGAAAAAATAGCAAAAGAAGCCAAAGAGAAAGCCAATCAAGCTGTGAGACTGGTAAGGAGGAAAGCTGCCTCTTGTCCCTGAAGTAGTGTTGTAGGAAATCTGATTGTTACTGTATTGTACAGCGATGAACCACTTTACAATCACTCATTTCTTCATTAGCATGATGCTTTATGCAAATAATCAAACACAAATTAAATATATTAGCCCAGCAGAAATGGAAATTAATAATCACAATGTAACTATAGAGTATAACGTTAGCATGTTTTGAGAAATGTACAGTTTACACAACAAGTGAAATCTTTTTAGCCCTGATGTTACTCACAAGTGTGTAACATTTTAGTAAGTTTTGCCAGACTGTGCAAAATGTGGTCCAGTAACATTCAAAACATTGATGTTTTAATGTCAATTTCTCTTGAGAAACAACGATTTAGTAGTTTCAGATAGTTAGCACTGATTAAACTAACTTAAAGAAATGTATAATAATAAATTTTATTCTATATTCTTAGATATCATATTTCTGAGCACTTTCCTGATTGTAGTATGCAAACTAAAAGTAGCTTGTAGGTAAATTAAATCTATATTTAACATTTTACAATGTCGTGGTCACAGTCATAACTTTTACAAAGTAAAATATCATTTCGTACATGGCTCTTCTATATGCTATTCAATTTATTGAAAAGAAATATTGCATAAAATAATAATGATGACCATGCAGCTTTTTCATCCTTTTCTAGTTTATTTTACTTTTTAAGAACATTTGTCAATATTTCAGGTTAGGAATGGGTAGATAAATAGGAAGTGATACATAAGATGGGAACCCTATAGCAAATTCACAACAATTTTCCAATGTACAATGTCAATTTGTTGCACCACTGTGCCACAATGCTGGCTGCTTCTTACTTGTTGCTTCATAGATTTTACCTGTTTGAATTCTGTGGTCCTTGAAGTTTGGGAATTGCTCTCCATGCTGTCATTGGTGGATAAATCCTAACTCCACCAATCACAGCGTAGAGATCATAGAAACATAGAAAATAGGAGCAAGAGTGGGCCATTCGGCCCTTCGGGCCTGCTCCGCCATTCAAAATGATCATGGCTGATCGTCTAACTCAGTACCCTGTTCCCACTTTTTTCCCATATTCCTTGATCCCTTTAGCATTAAGAAATATATCTATCTCCTTCTTGAATACATCTAATGACTTGGCCTCCACTGTCTTCTGTGGTAGAGAATTCCACAGGTTCACCACCCTCTGAGTGAAGAAATTTCTCCTCATCTTGGTTCTAAATGGCATACTCCGTATCCTGAGACTCTGACCCCTGGTTCTGGACTCCCCAGCCATCGGGAGCATCCTCCCTGCATCTAGTCTGTCAAGTCCTGTTAGAATTTTATATGTTTCGATGAGATCACCACTCATTCTTCTAAACTCTATTGAATATAGGCCTAGTCGACCCAATCTCTCCTCATACGTCAGTCCTGCCATCCCTGAAATCAGTTTGGTAAACCTTTGTTGCATTCCCTCCATGGCAAGAACATCCGTCCTCAGATAAGGAGACCAAAACTGCACACAATACTCCAGATGTGGTCTCACCAAGGCCCCGTACAACTGCAGTAAGACATCCCTGCTTCTGTACTCAAATCCTCTTGCAATGAAAGCCAACATACCATTCGACTTCCTAACTGCTTGCTGCACCTGAATGCTCGCTTTCAGCGACTGGTGTACAAGGACACCTAGGTCTCGTTGCACCTCCCCTTTTCCCAATCTTTCACCATTCAGATAATCTGCCTTTCTGTTTTTACAACCAAAGTGGATAACCTCACATTTATCCACGTTATACTGCATCTGCCATGTTCTTGCCCTCTCACATTGGAGCCTCTTTGCATCCTTCTCACAGCTCACATTCCACCCCAGCTTTGTGTCGTCTGCAAACTTGGAAATGATACATTTGGTTCCCTCATCCAAAAGCAGCAAGCCTGAGAATTGGGAGCCATTTAGAATTCAGCAAAGGAGGACGAAGAGATTGATTAAGAGGGGAAAAATAGAGTATGAGAGCAAACTAGCAGGGAACATAAAAACTGACTGTAAAAGCTTCTATAAATATGTCAAGAGAAAAAGATTAGTGAAGATAAATGTAGGTCCCTGCGGTACCCCACCAGTCACTGCCTGCCATCCGGAAAAAGACCCGTTTATTCCTACTCTCTGCTTCCTGTCTGTCAACCAATTCTCAATCCATGCCAGTATATTCCCCCCAATCCCATGTGCTTTAATTTTGCACACTAACCTCTTGTGTGGGACCTTATCAAAAGCCTTCTGAAAATCCAAATACACCACATCCACTATTTCTCCCCTATCTATTCTACTAGATACATCCTCAAAAAACTCCAGTAGATTTGTTAAGCATGATTTCCCTTCAATAAACCCATGCTGACTTTGTCCAATCCCGTTAACGCCTTCCAAGTGTTCTGTTATCACATCTTTTATAATAGACTCTAGCATTTTCCCCACTTCTGATGTTAGGCTAAGTGGTCTGTAATTCCCTGTTTTTTCTCTCCCTCCTTTTTTAAATAGTGGGGTTACATTTGCCACCCTCCAATCTGTAGGAACTGTTCCAGAGTCTATAGAATTTTGGAAGATGATCACCAATGCATCCGCTATTTCCAGGGCCACTTTCTTTAGTACTCTGGGATGTAGATTATCAGGCCCTGGGGATTTGTCAGCCTTTAGCCCAATTAATTTCCCTAGCACTATTTTTTTACTAATACTGGTTTCCTTCAGTTCCTCCCTCTCACTAGACCCTTAGTTCCCTAACATTTCTGTGAGGTCATTTGTGTCCTCCTTTGTAAAGACAGAACCAAAGTATGTGTTTAATTGTTCTGCCATTTCTTTGTTCCCCGTTATAATTTCCCCCATTTCTGACTGTAAGGGACCTACATTTATCTTCACTAATCTTTTTCTCTTGACATATTTATAGAAGCTTTTACAGTCAGTTTTTATGTTCCCTGCTAGTTTGCTCTCATACTCTATTTTTCCCCTCTTAATCAATCTCTTCGTCCTCCTTTGCTGAATTCTAAATGGCTCCCAATTCTCAGGCTTGCTGCTTTTTCTGGCAATTTTATATGTTTCCTCTTTGGATCTAATACTATCCCTAATTTCTTTTGTAAGCCACAGTTGAGCCACCTTTCCTGTTTCATTTTTGCGCCAGACAGGAATGAATAATTGTTGTAATTCCTGCACACGTTCTTTAAATATTAGCCATTGCCTATCCACCGTCATCCCTTTTAGTAAAGTTCCCCAATCTATCCTAGCCAACTCACACCTCATACTTTCGTAATTTCCTTTATTTAGATTCAGGATCCTAGTTTCAGATTCAACTACTTCACTCTCCATCTTAATGAGGAATTCTAAATTTTATCATGTAATGGTCGCTCTTCCCTAAGGGACCCCGCACAACAAGATTGTTAATTAATCCTTTCTCATTGCACAATACCCAGTCTAGGATCACCTGTTTTCTCTTTGGTTCCTCAACATATTGGTCTAGAAAACCATCACGTACACACTCCAGGAATTCCTCCCCCAGAGTATCATTGCTAATTTGGTTTGACCAATCTATATGTAAATTAAAGTCACCCATGATTATAGTTGTATCCTTCTTGCATGCGTCTCCCCTACATCTCCGCTACTGTTTGGGGGCCTATAGACAACCCCGACCAAAGTTTTCTGCCCCTTGGTGCTTCTTAGCTCCACCCATACAGATTCCACATCCTGATTTTCCGAGCCAGTATCTTTCCTCACTATTGCATTGATTTCCTCCTTTACTAACAACGCTACCCCACCTCCTTTCTCTTTTTGCCTGTCCTTCCTAAATATTGAATACCCGTGGATGTTCAGTTCCCATCCTTGGTCACCCTGCAGCCATGTCTCCGTAATCGCAACTATATCATAACCGTTAATATCTATCTGTGCTGTTAATTCATCTACCTTATTGCGAATGCTCCACGCATTAAGACACAATGCCTTTAGACTTGTCTTTTTAAGATTTCTAGTCATCTTAGTTTTATTTTGCACTGTGGCCCTATTTGTTTTTCGCCTTTGTTTTCTCTGCCTTCCACTATTGCTTCTTCCCGTTCTGTCTTTTGTTTCTATCCTTGTTTCCCCCTCCTCTGTCTCCCTGCTCAGGTTCCCATCCCCCTGCCATTCTAGTTTAAACCTTCCCCAACAGCACTAGCAAACACCCCCGCGAGGACATCGGTCCCAGTCCTGCTTGGGTGTAACCCGTCCTGCTTGTACAGGTCCCACCTTCCCCAGAACCGGTCCCAATATCCCAGGAATCTAAATCCCTTCCTCCTACACCATCCCTGCAGCTACGCATTCATCTGGTCTATTCTCCTGTTCCTATGTTCACTAGCACGTGTCACTGGTAGTAATCCTGAGATCACTACCTTTTGAGGTCCTGCTTTTTAATTTATCTCCTAACTCCTTAAATTCACCTTGCAGGACCTCATCCCTTTTTTTACCTATGTCGTTGGTACCGATATGGACCATGACTCCTGGCTGTTCACCCTCCCCCTCCAGAATGCCCTGCAGCCGCTCCGTGACATCCTTGACCCTAGCACCAGGGAGGCAACATACCATCCTGGACTCACATTTGCTTCCACAGAAATGCAATCTGTTCCCCTTACAATTGAATCCCCTATCAATATAGCCCTGCCACTCTTATTCCTCCCCTCCTGTGCAATAGAGCCACCCATGGTGCCCTGAACTTGGCTCTTGCTGCTTTCCCCTGATAAGCCATCTCCCCCAACTGTATCCAAATCTGTTTGTGAGGGAGATGGCCCCAGGGGACTCCTGCTCTACCTACCTCGTCGTTTTACTCTGCCTGGTGGTCACCCATTTCCTTTCTGCCTGTGTAATCTTTACCTGCGGTGTGACCATCTCACTAAACGTGCTATCCATGATAATCTCAGCATCACGGATGCTTCACAGTGAATCCACCCGCAGCTCCAGCTCCGAAATGCAGTTAGCCAGTAGCTGCAGCTGGACACACTTCCTACACACATGGTCGCCAGGGACACCTGTAGTGTCCGGGAAGTCACATAGTGCAGGAGGAGCATATCACGGGTGTGAGCTCTGCTGCCATGACTTGCCTTAGATTTACACTGCGTTCACCTCTCATACTCTCTTCCCGCTCTTGGGATTCTCCTTTTACACTGCACTCACCTCTCGGAACTCTCCTCCCGCTCTCGGACTCTCCTTTTACTGATCAGCCCCTAAGTCCCAAGGACTGTGAAGTTTAAACAGTTGAGATACAGATCAGTCATGATCTGGTTGAATGGTGGAGCAGGCTTGAGGGCTGAATGGCCTACCTCTGTTCCTATATTAAACCAGCAGAGCAACAAGCAAGAAGCAGCTGGCATAATGGGACAATCGTGGTCTCTAGGTTAGAGCAATATAGGAAACAGTAGCAGTGAGTTTCAATCAAGGGCAAAGGGGCGAGAAGCAGCATATTCAACCAGAGGGAGAATGGATGGCGGGAGAGCAATGAGAAGCAGCTGCTGGGACCATAGAATCATACAGCACAGAAGGAGGCCATTTGGCCCATCGTGCCTGTGCGGATCTTTGAAAGACCTTTCCAATTAGTCCCACTCCCCTGCCCTTTCCCCATAGCCCTGCAAATTTTTCCTTTCCAAGTGTAGCAATGAGT
Organism: Heptranchias perlo; assembly: GCF_035084215.1. NCBI lineage: Eukaryota > Metazoa > Chordata > Chondrichthyes > Hexanchiformes > Hexanchidae > Heptranchias > Heptranchias perlo. The sequence goes on along the minus strand of NC_090329.1, from coordinate 68,703,551 downwards.
AAAGCAAGTGAATCAGCAAGTTTGACGTAACTGATATATCTAAATGATGTGTTTAAATAGTGCACAATTTCATAGGTAAAAAGAGATCCATAGACATACATAGGAACAGATTGATTTTGGTTATGCACAGTCATGATAGACTTGTCGCTTGAGTGATCTACCTGAAGGTATACTTAAAAAACATGAAAATAAAATTATTTTTCTACTGAGCTTCAGAATTTTGCTCCAACAAAATCAGGGATGTTAGACTGTGGCTACAATTTGATCATAATCCTGTAAATATTGTATTGTTTCAGTAATGGTAATTGTCATGTTTTGTTATGTTTCTTTAATCAGGCATCTGGTCCAGATGGATCTTTGAAGGAAACTGCCAAAACCTCACTACAGACTAGCTTTAGACAGTTGAATGAAGCCAAACGATTGGGGGCAGATGTGAAAGGTAAGCTGAGGATGGACTTATACTTGAACTTATAAAGGGACATATATGGCTAGAAATTAAATGTGTAGTTTAATAGCCCTAATTGCTTAGTGCTCAGTATCTAATCGAAGCACAACATAACAAGATTGCTTAAAGCTCCTGTTACAAAATTGTAATATTTTACATTGTTTTGTTGTGTCTTTTTGTTGCAGTTCCTTTGGGGTTAAAATCAGGTTTGTTTAAAGAAATAACTCAGCCTGGGAAATGCACATTTTGTTATGTAGTGTATTCTCTCACACAAAGATAAACTAGCTGGTATTATATGTTAATTACAGTTAATTGCAAAGTGGTTTGGGTGATATCACCAGAAGCACTTCCTGATAGGTTTTGTTCTGTGAATGGTCCATTAAGAGGAAAGGAATTTTCAGTCAGGTGAAAAATGGATTTGTAGCTGACACCTATTAGATGGGTACTGCAGACACCCCAGGAAGTCCCTGGAACTGCCTACATGTTAGGGTAGATTTCTAATTGGGAATGAATGTTTTTTGGGGTACAAAACAGGCATTCCCAATCAGAAAACTAGCTGAAGATCTGTAATGCCAGATCTCTGCTCTTTTTCCTCCGGTTGCAATTTCCTAATCATGTTGTGAAGTGGTGCAGAGTGCACCTGCCACTCTGTGGGTGGATGCATGTAAGTTAGTGTATAATTATGTGATGATGTCATATGCATGATTTCCCATAATTTCCAGCCAGTCAAGTGTTTCCTTTAACCATGCAGATGAACTGGACATTCAGGTTTTCTGGGTGCTCTGCTACATACTGAAGTCAGTTTAAAGAGACTAATACTGAGATTGCAACATTGCTCGGCCATTACGGAAGCTATTTCTTGCTATTTTTTTGTTTTTCTCTTACTGCTGATGTGTTTGAAGAGCCTTTGTGGCTATTGTCTGTGGTTCTGGAACTTTTCTACTCCTGTCCTTATCCAGTAAGCTAGTTACAGTGACAAGGGTTTCTGTTTAATCCCTAGGTTTGCTATATTAGCACTATCGTTCGCAGGGAGTGAGGGCTTACTTACAGGAACTGATCTTTGGAACTGATTCAGTGATTCCACCAATTATTTCTTCCAACAGAATATAATGAAAACTACTTATAGCAGTTGTTCTTTTCAGATTTATGTTGTTTTAAAGCCTAAAGACGGGTATATGGAGTTAGATCACAGATCAGCCGTGATCTTATCAAATGGCGGAGCAGGCACGAGGGGCTGAATGGCCTACTCCTGTTCCTATGTTCCTAGACTGTGCCCAGATGTAAATTTGTAGAATGTCAACAACATCCTCGCAACAATCAATTCTGATGGGATAGGCTGACTACCATTTCTGGTACTGAGTATTATCCTATATGACCAATGACCAGTCACCTTCTATATGAGTTATGACTGCTTATAGGCAGAAGAAGCAAACTGATTAATTAATGAAGAGTGAAGCGTGCACTATCATATATTTTTATAGTCCTTGTCCATGAAATATATCTACCCTATAATTTCTAAACAGTTTATTTTTTTAATAAATATGTTTTTCAACTAACAGGTAAGTTAACTTCTCTGTCAACTTTGCTTCCTAGTGAGTCAAGTGTTTATTTTTCTATACTCTCCTGAAAGTACTGATACATTCTGGGGTATGGGTGCCAACAGTCACCCTAGAACCTTGTTCAAATGACCATACTTCATTTGGGAGTATAGATAGTGACTGCTGGTCAGCTGTTTGACCATGCTGCGATTCACAGCCCAGCTCAATTCTGTCCTAACCCAATCCCGTCCTCGTTCAATCTCCAGAATTGCACACTTTCCAGCAGGAGTTACTGAAAGGTGATTAAAAGTGGCAACACTCTGATTTTTCAATTTTTTTTTAGCTAAGTAGTGCTGAAGCCAATTGTACCATCTCCATTGCCAACTCCAATTACGAACATATGAACAAGACAGACAGGAAAAGGCCCTCTGGTCCATCCAACCTGTCCCACACAATTGTGATACCTTGTGTATCACAATATATACACCCCCACCCCACCCATAACCATGTGATCTCCTGGGAGAAGCGAAAAAACAGATAAAGACCCAGGCCAATTTGGGGGGAAAAGATATGGGAAATTCTTCTCCAACACCTTTGGCAATTGAAACTAGTCCAGGAGATCACTCTGGCCCTGATAATTCTATGCATTACCTAGCTTTTGTAAGAGATGATCTCTGGCCCAGTCAGGAACAGGTCCAGCTCTCGCTTGAAGGAATAAGTTGAGATCATCAAACTCAGCATGGACCATGCATCAAATTCCTGGTGCATGTGACTCATCACCAAGACACATGGTGATCCACCCACTAAATCATAACTTGAATAACTCAATAGTATAAAGAAACGCTGCTGTATACAACACTGGCAGTTAGAAATGTCCAACAAATAATCTATTCACATCAAGAAATCTGTGTCACTACAGATGCTACTTCTTGAAATTTAATTGTTGTCTTTCAGAAAAAGGAGATAACTTGAATAACTTACAAAATAGGCTAAAGGATGGTGCAATAAAGAACAAAAACTTGCTGAAAGCCTTAAATGATACTCTTGCAAAACTCCATGCCATTCCCAACGGTAAGTCATTCTGACATGCGGCTTTGTATGTTTCTATGGTGGTGTCTTTTTAAGATAAAAACTGGTCACATTCTATTATCGTTTGTAAGTCTCAACTATCAGAAATTATGCACAGCTTCTCCTTTGACAGAATGGACATAAAATCAGTGGGCACTGCAGACACAATTTCCCAGTCTGTGTCTCCAGTAGGTGAGGCTCCCCGGCGGCAGCGCAAACTCAAACAATCTGTCCTATAATGCCTCCTTTTTGTTCAATGTTAACAAGATAGTCAAATCAATCCTTATCTATTTTGATGCTGTCAAGTAATTGCAACTGAGTGACGTGTGCATTTCTTTGAAACAATAGATGCAAGCATCAAGATACAAGCAGCTAAAGATAAAGCTAAACAGGCAAATGACACAGCAAAAGCAGTGCTGGCAGAAGTAAAAGACTTGAACCAGAATGTACTTGGATTGCAGGACAACTGCAGCAAACTCGAGGAAGATGTTGCCAAAGTAAACGCCGCCATTAACACACCAGCTAAGACGAGTAGGTTTCAGTTATACTGTTGCCATATCTTTATGTTTTACACAAGTAAATTGCACAAGTGAAATAGTTCCTCTTTTTTCTTTGCTTTATCTCATTATCATCTTCAAAAATCAGTATGTTAAACTTTCTGTTTTAAATTTTCTTCACCCTGATCTGACTTCTTTTGCATGGTGGCACATTTTAACTAAAAAGAAAACTGTGGGTGGCTAAAAACTTTTTGTATTTTGTATTAACTAAAAACCAAAATATTTTCCCCCCAAATACAATGCTTAATATTGGGGCTGATGATTCTAAATTAAGTCTGAAGTAAAGTGAATTTGAGGAATCTCAATCTAATACCCGCTGAGCATGGCTCCGCGACACAATTCTGCCCTTACATCAGCATTAAGCTGACAGTCTCACTTAGAAAGGCAACTTGGATAGTTTGTGTGGAAAATGCACATATTGTAAGAATGAAGAAGGAGTTGTTCTATTGTGTGGATTTGAGGCAGTCTGCTGAAGCAATATAATAAGAACTTTACCCAGCAGCTCACTTTAATTAGGAGTGCTCGATGGTACCACCAGAGGCCAGAAGTGGAAAATGTTCCTTTCCCCTCTCTTGAAATCCTTCATCTTGACTACTTCAAAAATTCACCAAAATATTTCAGAAAGTAACTATTATAACTGAACATGTGGAATATATAAATAATTTTTATATGAAACCAGGAATTTCCTTGGAGCTGCTCCCAGTCCATCACCGGAAGTACAGCAGAAACTCTGTTTATGCACGTACACTGGGTTTCCACCACACTTCTGGCAAAGTTGCAGTGGTGGAGTGGGAGCAGCTCCGAGGAAATTCCTGGCAATAATGTTTTTCAGAATTTTGTCTTACATTTTAACATTTCCATTTTTTTTAATTCATTCATGGGATGTGGTCGTCGCTGGCTTTTATTGCCCATCCCTAATTGCCTTTGAGAAGGTGGTGGTGAGCCGCCTTCTTGAACCGCTGCAGTCCGTGTGGTGATGGTTCTCCCACAGTGCTGTTAGGAAGGGAGTTCCAGGATTTTGACCCAGCGACGATGATGGAACGGCGATATATTTCCAAGTCGGGAAATCAATGGCATGTGCAGATATTTCAGTGCACTAAACCATGTATACAATATACACCAAACAGTGACAAAGAAGTGTTTTGATAGGTTTTAGCTAGGAATTAAAAATATCAAGAAAGAGCAGAGGTATTATTTTATTTTAATCAGTTATTTTGAACTAGTGAATTTAAATACATTCACCTGTGCCATTATTTTTCAATCTAAGTGTCTGGGGTGAGAGAATGGGTGTAAATCCAAGAAATTTGTGATTGCCATTGACTTAACTGGGGGTTGGAGCTAGATTGAGGAAACAATGATCCTTTTCTTGAAATTTTTATCGTAAAGTAGCCCATTTGCCTCACGTACATTACCAGCTTCATCTTCCACACACTGTGTGATGTCTGCAAAGTCTGTAACATTTCATCTCTGTTTCCCACTTAACATTCACAGCATCACTTCAGTTTTCTCATATTGCATAATGTCAGTCGAGTCTGCATCTTATTCTGTTTTTTAGGATCCTTGGTGAAAATGCAGACATCGCAAGGATAATTTTACAAATTCATGCTACCAACACAGAGTCTATCTTTCCGGCAGAGCATATCAGGAATTTGAGTGTGCACTCCCCATAATTTTCTGTTCATTAAAATCAATGGATGGAAAAATCTTGTGGTGCCTGTGCCCGAAATCCTGATCTATGCGCCCAACAGATGAGACTCAGTGAATTCATAAAATTATACTTCACAACCAGAATTCCGTATACCTCTGAACTTCTGCTCTGCCCAGAAATGGGTTCCAGACCAACAATTTTGCCTCCCACTTTAAAGAGTGATTTATTCCTTTTTTAATCAGCTACATTAAGGAGAACATAAACAAGCACACAAAAAAATCAAATACACAGCAAAACGTTTCCAGATGCAACAAAAATGCAATTGTTTGGAATCTTTCCTAACATTGAAATTCAATGAATAGTTATTTTTAAATTGCACAGCCAATCCAGAATACCATTTTTTTAAAAATGGGGATGAATCATGGCTTTTCCCAGTGGTTTATATTTCACAAATCTTATTGTTAACCATGCTGTCGCCATATTAACAATGTAATTGTTCATAGATCAAATGGAATTAAAAAGAACTCAGAGTGGTGGGTGGGTGGAGGAGACTAGTGGTGAAAAAGATTTTTCAGATAAAGCTCGTCTGCCACACATGTACCTACCCTTCTGGGCTTCTGGGTGGGACACTTTTCTGAGATTTTAGTTAAGTTAATATTAAATTGAAGAGGCATAGATTTTAGAGACCTTTCTGTCGGCTATGCATATTCGAGCCTCTTCTGGTACTTCTTTGTCGATTATATCAGTACTGTTTAAAGGCATAGGAATTAGTTTCCTTCAATCTGCGAATTGGAGGTTGGTAAGATCCATAGATAAGTGTGTGGCATAAATTTCAGTTTGAAAGGGTAAAAACTATTGTGCTGAGTAACTCCTTTCATATAAAAAGCTAGGGAAGATGTATCATAATGACCTTATAGATTCTAAGTCTAATTCTGACTGATCAGTTTGCACAATTTATATTTTTTTCTTGTGGCATGAAGTTGCTGAAGCTGATATGAAAGTTAAAGAATTAGAAGAAAAGACAGATAAGTTACTGGATAAATTGAAACCTATCAAAAATCTTCAGGACACTCTGGGGAGGAATATCTCTCATATAAAAGAGCTTATAAACCAAGCCCGTAAACATGCCAACTCCGTGAGTAACCCAAAAACAGGATAAATACAAGTTCAGTATTTTTGTTACTTTACTACTCTCCATTTCATTATCTAATTGTTACTGCTTACTTTAGATCAAAGTATCCGTCTCATCTGGTGGTGACTGTATCCGCACTTACCGTCCTGACATTAAAAAGGGCACCTACAATTCTATTGTTCTGAATGTGAAAACGGCGGAGCTCGAGAATCTACTATTTTATCTTGGTAGTGCAAAATATGTGAGTATGCATCTCCAGAGCTCACTCTGAACTTTTATGCCATCTACTGTATTGTCATGAAAGTAAATTTTAACACTAAACAAAACTTTGGGGCTGATAGTCCAGCTCCTGTGCAGTGCCTCCAGCGCTGGTGCTGTTCAAGCACTCTGCACACTTACGGAGAATGACTTGACCTTGCCTGATGACACAAGGCCAGCTTATTTGAGTATTTATCTGGCGTTTTGGCCATGCCACTCATGATATTGTCGGGGTTCCAGGGGGACGGGAGTAGGGAGATTTTGGGTGGCGGCAATCAGTTGGGGGCTGCTGACTGCCCGAAGAGAACCTACGGGATTTTCCAGGGTGGAAGGGCGTGGTGGCACGGATGTGGGGACACCGTTCACAGCAGTGGCGGAGAGTAGAGGGCGAGGCACCAATTATTTTTAAAGTTGAAGCCTCCATTTCAGCACTAGTTCCAAATGGGGTTTCTTGTTGTCAGAGTGCTGCTCAGGCCCTCCAGTCGCATGGGGAGGCTCCTTGTTTATTTTTTCAGGGTCTTGATGAACTTGGGAGGTGCCAAACATGCATTGGGATGCACTTGGTGCCTCAGATGCATTGTAAACCTCAGATTTCCATGCTAGTTATGTAGTGGTATCTGCAATCAGATTATCAGCCCAGTTGTTATCACCAGCTTTATCTGTTTTGTTGTGTGTCTCAAATGGGAGTGCTTACCACTGGCACCAGTTACCAAAATGAGAAAGTGCTCTATTTCTCGGCACTAATGTTTCATCTTCAAATATGAAATAAATAGAGTACAAAATAGATATATTCCTATAAGGTATAAAGGGCGCGCATTGAAGACTGTGAATGAAGGAACTCACATTTATATAGCGCTTTTCACAAGCTCAGGACATCCTTAAGAGCTTTACAGTCAACTAAGTACTTTTGAAATGTAGTTACTATTGTAATGCAGGAAATATGGCAACCAATTTGCACACAGACCACATAATCTGCTTTAGTGATGTTGGTCGAGGGATAAGTATTGGCCAGGACACCGGTGAGAACTCTCCTATTCTTCTTACAAATAGTGCCATGGGATCTTTTACTTTCACCTGAAAAGACAGAAAGGGCCTCAGTTTAACACCTCATTGAAAGACGGCATCTCTGACCGTGCAGCACTCACTCAGTACGGCACTGAAGTGTCAGCCTAGATTATGTGCTCAAATCTCTAAAGTGGAGCTTGAACCCACAATCTTTTGCCTCAGAGGTGATAGTGCTACCTATTGAGCCAAGGCTAACACTTGGGTTTATAGGAAACTGAGTATACAAAATAGAGTTCTGTGAATAAATAGAGAGATAATCTGAAACTTGAAAGGGAGGCATATGATAAAATTAGGTCTAAGAATAATAGACATCAGTTAGATTAGTGGAATGGGTGGACAAATGGCAGATGTAACTGAATGTGGAGAAGTGTGAAGTAATACATTTTGTGAATGAAAACAAGAAATAGGAGAGTATACTCAATGGAAAGACTCTGATAAGTATGGATGAAAATGTGAGTGCAGGTTGAAAAGGCCAACAGCATGTTAGGTTTTAAAAATAGGGACATATACTACAAGACTAAAGAACTAATGATAATTTTTTATAATGCATTAGTTAGGCCACGGTTTGAATACTTAGTACAGTTTTAGGTGCCCGATTATATAGGGGACATTAGGAGAGTACACAGCATAGATTTACCAAGATGATACCAGGGATGGGAAATTATAGTTATGACCAGAGACCTTTTCCACTGGAGCAGAGAAACCGAAGAGGAGATGTAATAAAGGTTTTTAAAATCACAAAAGGTTATGAAAGGCGAACATACAAATTAAGAGCAGAAGTAGGCCATTCGGCCCCTCGAGCCTGCTCTGCCATTTGATAAGATCATGGCTGATCTGATTGTGACCTCAACCCTACTTTCCCGTCTATCTACTATAACCTTTGACTCCCTTGTTAATCGGAATCTGTCTAACTCAGCCTTAAAAATATTCAATGATCCTGCCTCCACCGCTCTCTGGGGAAGGGAGTTCCACAGACTCACGACCCTCAGAGAAAGAATTTCTCCTCATCTCCATCTTAAATGGAAGACCCCTTATTTTTAAACTGTGTCCCCTAGTTCTAGTCTCTCCCACAAGGGGAAACATCCTCTCAGCATCTACCCCTTCAAGTTCCCTCAGGATCTTATGTTTCAATAAGATCACCTCTCATTCTTCTAAACTCCAATATATTCAGGCCCAACTTGTCCAACCTTTCCGCATCCCAGGAATCAGTCGAGTGAACCTTCTCTGAACCGTCTCCAAAGCAATTATGTCCTTTTTTAAATAAGGAGATCAAAACTGCACACTGTATTCTAGATATGGTCTCACCAATATCCTATACAACTGTAGCAAAACATCTCTACTTTTATATTCCATTCCCCTTGCAATAAATGACAACATTCCATTTGCCTTCCTAATCACTTGCTGTACCTGCATACTAACTTTTTGTGATTCTACGACACCCAGATCCCTCTGTACCTCAGAGTTCTGCAATCTCTCGCCATTTAAATAACATATTGTGTTTCTATTCCTCCTGCCAAAGTGGACAAGTTCATATTTTCCCACATTATACTCCATCTGCCAAATTTTTGCCCACTCACTTAATCTATCTATATCCCTTTGCAGACTCCTTATGTCCTCTTCACAACTTACTTTTCTACCTACCTTCATGTCATCAGCAAATTTAGCAACTATACATTTGGTCCCTTCATCCAAGTCATTGATATAGATTGTAAATATTTGAGGCCCCAGCACTGATCCCTGTGGCACTCCACTCATTCTCTCTTGTCAACCTGAAAATGACCCATTTATGCCTACTCTCTGTTTCCTGTTAGCTAACCAATCCTTTATCCATGCTAATATGTTACCCCTTACACCATGAGCTCTTATTTTGTGTCGTAGCCTTTGATGTGGCACCTCGTCAAATGCCTTCTGGAAATTCAAGTACACTACATCCACAGGATCCCCTTTTATCCACGTTGCTTGTTACTTCCTCAAAGAACTCTAATAAATTAGTCAAACAATGATTTCCCTTTCACAAAGCCGTGTTGACTCTGCCTGATTGCATTGAGATTTTCTAAGTGCCCTGCTATAACCTCCTTAATAATAGATTCTAGCATTTTCCCTATGACAGATGTTAAGCTAACTGGCCTGTAGTTTCCTGTTTTCCCTCCTTTCTTGAATAGAGGAGCTACATTCACTACTTTCCAATCTGATGGGACCCTTCCAGAATCTAGGGAATTTTGGAAAATTAATACCAATGCATCTACTATCTCTGCAGCCACTTCTTTTAAGACCCTATGATGAAGTCCATCAGGACCTGGGGACTTGTCAGCTTTTAGTTGTAATAATTTTTTCAGAACCCTTTCCCTGGTGATTGTAAATGTTTTAAGTTCCTCCCTCCCTTTCACCTCTGAATTCACAATTACTTCTGGAATGTTATTTCTATCCTCTACAGTGAAGATGGATGCAAAATATCTGTTCAATTCATCTGCCATTTCCTTACTCTCCATTATTAATTCCCCAGACACACACTCCAGAGGACCAACACTCACTTTACTTACTCTTTTCCTTTTTAAATACCTGTAGAAACTCTTACTATCTGTTTTTATATTTCTAGCTAGCTTTCTCTCTGACTCTAATTTCTCCCTCCTTATTATTCTTTTAGTCATTCTTTGTTGGTTTTTATATTCTGTCCAATCTTCTGACCTGCCACTAATCTTCGCGGAATTGTATGCTTTTTCTTTCAATTTGATACTATCTTTAATTTCCTTAGTTAGCCATGGATGGTTCGTCCTTCCCCTAGAGTCTTTCTTTCTCACTGGAATGTATCTTTGCTGAGTGTTATGAAACATCTCATTAAATGTCTGCCACTGCATCTCTACTGACCTATCCTTTAACCTAATTTCCCAGTTCACTTTAGCCAGCTCTGTCTCCATGCCCTCCTAATTGCCCTTATTTAAGTTTAAAACACTAGTCTTAAACCTACTTTTCTCTCCCTCAAACTGAATGCGAAATTCAATCATATTGTGATCACTGATACCTAGAGGCTCTTTTACAATGAGGTCATTAATTAATCCTGTCGCATTACTTATTACCAGATCTAGAATAGCCTGCTCTCTGGTTGGCTCTAGAATGTGCTGCTATGAGAAACTGTCCTGAAAGCACTCTATGAACTCAACTTCCAGGCTACCTTTGCCAATCAGATTCTTCCAATCTATATGTAGATATCCTGGCTGTGGAGTCAGTCATGCGGGGTCATAAATTTAAAATTGTCACTGAGAGGAGAGGAGAGGCTAGGAGAACTTTCTTTACTCAAAGGGTTGTTAGAACATGGAATGCTTTGCCAACAGGGAATGACTGAGACAGACCACCACCTTCTCAAGGGCAATTAGGGATGGGCAATAAATGCCGGCCTCACCAGCGATGCCCACATCCCATGAACGAATAAAAAAAAAAGAAATCATTACATCTTTTAAAGGAAAGTTATATAGATATTTGAAGCAAAGAAAAGCTGACGGGGATAGAGCAAAGAGCCGACACAAACCCAATGGGCCAGATGGCCTATTTCTGTGCTGTAAACCTTTATTTACAAGAAAATAATTTTGTCAAACTGAAAAAAAAGGAAAATCATTAGATAAGGGGCAAGAACAGGTTTCAGAAAAACATATGGATGACCAAAACTCGGTGAGAGCAGATTCCTGAATGATTGATTAAAAAGAGTTAACTACTTGAAATTCTGCACAAATTTAAAACTGTTCAATTTGTAACAAATGTATTTATGGGAAACTGAGTGTACAAAATTTAACATAACGACTTTAGAAATGAGTTTGTCTCCACCTTTTGACGAAACGATCGAATTACAATGCCTTCAACCAGGATTTTCATCAGCCAGCAACTGTAATGAATGGGCTGTCATTAGTTGGAAAGCCACACAGAATCATAAAATCATACAACAAAGAAGGATGCCATTTGGCCCATTTTTCCTGTGCTGGCTCTCTGAAAGAGCTAACGAATTAGTCCCACTCCTCTGCTCTTTCCCTTAGCCCTGCAAATTTTTCCTTTTTAAGTAGAGATCCAATTCCCTTTTGAAAGTTACGATTGAATTTGCTTCCACCACTTTTTCAGACACAGTTATGTTTTCAGTAGTTTTCATATTATTTGGGAAATTGAGACCATCTATGGACAATACACAAGTACTCTGCACTGACATATCATTATGTAGCACTACCACCGTGCTAGATGGGATAGATTCAGAACAGATCTAGCAGCTCAAAACCGGGCATCCATGAGACGCTGTGGGCCATCAGCAGCAGCAGAATTGTATTCCAGCACAATCTGTAACCTCATGGCCTGGCATATTCCTCACTCTACCATTACCAACAAGCCAGGGGATCAGCCCTGGTTCCATGAGGAGTGTAGAAGAGCATGCCAGGAGCAGCACTGGGCGTACCTAAAAATGAGGTGCCAACCTGGTGAAGCTATAACACAAGACTACATGCATGCTAAACAGCAGAAGCAACATGCTATAGACAGAGCTAAGCGATTCCACAACCAACGGATCAGATCAAAGCTCTGCAGTCCTGCCACATCCAGTCGTGAATGGTGGTGGACAATTAAACAACTAACGGGAGGAGGAGGCTCTGTAAACATCCCCATCCTCAATGATGGCGGAGTCCAGCACGTAAGTGCAAAAGACAAGGCTGAAGCGTTTGCAACCATCTTCAGCTAGAAGGGCCGAGTGGATGATCCATCTCAGCCTCCTCCCGATATCCCCACCATCACAGAAGCCAGTCTTTAGCCAATTCGATTCACTCCAAGTGATATCAAGAAACGGCTGAGTGCACTGGATACAGCAAAGGCTATGGGCCCCGACAACATCCCGGCTGTAGTGCTGAAGACTTGTGCTCCAGAATTGGCTGTGCCTCTAGCCAAGCTGTTCCAGTACAGCTACAACACTGGCATCTAACCGACAATGTGGAAAATTGCCCAGGTATGTCCCGTCCATAAAAAGCAGGACAAATCCAATCTGGTCAATTACCGCCCCATCAGTTTACTCTCAATCATTAGCAAAGTGCTGGAAGGTGTCGTCGACAGTGCTATCAAGCGGCACTTACTCACCAATAACGTGCTCACCAATGCTCAGTTTGGGTCCCGCCAGGACCACTCGGCTCCAGACCTCATTACAGCCTTGGTCCAAACATGGACAAAAGAGCTGAATTCCAGAGGTGAGGTGAGAGTGACTGCCCTTGACATCAAGGCAGCATTTGACCGAGTGTGGCACCAAGGAGCCCAAGTAAAATTGAAGTCAATGGGAATCAGGGGGAAAACTCTCCAGTGGCTGGAGTCATACCTAGCACAAAGGAAGATGGTAGTGGTTGTTGGAGGCCAATCATCTCAGCCCCAGGACATTGCTGCAGGTGTTCCTCAGGGCAGTGTCCTAGGCCCAACCATCTTCAGCTGCTTCATCAATGACCTTCCCTCCATCATAAGGTCAGAAATGGGGATGTACGCTGATGATTGCACAGTGTTCAGTTCCATTCGCAACCCCTCAGATAATGAAGCAGTCCGTGCCCGCATGTAGCAAGACCTGGACAACATCCAGGCTTGGGCTCACAAATGGCAAGTAACATTCGCGCCAGAAAAGTGTCAGGCAATGACCATCTCCAACAAGAGAGAGTCTAACCACCTCCCTTTGACATTCAACGGCATTACCATCGTCGAATCCCCCACCATCAACATCCTGGGGGTTACCATTGACCAAAAACTTAACTGGACCAGCCATATAAATACTGTGGCTGCAAGAGCAGGTCAGAGGCTGGGTATTCTGCAGCGAGTGACTCACCTCCTGACTCCCCAACGCCTTTCCACCATCTACAAGGCACAAGTCAGGAGTGTGATGGAATACTCTCCACTTGCCTGGATGAGTGCAGATCCAACAACACTCAAGAAGCTCAACACCATCCAGGACAAAGCAGCCCGCTTGATTGGCACCCCATCCACCACCCTAAACATTCACTCCCTTCACCACCGGCGCACCATTGTGTCCAGTTCTGGGCACCGCACTTTAGGAAAGATGTGAAGGCCTTAGAAAGGGTGCAGAAGAGATTTACTAGAATGATTCCAGGGATGGGGGACTTTAGTTATGTGGATAGACTGGAGAAGCTGGGGTTGTTCTCCTTGGAACAGAAACGGTTGCGCGGAGATTTGATAGAGGTATTTAAAATCATGAAGGGCCTAGACAGAGTAGATAGAGAGAAACTGTTCCCTTTCGCGGAAGGGTCAAGAACCAGAAGGCATGGATTTAAGATGATTGGCAAAAGAACTAAAGGTGACATGAGGAAAAACGTTTTTACACAGCGAGTGGTTAGGATCTGGAATGCACTGCCTGAGGGGGTTTTGGAGGCAGATTCAATCGTGGCCTTCAAAAGGGAACTGGATAAGTACTTGAAATTAAAAAAAATTGCAGGGCTATGGGGATAGGGTGGGGGAATGGGACTAGCTGGATTATTCTTGCATAGAGCTGGCGCGGACTCGATGGGCTGAATGGCCTCTTTCCGTGCTGTAACCTATGATTTTATGATTCCATGATTCGATCACTAGATCAGTTCAAAACTATGAGGATTTAGGGTAAATCTTGGGAATAGATAAGAAATTGGTTGAACAGTCTGTAATTTCTGTGTAATTTTTTTTTATTATTCGTTCATGGGATGTGGGAGTCACTGGCGAGGCCGGCATTTATCGCTCATCTCTAATTGCCCTTGAGAAGGTGGTGGTAAGCCGCCTTCTTGAACCACTGCTGTCTGTGTGGTGAAGGTTCTCCCACAGTGCTGTTAGGAAGGGAGTTCCAGGATTTTGACCCAGTGACGATGAAGGAATGGAGATATATTTCCAAGTCGGGATGGTGTGTGACTTGGAGGGGAACGTGCAGGTGGTGTTGTTCCCATGTACCTGCTGCTCTTGTCCTTCTAGGTGGTAGAGGTCGCGGGTTTGGGAGGTGCTGTCGAAGAAGCCTTGGCGAGTTGCTGCAATGCATCCTGTGGATGGTACACACTGCAGCAACTTCTGGGGGTGGTTTTAGGAGGCAAATGCGGGTGCATTGGGGGCGGGGGTGCTCCGAAAATTGTACAAATCCTGTTCGGGTTCGGAAGCCGGCTCCAACCTGCCAGCTTCCGAGTTTCCCAGGGACCCACCTGTGTGCACATGGGCGACCTGAAACTGAAAGTCTGCCGGCAATTAAAACTGGCGTGATGACAGTTAAAGAGCCAAATGTACCTCATTGAGGTACTTAAGGCACTTTACCTGTAACAAAATAAGTGATTAGAAAGATTTTTAACTTACCTGGGCGGCTTGCCCACCGCTTCTGATTCATGCCTGATGCAACCAGGCATGAAGGGCCGGATCAGGGAGAAAGAAACTAAATAAATTAAATAAAAAACCATGCAATGAAGTGAAAACACTAAATGCACCCACCTTTGAAATCTTGTCCGATGTCCCCCGCACTCCCAACGGAGCATGGGTTGGGAACAGAACTATAACATTGTACTGCTAATTCTCAAACTGTGCGTTCTAAGAATAGTTTGTTGCTGGATGACAGAAGAAAGCACTTGCATTTATATAGTGCATTTCACACCCTTCGGCAGTCCCAAAGCACTTCACAGCAAATGAAATACTTTTGAAGTGTAGTCACTGTGGTAATATAGGGAAATGCAGCAACCAATTTGTGCACAGCAAGATCCCACAAACAACAATGACCAGCTATTCAATTTTAGCGATTTTGTTTGAGAGATAAATATTGGAGATGGAGAGAGTGGTTTCCTCTCTTCGCCTGCTCACGAGTGGCCTCCTGGTTCTTAGACCTTCTCGCACAACAGGGATCTCCCAGGCACTCGCCCTGTGCAGGCTGCCAATGTAGCAGTTCCCAGGATCAGGATACCCCTCCCTCAATGGAATAGGATCCCAGGATGGCATGAACTGGGAAACCCAACGAACTGAAAATGAACTGAAATCACATCCTCCTGGCAGGGCTACAGAATTAGGCATGATCCCAGGTGAGGGCGAGAAAAAAGGGAAAGCTGCACAAGTTACAGCCAATCCTGGGATATTTGGCTCATTTGCTTTACTGTACATTCAATGACCATTTTGAAAATAGGAACACCTGAAAATAAAGAACACCTGAAAATAAAGGCTTCACTGCGTATACTTTAAAGCTTAGCAGAGAAATTGGTATCAAATGGGTTAAAAGATTTGTAGAACATTATTTTATAAATCCATTATCTATTTAAATACTTAGTGTGAGCGTTTATACTGAGATTTTCAATTTGAGTATCATAGAGAATATGAATGCTCTAATTGATTTGGCTTTGAACCAGCTGCATTATATTATAGTGGTGAGTAAATGTATATTTTAAGAAGGATTTTGCATAATGCAATGCTATTTCTAAAGATTTTCCATAATACTTACAGATGCTGCCTACTTTGAAAGATAATTAATCAAAGTGTTAGTGTGGTTCCTAAATTAGTCCTCAACTTTCAATTTATTGTTATTCAACAGACTGATTTCTTAGCAATTGAGATGCGTAAAGGCAAAGTCAACTTCCTGTGGGATGTAGGATCTGGTATTGGACGTGTTGAATATCCAGACTTGATCATCAATGACCAATACTGGTACAGAATTGAAGCCTCTAGGTAAATTTCGTACATCTAAATTTATTGCTTCTGACTAAGTCTATTGCTCAGACTGTTTGGAATGTGGCTGTAAATGTGCACCCTTATATTCAAGCATAATCATGGCAGTTAAGGGTAGACTTTATGAAATTGCACTCCCGATGGGCAAGGACCCGGCAGCATGCATTCATAAAATCTGTCCTTTAATCTAATCGGTGCTCTTTTTCCTTTTACAGAGTTTGGTCATCTGACACTGTAACTGTAGTATGTGGGGGGCCTGGGAGCAAGTCACCCACATGTCTCCTTTGATTGAAATTTAGATTTAAAATAAACAGCTTAGGTAGAACCCACAGGCATTTTATACGAACGTGTGAACCAGTGTGTTAAAAATAGCAGAGAAATTTCAATCCCTTGTTTGGATAATGATGGCCCTGATTTTCATCCCCATTTTTTGAGAGGGATCGAGATAGTAATGCGCTTGAAATCACAATGCAGAACTGGCTACCCTGTTCCTCCTGTCATTCTGCCCACCACCATTTTGATTGGGGCCTTCAGATAGGTGACAAAGGCTCCCATAATTTTCAAGTACCAATGGTACTAGGCATAGAGCGGCCTAACCAGCAGTCCTCAAAGAGATTGTTGGAGACTGCTGCAAAGACAGAGCAGGTATGTTTTTTAGCTACGTTCCTGGGACCAGAAGGAGCGTTAATGCTCCTCTTGGCCCCACAAAATTGACCTGCATGGTGCCCAACCCTCTGAGGCACTCGCCTCTCCCCTTTAATCAGAAAATGCCAGTTTGACTTCATGCAGGAGCTGCTGGATTTTCTGAAACACCCCCCAGTCGTCGAGCTACCATGAATATTAAAATGAAGCCCAACCATGAAAATGGTTCGAGCCTCTCGCTGATGCCATCAGGTGAGCGTCCCAATTGTTCCCGCCCACCACCCCCAATGGGCACCACACACGAAAACCTACCCCGATTTGTGGTATGGGTATTTAGGTTTGTTTTTCAAATTTATACTTAATTTTAAATATTTGCTGCCCAAATCTAGTAATGACTCTCTTCTTGGGATAATTATTTTCCTAGAAAGTATTTTGCATTAATAGTAAAGTGACTCATGGTTCAGTTACACTATTGATTGACAAAAAAAATATTAGTGATTTTAAAAAAATATTGCTAACCAACATTCACTATTCAGATTTGCTAATGACAATTAGTTCTGCCCTACAACATACTGATGTACTAACATGCTGTACCATGTAGGAGGTGGATTGTTTCCCATATACTGATTTCTCTACCTTAGTTGTGATAGTCAGGCTAAGTATTAAGTGGAAGCAATATTCTTTTCCTGATAAGGAATAGGGAGGTCAGAAAACATAGGTTAAGTGAACCCTGTGTTCTCATATAAATCTCATGAACAAATTGGATCATAGAAACATAGATTAAGATTTACAAAGAGTCCCTTGCACCCATCTTATTCAGAGAGCAGTATGTTGGAGGAATTAAAAAGCATTAGAAAATAATTTACAAAATGTGGTAGGGATGAATAAAAAATATATTTTATTCACATATTTCACCATTTAATATTCTAGCATCCTATTAACTCTTCATTTTTGCTATCACGGTCATTATTTTCTCACCCCCATCTTACTATGATGAAAGCAAAGAATATTTTAGTGACCATTAAAGCCTGCTTGTGAAAAATAAATTGCACTTGTGTAAAATTTAATTTTATTCTGCAATGTTCAGTCTTCAATTCTTTCTTAATTTGGACACTACAGCAGTAATTGATAATCTCTTTTACAAAAAGGTTTAGAAGAAATGGTACAGTTTCTGTGCGTGCACTAGATGGCCCAAGGGCTAGCATCATGCCAACTTCTTACAGTGCAGTTTCACCTGAAGGCTACACAATACTTGATGTAGATGAAAATGCTTACCTGTTTGTTGGTGGCCTAACAGGAGACGTGAAGGTATGGTATAACGATTAATCAAGGATATGGTTCTTTGATGGTATTTCTGCTGAATTATTAATAAACATCAATTTATAGAAATTATCTATTCTGCAAGTATTAAATATATTTATTTGAAAATGTACATTTTTTGCAATTACATAACTGGAACATTTAAGGAGCATTTCTGTAGTGCATCAGATCTTTAAGAATTAGTATTCTTAAATGTTATGAGCAGTGTGATTGCATTTCTTTTTGGAGTGTTAGTGTGTAACATCATGGCGACAAGGGTCTGGATTTGTGCACAATGTTCCCATATTGCTTTGGTAAGATGCTGATTGGAGGCCAGGCACTTTCTCGTTGGAAGGGATAAACAGAGGGAAAGCATTGAAAAAATCTGAATGAATGTCATCCCTGGACCACTGTCATGCCACCTCATAGCCAACTTTGCAAAGTAGTATTGATGGAAGCATGATTGCAGGTCTGCCACCTACCACTCAACTGCATGGCACAAGGAGACCAGGGAACAGGAGAAAAATAATTGAAAATAAAGGGGAGTCTTTCTTACAATTCAGACTATTTCACAACACTTGTTCTCATGTTCACGGATAGGAAGCTGTTTTCATAAGCAGGCACATTGTTCATTGCAGTGACCAGGTTTAACAGTGAATTTCTAATTGCGCTATACCACTTATTAGAGAATATGTAGGATGCCCACCACATTCTCCCATCTCCTGCATAGAAGAAAGGTGAAAAATAACATATTGCCAGACCAATGCATATAATCTAAAGCTAACTGCTCAAATGTATTTATTTTACTCTCTTGCTGTGCAAATACTATACAGAAACAAAACAGCATAGCAGGAGATTAAACAGCACAGTACTTAAAAACAATGGGGTAGAAATTGCTCAGAACAGTGAACCAACAGTGCTTGCCGTTCCATAGATTTATACTAACCCACTAACTTACTACAGTCTTTTCTTCGGTCAATTCCTCGAATAGGAAGCGGAGAAGAGCCCAGCGTCAGTTCAAGCGAAGCAAGGACCCTGGGAGAAACGGGAGAATCGATCTCTCCCTCCTGATCAATCAGATGGCAGCATTTTTCACAAGCTGCATTAACTCTCTCTGCAGGCTTAGTACGTTAAACCAGGAAGTGAAAGGTGCAACATTAAAATCAATGTAAAACAGTTGTAGTCAGTGAAAAAAAGAGAGGGTAAGAAATAATTGAATTAAATCAGAGGCATAGGGAAAAGTTTTTAAAAAAAATTAATTTAAAAAAATTTAATGACCAAAAGCTATTAAAATAAGACTCCACATTTTTAAAAGTTAATTTTTAGTTATTTGGCAGTCATTAAGACTTACCATACTGTTAAAACTTAGTTTAGACCTGTATTTTTAAGCGTACCTGTTTTGTGGCGTAACTAGTTACTTTCCAGCTGGGCTAGTTTGCACTTTTTCAATGATTTCTCTGATTGCAGTGTGCAATATATCTTTAATTCGAAGCTGTCATTTCGCTGGCGAACCTGTAGAAGTAAGTTCCAGATTTCTGCGTTTCATTGCGCATGTACGAATGCCGGAACTTGCTCCTCCATTTCACCACTAACACCGGTGAGCACTGTTGAGCTCACCGTTATTTCATGAGTAATTTCTGCCCCATGAGATCTAGTATCAGTCCACAAAGAGTTAATATACCCTTTTCAGAGAGTGTTTCTTACAGAGTTGAGGTGCAGATCAGGCATGATTTAATTGAGCTTGAATGGCCTACTCCTGTTCCTAATGTTCCTATATAAGCCCATGAATGAAAAAACACTTGCAGGTGAAACTTGGGAATATAAATGGTTTTGTAAAATCTCCTGAACATTAATGATAAGCTCTCGAAGCACTTAAATTCAGTGAGGGGAAGGTGGTTGTAAGTGGCAAACATCCTTCGTACAGTCCATCTTGGAAGGTATGGCTGACTCCTCTTACCTTGCTTGACCTGGTAAGGCTGGTAAGGTCTTTAAATGTCTTGTGGCACTGAATATCTATGCAACGGGTAGTGGATGTGACACTTACTGCCATGGTCACCTCTTTCCACTATGCCCAGGCAGTTCCTTTGGATGGCCTCTTCCCCTGCATCCCAAACGGGGCCTTCCTCCTCTAATTGATTTAGGTCAGCAGCTTCTATCGATTCCTCTGAAAATTTAGGGGCTCTGCACCCTACAGGTGAACTTCCAGAAATGTTTTCCCAATTAGTCATCCTGCTTGCCGCACAAGGAAAATAGTTGGAAATGATGCCTGACCCTTTAAGCTGCTGCAGGCATTTAAATCGTGCAGCAGCACGTCGTTTCACAGGCCTCAGTGACGAGCTTTTATTTGGAGGCAGGAATACTGCTGGGACCTGTCTTTGTTTTTCCAATTAAGTTGACCCCAGAAAATTTGCTTTGGTCCCGCCCTCCACACTTCTGTGTAATACCACCACAGAGGAAAATAGTGGCTTAAGGATCAGCTGGATGCAGTTTACACTACGTTCCATTTCCAGTCAGAAAATCTATGTTTGTGACTGGAAACACAGTTTACACCCTAACAAAAAAAACAGGTGATAAATCGATTTGTATCAGTATTGTCATTATAGTTATTTTATTCTTAAATCCTTTAAGAAATCAGATGTAGTCAAAACAACCACTTTCTCTGGCTGTATGGGAGAAACTTCCTTGGATCGTAAACCTATTGGATTGTGGAATTACAGAGACAGACAGGGGGAGTGCAAAGGCTGTATTGTAAGGTATGTACTCCCACTGTTCCGAAGTAAAGGTTCAAGTCCAAGGGCAACTATCCATATATTCAATTTTGAAAATGTCAGGATAAAAAGGGTTAATTTTCTGGCTTTGCATTCCTGGTGAGGAGCCTCACCTGCCAGAAGAACATATCAGAAATTCAGAACACAATTTTTCAACTATTAATTCACATTTGAATTTCTGATATGCATTCCAGATGGGCAAAACTTTCTGCTAGGAGCACAAGAAGTTGTAAAATCACTACAAAGAAGTGATTCCACTCTCCCAGTGGAGAAGCAGTGTTTGCTTTGAGCACAACTACAATTGTAGCCCCGTATTCTGATGTACAATCCCTGTTGAGATTGTAGAATTACCCTTATGTATGAGTACTTCATTACAGTAAAGCAATCATGCTTCAGCAAGAAATAACCAGTGACACTTGTTGTGTCCTACTAAAAGATCCTAGAATCATAGGTATCGATTTTAACTCCACCCGCCTGGCGGAAACCAGGTGGTAGAGCAGTTAAAATAAGGCAAGTCACTTACCGCCTCTGAGCTCGCTTCCTTCCCACTGTGTCCCGATATTAACCTGCTGTTTTGAGCAGGCGAGCAGGATTCTACTTCAAATATGCAGATCAGGTCCGATTGTGTCATCAGGACCCGATCTGCAATTTCAACCTGAAGCCTGAGTGGGGGAGCAGTGTTAGCTCCCCCATCAATTGAACCTGTCGGGAGTCAGATCCTGGGCCAGAAAAGACGCAGAAGGTAATTTAAAAAGTTTTATTTTAGGATTCCTTGTGGGCCAGTGCTCCTCCGGGCCTCACATGGCGCCAGGTTACTCCCTTCATGAACTTTGATAGATCCTCCACCCAAGCCTGCCCAGAGCCTTCTCCTCCTCCCGATCCCTGCCGACAGCCTTCCCGCCCCCCCGATCTTTCCACAGGCGTCATCCTCCCCTCCAACTGACAGCCGGGGACCCATATGAACTCCTGCCGTCCGATGCCTGCCGGCCAGGTAGTCAATCTGGCTGGATATCAGGTAGGACTCTGTGGAGTTTTATTTAAATAAGGCCCTGTCTTTAAGATCGGCAGGGCCTCCACGTCCCCAGCCTTACTGGGATCGTCGTCCGCTGCCAGGTTTCCCTGTACCCTTCCCACCAACACCCCCCACCCTGTGAAAATCGAGGAGATAGAATCATATAGCACAAAAGAGGCCATTCGGCTTATCATGTCTGTGACGGCTCTTTGAAAGAGCTATCCAATTAGTCCCACTCCCCTGCTCTTTCCCTACAGCCCTGCACATTTTTCCTTTTCAAGTATATATCCAATTACCTTTTGGAAGTTATTATTGAGTCTGTTTCCACTACCCTTTCAGTCAGTGCATTCCAGATCATAACAACTCATTGTGTAAAGAAATTTCTTCTCATCGCCTCTCTGGTACTTTTGCCATTTATCTTAAACCTGTGTCCTCTGGTTACCCACCCTCCTGCCAGTGGAAACAGTTTCTCTATCAATATCCCTTGTAATTTTGAACTCCTCTGTTAAATGTTCCCTGAGCCTTCTCTGCTCTAAGGAGAACAATCCCGGCTTCCCTAGTCTCTCCATATAACTGAAGTCCCTGGTACATTCTGGTAAACCCTTCTGCACCCTCTCCAAGGCCTTAACATCCTTCTTGAAGTGTGGTGCACAGAATTGGACACAAGACTTCAGCTAAGGCCTAGCCAGTGATTTATAATGGTTTAGCATAACTTCCTTGCTTTTTATTTATTCATTCATGGGATGTAGGCGTTGCTGGTAAGGCCAACATTTATTGCCCACCCCTAATTGCCCTTGAGAAGGTGGTGGTGAGCCGCCTTCTTGAACTGCTGCAGTCCATGTGGTGAAGGTTCTCCCACAGTGCTGTTAGATAGGGAGTTCCAGGATTTTGACCCAGCGACGATGAAGGAACGGCGATATATTTCCAAGTCAGGATGTTGTGTGACTTGGAGGGGAAAGTGCAGGTGATCATGTTCCCATGTGCCTGCTGCCCTTGTCCTTCTAGCAGGTACGGGTCGCAGGTTTGGGAGGTGCTGTCAAAAACGCCTTGGCGAGTTGCTGCAGAGCATCTTGTAGATGGTACACACTGCAGCCACAGTGCACCGGTGGTGGAAGGAGTGAATGTTTGAGGTGGTGGAGGTGGATTTTGTACTCTATCCTCTCCTATCATATGATTATGGTGCATATTTTGCAACAAAATAGCAAATGTTTAGAGGTTTTACTTTATTCAGAGACCATCCTACATCATTTATTGTGTAATTTTGTGCATTTCTCCTATTTTCATTTGAAATATTTAGAATTGGGGTAAATAATTCACAAACTGGAGGTTTTGCATAACTGAGATATTACTGTTGGAGATATAGATGGACAAAAGCTTGTTTGTATGATATTCCTCTGTCTACTATTTAAGATAAATGGGTTAGCAACAGCAGTTTGTATTCATATAGCACCTTTTAACGTAACAAAAATTCCCAAACTGCTTAAGCATAACCCATAAGCATAATCAAAAAAATGGATGCCGAGCCGAAGAAGGAGATACTAGGAGGGGTGACCAAAAGCTTGGTCAAAGAGGTGAGTCTTTACTATGATCTTAAAGGATGAGAGGGTGATTGAGAGATGGAGGGGTTTAGGGAGGAAATTACAGAGCTTGGGTCGAAGCGGCAGAAAGCACAACCACCAATGATGGGGTAAAGGGCGAGGGAGATGTACAAGAGTCCAGAGTCAGAGGAACAAAGAGTTTGACTGGAGGGGGTTGTAGCATTGGAAGAGATTTCAGAGTTAGGGCAGAGCAAAGCAATGAAGGGACTGAAAACAAGGATGAGAATTTTAAATTTGAAGTATTGGGGAATAGGGAGCCAATATAATTTAGCAAGGAGTGGGACTTGGTGCAAGATAAAAAATGGGGCAGCAGAGTTCTGGATGAGCTGAAGTTTACGGAGGGTGGAGAATGGGAGGCTGGCAGAAGAGCATTGGAATAGTCAAGTCTGGAGGTGACAAAGACACGGCTGAGGTTTTCAACAGTAGATGGGCTGAGGTATGGGTGGAAGCGGCAATGCTACGCAGATGGAAGTAGGCAGTCTTAGTGATGGCAAGTCTATGAGGTCAGAGACTTAGCTCGGGATCAAATGTGATGCCGTGTATGCCACAGCCTATTTGAACTTGAGACAGTGGCCAGGGAGGGAGATGGGGTCAGTGGCAAGGATGCAGAGTTTGTGGTAGGGGCGGTCTTCCCAATATTTAGCTGGCGGAAACTGTGGCTTATTCAAGACTGGATGTCAGATAGCACAGAGTCTGTGAAGGGGTCAAGACAGGTGGTGGAGGTGTAGAGCTGGGTGTCGTCAGTGTGCAAGCTGACCCCACATCATCTTCAGATGATGTTGCTAAAGGGCAGTATGTAGATGAGGAAGAGGATGGAGCCAAGGAGAGAACTTGGTGGACTCTGGCGGTAATAGTGTGGGGGCAGGAAGAGAAGCCATTGCAGGAGATGGTCCGGCAATAATTTGAAAGTTAAGAGTAGAACCAAGCAAGGGCAGTTTCACCGAGCTAGACAATGGAGGACAGACATTGGAGGAGAATGGTGTTATTGACTGTGTCAATGGCTACAGAAAGGTAGAGGAGAATAAGATGGAATAATGCATTCACAGAGGATGTCATGCATAACTTTGGTTAGGGCTGTTTTGGTGTTTGCAGAGAGATTCAAGCAGGTAGTTGTGGGAGAGATGGGTATGAATATGGGACATTGAAGGACTTTGGAGAGGAAAGGGAGGTTGGAGTTGGGACAATAGTTTGCAAAGACAGAGAAGTCAAGGATGGGATTTTTGAGAGAGGTGATGACAATATTTTGATAGGTAGGGAGAGGGACAGTACCCAAGGAGAGGGAACCATAATACCTGCATTTAAATGGTCGACAAAGGAATGTCTTCACCATTAGTCTGGTCACTTCATCAACAGTAATTTTTAGGCTTATGTAACTATTGTAGCTATTTTGAAAGCTCTCAGATGAATTCATCACTGAAAGCTTTAAATTAAGTGATGCTAATAGCTCAAAGTGTTATTAATAAAAATTTGTATGTCATCCACTTTTTATAGTCCACAGCCCACTGACACTGAAGGCACAGTGCAGTTTGATGGAGAAGGTTACGCAGGTGTTAGTCGACCAACTCGCTGGAATCCAAATGTGTCAGCGATTGCATTTAAATTCAGGACCTTTTCTTCAGATGCACTACTCATGTACCTTGCTACAAAGGACCTGGTAAATGCAGTATCAATAAATCAAAAGCAAACTATTTTTCACTTCTCATGTCTGAGCAGAATTATATTGATAAATGTTTTGCCTATTTTTAAATGTTGCTAAATTTTAATAGAGAGATTTCATGAGTGTTGAACTGACTGATGGACGAATAAAGGTCAACTACGATCTTGGCTCAGGTACATCTAATGTCACCAGTAGTGGGCGCCACAATGATGGAAAATGGAAGTCATTCACACTGTCAAGAATTCTGAAACAAGGTGTGCTTTTTTATGTTAGTATTTTCACCTCACAAAGGCATTCTGATTACATTTGATAATTAATCAAATATTTTCTATATTGGCAGCAAATATTTCCATACATGATGCAATAAACAATAAAGAAGAAAACCTGGTCGTGATTTCCCCAGGAACCAACTTTGGTCTCAATCTGAAAGATAATGAGAAGATATATTTTGGTGGTTTGCCTATATTGCAAAATTTAAGGTACATCTTTCTGCACTAAGTTACATTTTCGATGAAGGGTTGTACAGATTCTTGATTCTTGAAGTAAAAAAAAGTTGTTCTTGTTTAATTTGTGTCTGCGTATATGCATACCCAGTACATATACATTTAGTGATATGGTAATTTAACCGTTATGGTACTGAGTTTAAATGCCACCATGCCAAATCTGGTAATTTGTGGGCTGGCGCCAGGAAAATAACCGCAAAAGGTGTTGGAAAGGGCCTACTAGGCCCTCTTCCTCCATTCTGACACTTGACGCCATCCCGCTGCTACCTCAAGGGCTACTGGCAGGTTTCACTGTTGTTCTTGGGGTGGAGGGAGGGGAGGGGAGGGGACGGGACGGGGTGGTGTGGCATTAACAGAGGCGGACAGCAGGAAAATCTTCTCGGAACTCAGGGTCCACCTCACCGCCAGCACTTACATGCTGAGTACACTATGGGACCACAGAGAAAAGTCCAGCAAAGTGTACTCAGATGTCCAGTGTATGTACATTGTGTTGGTGTATAATTTATACATACTAGGGTAATTTTATGAGTGTGCACTCCTGGTAGGGAGCCTCACCGACTAGCAATTTGGAAATTTGAACGTACACTGCCCGTGATTTTCTGACTTTATTTTAGGGGGTTTGCGGTAATTGTGTGTTCATATTTCCAATGTGCACTCCTCGCAGGTGAAACTCCCCACTGACTTGTAAAATTACCTCTTTGAGTTTAACTTCAAAATCTAGCGATAAAAACAGAAAAAGCTGGAAACACTCAGCAGGTCAGGCAGCATCTGTGGAGAGAGAAATGTAGTGTTAACATTTCAGGTCGATGACCTTTCGTCAGAACTCTGTTCACCAGTTTTGACGAAAGGTCAATGACCTGAAACGTTAACTGTTTCTTTCCCCATAGAGGCTGCCTGACTTGCTGAGTGTTCCCAGCATTTTCTGTTTTTATTTCAAATTTCCAGTATATGCAGCATTTTGCTTTTTCCAACAGCTAATGACATTAGTACTTGGGCTTCCTCTAAGGTATAAATTCTAGTAATTGAAACTGTTGGAAAACTATTAATGAAGAAATGCACTTCCACAGAGCTTAAGTTTGCAACTGGCAAGTTTACCAAGAAATTACATTGGCAGCACCTGTGGAATTGTATGTTGGCAGGCGTCTGTCTCTCCTGACACAGGAGTGTATGATGGGGTAGTAAAAAGAGGGAGAAAATGAATCTAAAATGTAAAGATATCTGATTGCTTTATGTGAAAACTTTTGTGATGTGCACTGTTGTGCCTGAGGCACTTATACAGAATCTTTGAAGCAATGGTATCTTTATCTTGATTGTGGAGTATTATCTTGATTATGTTAGAGGAGGAGTCTTGCCATTAGTGTCTCTTGAAAATCTCTCACTTTAAATAAAAACATTGCCCAAAAACCAGAGTAGGAAGAAAAACAAAGGGATGTTGAGTCTAAATTATTTTAATCTCTTTGATTATTAAGAGAGGTACTGATGAAAAAATTCCTTGATTAATTTTGTATAAAAGCAAGAATTATGAAAAACTTTGCTTCAAAAGGTAGTATAGAATAAATTCATCACGTTCCAGGATATTCTGGTTTTCTAAGAACTGTATAAACTATATTAACACAATCATTTTGTTTTCCTTTTGTATCTTTTTTTTTCATCCAGTATGAAGGCCAGGTAAACAGAGTTTCAGTGCATGATTTTTTTTTAAAGTGCATGATGTTAATAGTGACAATTAAGGTGCTTAATTCCATTGCAATTTGCTCGTCTTTGCATCATGTGAAGCTTATATTTCACATGCTTTATGCCATTGGTGCAAGCTTTACTCCTGTTTGCCAGTCAAACTGCTTACTGCTGTTGCACTCCAGCAAACAACGTACACCAAATGTTGCAATGCGCAGAATGCTTGTGCAGAACAGTGATGGTGTTGTATTTAAATGACACATTGCTATTCAGGAAGAAGATTTAATCTGGTCATTGAATATTGCTAAAATTTGCTGATCCATTCTAGTAAGGTGGTATGTATCTTGCGCTGAGGATGTTACAGAACACACAAGTATAAGTCCCACTTTTAGTTTGTAATCTATAATCTATTGAGAAAAGATTAGATGCAGTTGAATATGTGGTATATTGTTGTGGCATACAATTCTGCACCAGGTGTCACCAAAGAGAGTTGGTAATATTACTGACTTCTGATAGGTTACTTCAGAAGTTTAAATAAATTGTACATTTATTGGTCCATTCAAAAAAAAGTGAGCTTGATGGGCTGAACAAATTTCTGATTCCATGCAACTTACCTCCCAATGTAAGATATAGGGGCTAATAATATTGTGCTTAGTGTTGGGATCGCTACTCATCACTCAGGGCACTCATAGTACTGGACACTGAGGCACACCCTGTGCCCAGTGCACAAATCTCACTATAATTTGTGAGGGAAGTTCGGTGCACCTGGCATGAGCTAATCTCATTAAAGCCCCAAATTTCACTTAAATTAACTGATGGTTCCATAATGCATTTGCATTGCCCGTCACTGCTGTGTCATTTGCTGCGTGACTCCGTGCCCATATACAACAGGCACTGCTTGGTAGACTCCTTGAGGCATATTAGATCTTCTTTCTTAACAAGGAGTCTGCTTGGTAGTTGTATTGACCCAAGAATTTGTCTGCTGCTTTGCAGTTTTTTTAGCCTTCACTATTAAAGCTATTCAGACCTTCTCAAACTACACACTATCTCCCATCAGGGGTTCTTTTCGAAGAGAAGTAATTATCCAGGACCTATCACTATTCCACTGGGCATCCTTCTACATCTGAAGGAGGAGGCATGAAAGACAGGTGCATTTAACCTCATAAGGGTACCCATATGCTGCCACTTACGTTTACAGGCTAAGATATTTATACCTCGATATGCTCAAAGAGATCTGAATGAGAGACAACAGCTGAAGGCACGGTCACCAATGGTGGAGGACTCCTGCTCCTCCTGGCTCACACGGAAACCTAAAAAATGTTTTTACACTTACGTTGCCTGGTCTCTTCTGGCCCACAGTCCAGCTCCCGACAGGACTGGCCTGAAGGGGAAGCCGTCACTGATCCCCCCCCCGCCCCCCCCCTCCTCAGGCCTTCAACAAAAATTACAGATTGGGTGCTGATGATATCATTAGACCCAATCTGCATATTTAAAGAAGGACCCTGCCTCCTTCTTGTTGGTGTCCTGCTCACCTGCTCAAAAGAGCAGGTTAAGATCAGGATACGGCAGGAAGGCAGTGGGATCAGAGGGGGTAAGCGACTGGACTCATTTTAACTGTCTCCCCACCCAGTTTCCGCCAGGCAGGTGAGTTAAAATCGGGGCCTACTATTCACCAGGGAGGCTGTAAGACACTCTGCAGTCTCCTGCAGCCAGACCTTAAAACCACTTTAAGGATAGATCTGTCGCGGGCTGTCAAGGTGACTGCTGCCTTGAATTTTTACTCCTCTGGGTTCTCTAAATCAACAGCAGGCAATATCTGTCAGATCACACAGCCAGCAGTGCATGGCGCATCATACAAGGAACAGATGCATTGTTTGCCCTTGCCACAGATTTCATTAATTTTGCCTTGGAAACCAGGCAACAGACGAAGCAGATCTGTACTTTTACTGTCTGGCTTGAGTCCCCAAAGTGCAGAACATTATTGATGGCACACATATGGCTATATAGGCCCTTACCCAGGTATAATCCAAGATTACGGTATGTCCTTCATGAACAGAAAGTGGTTCTACTCCCTGAATGTGCAGTTGTAACCGTAGATAAAGAATCATGCATGTGAATGCCCGCTACCCTGGTAGCTGCTATGATTCCTTTATTCTGCAGCAACACATGGTGCCGCCATTATTTCAAGGGCACAAAGAACTGGAAGGATGACTGCTTGGGTACCAAGACTGGCCTCATGACTTCTTTGAGACACCCATGCACAAGACTTGAAAAGAGATATAGTGAAGCACACGCAAGTACTAAAGCCTTGGTGGAGCGTACTATCAGGATGTTAAAGCAAACTATCTGATGCATTGACTAATCTGGGGGGTCTTTGCAGCACAACCTGGCCAAGGTATAATCCAAGATTATTGTCGCCTGCTATGCCTTATACAGCTTCTCACTCTAAAGGAGCATTGCCATACAGCAGATCGAAGAAGGGATTCAGCCTCAACCAGTAGCAGAAGAGGGCCCTGAACGGAAGCTAGAAGAGATGTCTTCAGAAGAACCATTCATAGGAATATAGGAACAGGAGTAGGCCATTCAGCCCCTCGAGCCTATGCCGCCATTCAGTTTGATCATGGCTGATCTGTATCTTAACTCCATCTATCTGCCTTGGTTCCATAACCCTTAATACCCTTGCCTAACAAAAATCTATCAATCTCAGTTTTAGAATTTCCAATTGACCTAGCCTCAACAGCTTTTTGGGGGAAGAGAGTTCCAGATTTCCACTACCCTTTGTGTGAAGAAGTGCTTCCTGACATCACCAACCTAGCTCTAATTTTAAGGTTATGGTCCCTTGTTCTGGACTGCTCCACCAGAGGAAATAGTTTCTCTCTATCTACCCTATCAAATCTATACAAGCCTAGTCTAGGCAACCTGCCCTTACAATTTAACCCTTTTAGCCCCGGTATCATTCTGGTGAATCTGCGCTGCGCCTCCTCCAAGGCCAGCATATCCTTCCCAGGGTGTGGTGCCCAGAACTGAACGCAGTACTCTAAATGGGGTCTAACCAGAGCTTTATATGACTGTAATATAACTTCCACCCCTTTGTATTCCAGTCCCATTGAGATAAAGGCCAACATTCCATTAGCCTTTTAAATTACTTTTTATACCTGTCCATTAGCTTCTAGTGATTTCTGTACTTGGACCCCTAAATCTCTCTGCTTATCTGCAGTTCCTAGCTTCTCACAACTTCCCTCAGCAAGAGACTGGATGGTGTTGAGCTTCTTGACTATTAATGACTATTATACTGCCAGTGTTTTTATTTTATTTCCTTTACTTTATTTCAATAATGTGTCCATAATTTTAGAAAAACACTGATAAACTTATATTGACAAATTACCTTTATCTTGTTGCAGGCCTGAAGTCAGTTTAAAGAAATACAGTGGCTGCCTCAGAGATATAGAAATTTCACAGTCACCATATAATTTATTGAGTGGTACAGATTACCTGGGATTAACAAAAGGCTGTACATTAGAGGTTTGATATCTAAAACCTTTTGCTATTATAGATTTTATAACAATTTTCTTTGATTTCAAGTAGCAGATTTTAACACTATTCAATATATGCTGCTGTTTATGAAATTGTCCCAGTCTGTGTATGACTTTCACTAATATGCTCTTTTTGACAGAATGTCCACACTGTTAGCTTCCATAAACCTGGCTTTGTTGAGCTTCAGCCACACTCGTTGAATGTAGGCACAGAAATATCTCTTTCCTTCAGTACTAAAAATGAGACTGGAATGATACTTTATGGAAGTGGAAAGGCTCCAGCTCAACTCAGGAGAAAACGCCGCCAAACTGGACAGGTCTTGCTTACAATAAGTTCTTTTGTCGGTCACTTTTAACATCTTTTAAGTACTTAGTTTTTGTTCAACATCAAAATATTTCTGAAATATAAATGTAAATAGCTCCTGAGCATGTAATATTTGCATATTGAGCCAATGGAAATAATAGACATTTGAAATAATAAATATTTGCTATATTATTCCATTTAAATCAATGCAATTTTAAAATAAGTTCTTGTTCTTATCTTATGTTTGGTATTGATTATTCAGTATTTTCAAATACATTTATCATCCCTATAACGAAGAACATTATTAAATAATTTGCAGTAGGAGGATATATTCTTCCACTGTACTTGTTTTGAAATACTCTTTGTTATAAGCGATAATGTCCACATAGTCTGTACTCTAACTTTGTGCTCGAACTGTGTGCTTTATACAAACAGGTCTATTATGCAGTTTTCCTAAACAGAGGACGCTTGGAAGCACATGTATCTACTGGAGCTCGAGAACCCCGGCGGGTTACAATCAAACCAGAATCTGGAGCGTTCAATGATGGAAAGGAACATAGTGTTAGACTGTATAGATCTAAGGGGTATGACACTTCCGAAGTGATTTGACAGTACCTCTGATCGAATTTTCTTATTCTAGTGGCTGTATTGATATCTTCATTGATAACAATGGTTCATAATTTCCTCCAGTGAGCCTAGCCATTGAAATTTAGCAGGCTAGTCAAATAGAAAGAGAAGAAAGAAGTTGCATTTATATAGTACCTTACCGCATCTCCCTTGAACATCGCAAAGTGCTTCGTCTGAATCAATTACATTGTGCAGTCACTGTTGTATGTGGATAAAATGAGAGAACCATACAGCTCACTTAGATCTTGTCCTCACCCATAACATGCATTTTGCAGCAAGGTCATTGAATCATAATTGGGAACTGAAACCCTATTTGATTTTTCCCTCCCCCTTCTGATGCCAACCCTAACCCCTCTGATGCTAGAGATACTGAGGCCACTGCATGTCCCCAATGCTATCCCAGCTGATTACTATGTACCCACAATGCTGTCCCAGCTGGCTACTATGTACCCGCAATGCTTTCCCAGCTGATTACTATGATCCCCCAATGCAATCCCAGCTGATTACTATGATTGTTTTTTATTCGTTCATGGGATGTGGGCATCGCTGGCGAGACCGACATTTATTGCCCATCCCTAATTGCCCTTGAGAAGGTGGTGGTGAGCCGCCTTCTTGAACCGCTGCAGTCCGTGTGGTGACGGTTCTCCCACAGTGCTGTTAGGAAGGGAGTTCCAGGATTTTGACCCAGCGACGATGAAGGAACGGCGATATATTTCCAAGTCAGGATGGTGTGTGACTTGGAGGGGAACGTGCAGGTGGTGTTGTTCCCATATGCCTGCTGCTCTTGTCCTTCTAGGTGGGAGAGGTCGCGGGTTTGGGAGGTGCTGTCGAAGAAGCCTTGGCGAGTTGCTGCAGTGCATCCTATGGATGGTACACACTGCAGCCACAGTGCGCCGGTGGTGAAGGGAGTGAATGTTTAGGGTGGTGGATGGGGTGCCAATCAAGCGGGCTGCTTTGTCCTGGATGGTGTTGAGCTTCTGGAGTGTTCTTGGAGCTGCACTCATCCAGGCAAGTGTAGAGTATTCCATCACACTCCTGACTTGTGCCTTGTAGATGGTGGAAAGGCGTTGGGGAGTCAGGAGGTGAGTCACTCGCCGCAGAACACCAGCCTCTGACCTGCTCTTGTAGCCACAGTATTTATGTGGCTGGTCCAGTTAAGTTTCTGGTCAATGGTGACCCCCAGGATGTTGATGGTGGGGGATTCGGCAATGGTAATGCTGTTGAATGTCAAGGGGAGGTGGTTAGACTCTCTCTTGTTGGAGATGGTCATTGCCTGGCACTTATCTGGTGAGAATGTTACTTGCCACTTATGAGCCCAAGCCTGGATGTTGTCCAGGTCTTGCTGCATGCGGGCTCAGACTGCTTCGTTATCTGAGGGGTTGCGAATGGAACTGAACACTGTGCAATCATCAGCGAACATCCCCATTTCTGACCTTATGATGGAGGGAAGGTCATTGATGAAGCAGCTGAAGATGGTTGGGCCTAGGACACTGCCCTGAGGAATTCCTGCAGCAATGTCCTGGGGCTGAGATGATTGGCCTCCAACAACCACTACCATCTTCCTTTGTGCTAGGTATGACTCCAGCCACTGGAGAGTTTTCCCCCTGATTTTACTAGGGCTCTTTAGTGCCACACTCGATCAAATGCTGCCTTGATGTCAAGGGCAGTCACTCTCACCTCACCTCTGGAATTCAGCTCTTTTGTCCATGTTTGGACCAAGGCTGTAATGAGGTCTGGAGCCGAGTGGTCCTGGCGGAACCCAAACTGAGCATCGGTGAGCAGGTTATTGGTGAGTAAGTGCCGCTTGATAGCACTGTCGACAACACCTTCCATCACTTTGCTGATGATTGAGAGTAGGCTGATGGGGCGGTAATTGGCCGGATTGGATTTGTCCTGCTTTTTGTGGACAGGACATACCTGGGCAATTTTCCACATTGTCGGGTAGATGCCAGTGTTGTAGCTGTACTGGAACAGCTTGGCTAGAGGCGCAGCTAGTTCTGGAGCACAAGTCTTCAGCACTACAGCTGGGATGTTGTCGGGGCCCATAGCCTTTGCTGTATCCAGTGCACTCAGCCGTTTTTTGATATCACGTGGAGTGAATCGAATTGGCTGAAGACTGGCTTCTGTGATGGTGGGGATATCAGGAGGAGGCCGAGATGGATCATCCACTTGGCACTCCTGGCTGAAGATGGTTGCAAACGCTTCAGCCTTGTCTTTTGCACTTACGTGCTGGACTCCGCCATCATTGAGGATGGGGATGTTTACAGAGCCTCCTCCTCCCGTTAGTTGTTTAATTGTCCACCACCATTCACGACTGGCTGTGGCAGGACTGCAGAGCTTTGATCTGATCCGTTGGTTGTGGAATCGCTTAGCTCTGTCTGTAGTATGTTGCTTCCGCTGTTTAGCATGCATGTAGTCCAGATTTGTAGCTTCACCAGGTTGGCACCTCATTTTTAGCTACGCCTGGTGCTGCTCCTGGCATGCTCTTCTACACTCCTCATTGAACCAGGGTTGATCCCCTGGCTTGTTGGTAATGGTAGAGTGAGGAATATGCCGGGCCATGAGGTTACAGATTGTGCTGGAATACAATTCTGCTGCTGCTGATGGCCCACAGTGCCTCATGGATGCCCAGTTTTGAGCTGCTAGATCTGTTCTGAATCTATCCCATTTAGCACGGTGGTAGTGCCACACAACACGTTGGATGGTGTCCTCAGTGCGGAGACGGGACTTTGTGGTGGTCACTCCTACCAATACTGTCATGGACAGATGCATTTGCGACAGGTAGATTGGTGAGGACGAGATCAAGTAAGTTTTTCCCTCGTGTTGGTTCGCTCACCACCTGCCGCAGGCCCAGTCTGGCAGCTATGTCGTAAGAACATAGAGCAGGAGTAGGCCAATCGGCCCCTCGAGCCTGCTCCGCCATTCAATAAGATCATGGCTGATCTTCAGGACTCGGCCAGCAGTGGTGTTACCGAGCCACTCTTGGTGATGGACATTGAAGTCCCCCACCCAGAGTACATTTTGTGCCCTTGCTACCCTCAGTGCTTCTCAACATGGAGGAGGACTGATTCATCAGCTGAGGGAGGACGGTAGGTGGTAATCAGCAGGAGGTTTCCTTGCCCATGTTTGACCTGATGCCATGAGATTTCATGGGGTCCAGATTGAGGATTCCCAGGGCCACTCCCTCCTGACTGTATACCACTGTACCGCCACCTCTGGTGGGTCTGTCCTGCTGGTGGGACAGGACATACCCAGGGATGGTGATGGAAGAGTCTGGGACGTTGGCTGAAAGGTATGATTCTGTGAGTATGGCTATGTCAGGCTGTTGCTTGACTCGTCTGTGGGACAGCTCTCCCAATTTTGGCACAAGTCCCCAAATGTTAGTGAGGAGGACCTTGCAGGGTCGACTGGGCTTAGTTTGCCGTTGTCGTGTCCGGTGCCAGGTGGTCCGTCCGGTTTTATTCTTATTATGACTTTTCATAGCGAGATTTTGCAACTGAGTGGCTTGCTAGGCCATTTCAGAGGGCAATTAAGAATCAACCACATTGCTGTGGGTTTGGAGTCACATATTGGCCAGATCGGGTAAGGACGGCAGGTTTCCTTCCTGAAAGGACATTAGTGAACCAGATGGGTTTTTACGATAATCCGGTAGTTTCATGGCCACCATTACTGATACTGGTATTTTAATTCCAGATTTTTATTTAATTAATTGAATTTAAGTTTGCCAGCTGCCGTGGCGGGATTTGATTCATGACTCTGGATTTTAGTCCAGGCTTCTGGATTACTAGTCCAGCAACATAACCACTATGCTACCATACCCCCAATGCTAGCCCAGCTGATTACTATGTATCCCCAGGTGACCATGCAATAGCAACCGAGAATGAACATGGCAACTTTCTGGGAGGGACAATTTACTCTGGCTGCTACATATTACAAAATCATGGGCTCAATTTTAAGGGGAGATTGCAGGTGCGTTGGGGGTGGGAGGGTTCCGAAAATCGCGGAAATCCCGTTCGGGTTCAGAAGCTGGCTCCAACCCGCCGCTTTCCGAGTTTCCCTGGGACCCACCTGTGTGCGCGCGGACGACCTGAAAACAGAAGTCCTGCCGGTAACTAAAGCTGGCGGGATGACAGTTGAGGGCCCCGATATTGCCAGGGAGGCGGATGGCAGCGGGGGGAGTGACTGGGCGCATGGGTAACCCGCCCAGTAAAATCCGTCCGTTCCCCACGCGATCGCGGGTAAATTGAAGCCTCTTACTGTGGCTTCCGGGTTTACCGTTGTCAATCTGCGCAGCAGGCAGACTGCGCACCCGCATCACAGGCTGTCAGCTGGAGGAGCCCTAATTAAAGGGGCAGTCCTCCAATGCTGCTCCTGCAGCAAAGAACCAAAAGTGCAGAATGGAGCAGACCAGGGGAAAGGCTGCTCCCAGATTTACCGATGCCTCACTCTAGGTCCTACTGGATGGAGTGAGAAGGAGGAGGGATATTTTCCACCCAGCGGACGGGAGGAAGTGGCCTGTCTCTGCCACCAAGAAGGCCTGGCTCGAGGTGGCAGAGGAGGTCACCAGCAGCAGCAACGTCTCCCACACATGATCCAGTGCAGGAAGCATTTCAATGACCTAACTAGGTCAGCCAAAGTGAGTACACTCACTCATTCTCCTACACTCTGTCTTCCACATCACCACCCCCACCCCACAACTCATTCTGTACATGCCAACACTACTCTATCGCATCACTCCTAACACCCACTCAAACCTCATCCTCAACTTATGTGCACTTACTCACCTCCCACCGCTACCACTCAACTCAATCCTGATCCAATGTCATGGCTCTGTCTCATACTCACCCTCTGATGCATCTCTTTCACGGTCAGCCTCACCCAAACCAATGCATTCAGCGGTTGGCCACGTCACTATCCCTCACTCACGCCTCTCTACTTTCTCCCCTTATAGGAGAAAAGAGCTCAGAATGCACGGGAGAGGGCGAAGACCAGAGGGGGGCCGCAACATCAGGTCGTCTTCACAGACGTGGAGCAGGAGGCTCTTGAACTAAGTCGCACCCTCGAGTGCCTGTCCGTCGGGGACGCCGAGACTGCCACCCGACAAACGGCTGGTGACAGAACTTTAACATTCAGCACTCATGATAGCAAATGATGTTGTCATGCCTTGCCATCTTCAGCACCTCAACATCTGTCATCATGCTTAATATTGCCTTCTGTTCTCTTACAGGGCCTTCAGAATGACTGTGACGGTGGAGGGCGATTCCTTAGAGGACCCGCCGGCCTCTGAGGGGGCACCGTCACATCTGAGCAAGCCATCCACCAGCGCAGATACACACACCTTAGTGAGTCCCCGTTCTCACTTAGTTGGGGTCACACATGGTGAGTCACCACACACATGTGAGCACGAGCAGACACTGGTGGCAGGGGCAGCTGTGGAGAGTCCGCGTCGGTGGGAGCACTCTTCTCCAGGCTCTGCTCAGCTGGACACAGATGCTGAACCCTGGGGGCTGTCCTTTAAAAGGAGAATGATCAAGGGGCAGCAGCACATTTGCGAGGTGCTGGAACAGGTGCCACGCGCACTCTCCACAATAGCCCAGAGGATGGAGGAGTCCAACTCCTGCATGAGTGGAATGGTGGCACAAGTACAGGAGGGAATCTCTGAGATACTGTCAGAGGATGTGAGGGCATCTCTGAGATAGTGTTGTGGGTAAGTGCGGGAATGTCTGCGATGGAGGGAAGGCTAGCCTCCATGGAGTTCAAGCAGGGCTCGTCAATGAGTCCATTGAGGCCCTGACAACAGCCCTTCAGACTCAGGGTGAGCAACTTTCTGCTGCCTTAAACAGGCAGGTAGATACTCTGGCACTGGCCTTACAAGGCTTCACAGATGTCCTCCAAACTGTCATCCGGCAGGGTGGTAGGAGTGACGTGGGCCTGGCCCAGGAGAGGGATGATGGCGAAAGGGGACATGGAAGTGGGGACGCCACTCAAAGCGCGACCACATCTCACTCGTTGCCCCCCTCTCAACCAGTACCCGCAATGCTCCCTCCTCTCCAGGCGGCCATGTCTGCCCCTGCATAGGTGCAGGTGGAGCAGTCTTTGGAGGGGCCCTCACAGGCACCGAAACCCAGAGGGCGTAGGCCCAAAGCATCTAATCGGTCAGGGCATGAACAAGAGCAACCTGCCACTGCTGCAGCCACAGGGGAAGCACCATGTAGGAGTACTCGTAAGCGTAAGGCGAAGGTTTTGTGAGCACAAAGGGGATGCACAAGGGTGTTTTGACGATTTGTCATATTTTTTATTTATATTTGATTTTCGTTAATGGCATATTAAATAGTATTATTGTTACCACTACTGCCACGTCTTGGCCATTCTTGACTGGCTTGTGTAATAAGTCCCTTTCATGAGGTTCACCATGAACACCCACAATTGATGCCACCCATTGGGTCACCCTACAGTGGGTGTACATGTAGTTGCATGACTATTTTGTGCAGGTGCCTGTGGCGCAGCACTGTGTTGTGGAGCTCCACGTGGCAGAGGTGGACGGCGAGGCTGGTGATATTGCTCGTGCTCGGATGAAGTGATGAATGCAGCTGTGGCGCCCCCCATCCTGACAGTGTGAGTTTGAGGGGGTCCGCAAAGTAGGTAAATGTGTTTGCACAGCAGAGTTTAGGGTATAAATTAATAATTTTGAGTGGAAAGACAAAGGTGTTGCAGCCAAAACTTTGTCTGAAGTGACAGAGTGCCCTGCTGCAATAAATGAGGTTTTCCCCCCACCTGTCAAATAATCCTTTGCATCTCCCACTGGCTGCTGGCTGAAATATGTCTGCTACAACAGGGAGTGTTTCCCACAGCACGGGAAACATGCTGAGGATCCTTCAAAATTGCCCCCCTGCCAAAATCTCCACTCAATGAGGTTGTCAAGTACCTTAAGTTTCTAAATAAATATGTGAAGTAGCATCCCGCCGGCTTTAATTGACGGTGGGAGTCCCGCATGCGGGAGCTGCGCGCGCACCCGAATGCATCACTGGGGAACCCGGAAGTCAGTGGGTTGGAGCCGGGCTCCGAACCTGCTCCGGGATTCCGTCGTTTTAGGAGACCCTTGCCCCCAACGCACCTGCTCGGCCATCCGAAAATCGGCCCCAAAGAGTCAAATGTACCTCATTGTGGTACTTAAGGCACTTTGCCTGTGACAGATTAAGTGATTGTATCGATTTTTAACTTACCTGGGCGGCTTGCCCACTGCTTCTGATTCACGCCTGGCTGAAGGACTGGATCAGGGAAAAAGAAACAAAATAAATTAAATTAAAAAACCATAGAAGGAAATTAAAACACAAAATGAACCTACCTTTGCACCCTGCTCCGATGTCCGATGTCTCCCTCTCCAATCTCCCCCTTTTCAACCCACCCGATGTCCTTCCGCTGTCCCCCTCTTCACCCCCCCCCCACCCGATGTTCCCCTCTTCACCCCAGATCTACCCCACTCCTGCAATGAGTGAGGGTGTCCTTCCACCCCACCCCCCCACCTGTCAAATGGACCTTTGCAGCTACCACAGGCTGGTGGCTGCAACACGTCTATTTCAACTGGGCGTGTTTCCCCCAGTACTGGAAATACGCTCAGTTGAGATGAAAATCCCACCCCTCCTAAAATATCCTCCCAATCAGGTCTGCTAACAACCTGAAGTATCAAAATAATTGGTTTAATTGGGATTCCGCCGGCTTTAATTGCCGGTGGGAATCCCGCATGCGGGGGCTACGCGCGCATCTAAGCGCGTCACTGGGAAACCCGGAAGTGGGCGGGTTGGAGCCAGGCTCCGGACCCACCCCGGGAATCCCCAATTATCAGAGCCCCCCCGCCACGAACGCACCCGCTCAGCCATCCTAAAATCGACCCCAAAGTATTTGTTTAATTTTTCTGCCATTTCCTTATTCCCCATTATAAATTCTCCCGTCTCTGTCTGTAAGGAACCCACATTTGCCTTCGCCAGTCTTTTCCTTTTTACACACCTATAGAAGCTTTTACAGTCTGTTTTTATGTTTCTCGCTAGTTTACTCTCATATTCTATTTTCCCTTTCTTTATCAAATTCTTGGTCGTCTTTTGCTGAATTCTAAAATTCTCCCAATCCTCAGGCTTACTGCTTTTTCTGGCAACTTTATATGCCTCTTTCTTTGATTTAATACTATCTTTAATTTCTCTTGTTAGCCACGGTTGGACCACTTTTCCTGTTGGGTTAAAAAAAAGTTGTTTGTTGTTAAAAGAAAAGCGTATGGGATCCTGGGCTTTATTAATAGAGGCGTAGAGTACAAAAGCAAGGAAGTTATGCTAAACCTTTATAAAACACTGGTTCGGCCTCAGCTGGAGTATTGCGTTCAATTGCAGGCACCACACTTTAGGAAGGATGTCAAGGCCTTAGAGAGGGTGTGGAAGAGATTTATTAGAATGGTACCAGGGATGAGGGACTTCAGTTATGTGGAGAGACTGGAGAAGCTGTGGTTGTTCTCCTTCGAACAGAGAAGGTTAAGGGGAGATTTGATAGAGGTGTTCAAGATCATGAACGGTTTCGATAGTGTAAATAGGGAGAAACTTTTTCCAGTGGCAGAAGGATCGGTAACCAGAGGATACAGATTTAAGGTGATCAGCAAAAGAACCAGAGGCGACATGAGGAAACATTTTTTTTACGTAGCGAGTTATTATGATCTGGGATGCACTGTCTGAAAGGGTGGCGGAAGCAGATTCAATAGTGACTTTCAAAAGGGAATTAGATAAATGCTTGAAGGGAAAAAATTTACAGGGCTATGGGGAATGGGGCTAATTAGATAGCTCTTTCAAAGAGCCAGCACAGGCATGATGGGCTGAATGGCCTCCTCCTATGGTGTACCTACTATGATACTATTAATTTAAATATGAATTAATTATTTCTACTTCCTTGCAGTACTTAAAACCTCAAATATGCAGATAACGTGAGATTCTTTTTGCTGTCAGGTCACTCACAGTGCAAGTGAATGAAGAAAACGCTCAGAGACAACGACTACCTAATGACCAGCCTCTCAACATTAAAAGACTGTTTGTTGGAGGTGTTCCTGTCTCGTTCCAAACAAGTCATTTAAGAAGTATCATACCTTTTGAAGGCTGTATATGGAATTTAGTTGTTAATTCAGTGTGAGTAAAGACTTCATTGCTCCTAAGAAAAAGACACATTTGGAGAAAAAAAATTAATGGGATGATTCCCCAATCTGGCACTCCCAGGGACGACATGTTACATAGTTGAACATAAGACCATGTTGTCAAATCACAGGCCAACAGCCCATAAATTTCCATTCTTTCAATTGGAGGGAAAACCACAGGCTGCGGGCTTATGATTTCCTAACATGCGTTCTTTGAAAGTGCCTGACTGGTGAATTACCCTTATAATAGTATCTTTAAATTAATTGACTTGAGCACATTTTTCTGTGCAGAATGACATAGAAATTCTTTGTGCATATTAGTGTAATTATCCTCTTTTTAAAATATTTACTTTGATATTGAATTATCTTATCTTATTGAATATACCTTCACCAATCTAGTCTTGTTTGTAGTCTTCCTTCACCACACACAATGTCATGCTGAAATACATGCTGATATTACTGTAATAAAGTTCCTCAATTTCAACTGTACGGAGTCGTACAACACCAGGTTATAGTCCAACAGCTTTATTTGAAATTACAAGCTTTCAGAGCTTTGCTCCTTCGTCAGGTGAATGAAGAAGGGTTCCATAAAGGCACCGCATATATAGTCAGAGAACAATGCCTGGTGATTACAGATAATCTTTCCAACTGCCCGTTATCACACCTCGGCAGAGAGATAATCACAGCAATCAAAGGAGTGGATGGTGTTCAGACAGGTTAGTCAGGAACACATTACATCCAAGAATACTGAATACACAAGGGGTCAGATAACAAAGACAGAGAACGAGAGAGAGAATGGCCAGTATTAAAAACAGATAACTTTTTTTCGCTGGTGGGGTTACATGTAGCATGACATGAACCCAAGATCCCGGTTGAGGCCGTCCTCATGGGTGCGGAACTTGGCTATCAATTTCTGCTCAACGATTTTGCGTTGTCATGTATCTCGAAGACCGCCTTGGAGAATGCTTACCCGAAGATTGGAGGCTGAATGTCCTTGACTGCTGAAATGTTCCCCGACTGGGAGGGAACCCTCCTGTCTGGCGATTGTTGTGCGGTGTCCGTTCATCCGTTGTCGCAGTGTCTGCATGGTCTCGCCAATGTACCATGCTCCGGGGCATCCTTTCCTGCAACGTATGAGGTAGACAACGTTGGCCGAGTCACAGGAGTATGAACCATGTACCTGGTGGGTGGTGTCCTCTCGTGTGATGGTGGTATCTGTGTCAATGATCTGGCATGTCTTGCAGAGGTTGCCATGGCAGGGTTGTGTGGTGTCGTGGACGCTGTTCTCCTGAAAGCTGGATAATTTGCTGCGAGCGATGGTCTGTTTGAGGTTGGGTGGCTGTTTGAAGGCGAGTAGTGGAAGCGTGGGGATGGCCTTAGCGAGGTGTTCGTCGTCATCGATGACATGTTGAAGGCTGCGAAGAACATGGCATAGTTTCTCCGTTCCGGGGAAGTACTGGATGACGAAGGGTACTCTGTTGGTTGTGTCCCGTGTTTGTCTTCTGAGGAGGTCTATGCGATTTTTCGCTGTGGCCCGTCGGAACTGTCGATCGACGAGTCGAGCGTCATATCCCGTTCTTACGAGGGTGTCCATCGCGTTCCTCCTCATTTGATACCACCATCACACGAGAGGACACCACCCACCAGGTACGTGGTTCATACTCCTGTGACTCGGCCAACGTTGTCTACCTCATACATTGCAGGAAAAGATGCCCCGGAGCATGGTACATTGGCGAGACCATGCAGACACTGCGACAACGGATGAACGGACACCGCACAACAATCGCCAGACAGGAGGGTTCCCTCCCAGTCGGGGAACACTTCAGCCGTCACGGACATTCAGCCTCCGATCTTCGGGTAAGCGTTCTCCAAGGCGGCCTTCGAGACACACGACAACGCAAAATCGTCGAGCAGAAATTGATAGCCAAGTTCCGCA
Source organism: Heptranchias perlo (assembly GCF_035084215.1). Classification (NCBI taxonomy): domain Eukaryota; kingdom Metazoa; phylum Chordata; class Chondrichthyes; order Hexanchiformes; family Hexanchidae; genus Heptranchias; species Heptranchias perlo. Next base: position 68,660,460 of record NC_090329.1, on the reverse strand, counting down.
CCCATGAGGACGGCCTCAACCGGGATCTTGGGTTCATGTCACGCTACATGTAACCCCACCAGCGAAAAAAAGTTTTCTTTTTAATACAACTGGTCATTCTCTCTCTCTCTCTGCCTGTTGAGTCTCTCTCTCTCTCTCTCTCTCTCTCTCTCTCTGTCTTTGTTATCTGACCCCTTGTGTATTCAGTATTCTTGGATGTAATGTGTCCCTGAATAACCTGTCTGAACACCATCCACTCCTTTGATTGCTGTGATTATCTCTCTGCCGAGGTGTGATAACGGGCAGTTGGAAAGATTATCTGTAATCACCAGGCATTGTTCTCTGACTATATATGCGGTTGTAAACAATTTTACAACACCAAGTTATAGTCCAGCAATTTTATTTTAAATTCACAAGCTTTCGGAGACTTCCTCCTTCCTCAGGTAAATGTTCAGGATCTCCTTGAAGCCTACGCATTTATACATATAGAACAATACATGGTGTTTACAGACTGCCCCTGCAACTGCCCGTTGCCAAGGCAATCACCGTGTTCAGACAGAGAGGTGTCACCTGCAGAACCCCCGAATACACATTCAACAAAAAAACAAACAGGAAAAAAAACAGAGAAGAAAAACAGAGAGAGGCAGAAACATCCGGAAGGCAGAGAGAGCCAGCAAATGACCCATTATATTAAAAACAGATAACATTTGTTCGCTGGTCGAACGCAAAATCGTCGAGCAGAAATTGATAGCCAAGTTCCGCACCCATGAGGACGGCCTCAACCGGGATCTTGGGTTCATGTCACGCTACACGTTACCCCACCAGCGAACAAATGTTATCTGTTTTTAATATAATGGGTCATTTGCTGGCTCTCTCTGCCTTCAGGATGTTTCTGCCTCTCTCTGTTTTTCTTCTCTGTTTTTTTTTCCTGTTTGTTTTTTTGTTGAATGTGTATTCGGGGGTTCTGCAGGTGACACCTCTCTGTCTGAACACGGTGATTGCCTTGGCAACGGGCAGTTGCAGGGGCAGTCTGTAAACACCATGTATTGTTCTATATGTATAAATGCGTAGGCTTCAAGGAGATCCTGAACATTTACCTGAGGAAGGAGGAAGTCTCCGAAAGCTTGTGAATTTAAAATAAAATTGCTGGACTATAACTTGGTGTTGTAAAATTGTTTACAATTGTCAACCCCAGTCCATCACCGGCATCTCCACATCATATATATGCGGTGCCTTTATGGAACCCTTCACTCACCTGACAAAGGAGCAAAGCTCTGAAAGCTTGTGATTTCAAATAAAGCTGTTGGACTATAACCTGGTGTTGTACGACTCCGTACATTTGTCCACCCCAGTCCATCACCGGCATCTCCACATCATCTCAATTTCAACAGTAGAGTTACCAGAGTAATGTTAATCCTTTAGAAAAAAAGTAAATTTAAAACTTAAACTTCGGGGCTAAATTTTCATCATTGTTTTTCCAATCACCTACCATAACTTTGACAGAAAAGCTGCAGAAATCCCACGAAAGCGGTGTGGACAATTTTACACCATTGGTCCATGGTGCAGCTATTCCACCAAATGAGTTGGAAAACCCCAACCGAACTTCATCCCCTTTGGTTCTGCTCAGCCTGCCACCCCTATTTTCTCCTGTACTTTATGTTCTATATTTATTTTTTCTTCATTTTTACATTTTTTCTTACCTAATCAAACCCATCCTAACTTTTAATTTAATTTTTCCCTTTTAAAAAAAAGCTTCAAAGCCCTTTGTTTACCTTTTTTCTTTTTCCCCTGAACCATCCAATTTGCAGTGAAAGCTGATTTTTAATAAAAATAAGTTTGCATTGGTTGAAAACTGGATTTAAAGGGCAGTTTTTCAACCAATCAAAAGTCGAGATATTGAATGTGTTGAAAAAAACAGTAGCCATGTTTTTATGCTGGTGAAGGTGCTAGCTGAGTGTACTCATTGCTGGGCCCTGAAGCCCAACAATGCTCAGAGGCAAAAACTTGTCCACAACACTGAAAGCGGTAATTTTGGTTCTTCTTTTCATCTTCACTATTGGTGTCATAAGTACAAAAGAAACCTTTTAGTTTAGAATTTTAATATTACAAATAGCTCCTCATTTATCTAACTTAAGAAATTCATGGCTTTTAATTGTCCAATGACATCACAAAACTGTGCCTGCTGTCAACTATTACACCTTGTACTGGCAGATAAGTTTGTGCAATTAGATAACCTTTAAATATAGCTGTTCTTTTCTTGCAGTGCTCCATACTGTAGGATTTATATTAGCCATACAATTATTCTTCCACATTTTTGCTTTCTCTCTTAGACCGCTAGATTTTGCTCAACCAGTATCTTTTGAGAATGCTGACATTGGCAGATGCCCAACCCTAAAACATTCAAAACCACTTCCCGAAGAAGATGAGGAGATTGAGACAGCAACTAGAATCTCAGCTCAGATCACAGTCAAACCTATTACAGAACTGAAAAGAATTCCTACACCTGCTCCTGTGAGTTATTTTTTCCCCAAATGAGCATTAATTGCATGATGTGCTTATAGAAATCATTCTCACTTCCAAATCAAAGATAATTGATTGATCATACTAGTACATAACGGGTGATTTCATGAGTTCATACTTTCTTGCCAGCAGCATAAATTGCAAATTCAGGTGCGCACTTCCCACTAAAAGCTCTGAAAATCATGGACAGTCTGCACACAAATTTGCAAAATTGCATTGCAGGGGTCAAGGCTCCCCACTGGCACCATGGACTCTTAAAATTCTCCCACAATGATGTCTTGCTGGGAGGAGAAATTCAATAAATGCTGCTTTGGCTCTTGAAATAAATAATATAATACACACAGTGATTGATAGCACAGTGCATCAAGTCACAATTATAATGACATATATTGTGATTTACTTGTTGGCACTTAGTGAACATTCACACAAATCAACAGACAAAATGCTATTTTTTCTTTAACAGATTATATAAATTGCTTACATAATTGCAAATTGCCTCTTCATACTGTTATTGCTTATTAAAGGACGGCCAAAATATTTACATAGATAAAAAGCCATTTGCTATGTTTCTTTATCTATGCAGTGTTAGTGGCCAATGGAGCCCTTCATTTAATTATATCAGTGAAATGAATTCACAGAAGTGACACATGATGAGGGATGCTGCTGCAGCATATCTATTCCACACTATTGGTGGCAGTGAGATTGGGCTCGTTACATTATTTTTTTAACAGAGAAATTGCAAACTGCTTTCTTTCTCTTTTATCACCATCTCTTTTTTGGTATTGGAACATAAGCACTTTGAAGAGACTGAAAAAATGGGCATCTATACTCATTTACACACTGTGCATATAAACTGCCCTTCATTATTGGTTTTATCTGCTTATTTTTGTAAATGTAGGGTAATTACAATGCCAAAATTGGCTTGGTGATGCTTTCGTGACCTAACTCTCATGATCCTCCTGCACAGCTCAGTTGTCAATGTAAATATAATGTTTGGAGTTACACTACCACAAGGAGTAGTTGAGGCAAATAGCATAGATGCATTTAAGGGGAAGATAGATAAACACGTGAGAGAGAAAGGAATAGGTTATGCTGATAGGGTTAGATGAAGAGGGGTGGGAGGGGGCTCGTGTGGAGCATAAACACAGGCATGGACCAGGTGGGCCAAATGGACTGTTTTTGTGCTGAACGTTCTATGTAGTTCTACATTTATGATCGGTACTAATAACATGGATTATAAAATTAAAAAACTTATTCACCTTATTGAGACCATTTTAATTTACCTTTCCCACACACGTAGATATAAATTTGACTGCTAACACAACAACAACAACTTGCATTTATATAGTACCTTTAATATGTTAAAACGTCACAAGGCGCTTCACAGGAGCATTATCAAACAAAATTTGACATAGAGCCACATAAGGAGGGATTACAACAGGTGACCAAAAGCTTGGTCGAAGAGATGGGTTTTAAGGAGCGTCTTAAAGGAGGAGAGAGAGTTAGAGAGACAGATAGGTTTAGGGAGGAAATTCCAGAACTTAGGGCCTAGGCACCTGAAGGCACGGCCGCCAATGGTGGAGTGATTAACATCAGGGATGCACAAGAGGCCAAAATTGGAGGAGCGCAGAGATCTCAGAGGAGGGCTGGAGGAGGTACAGAGATAGAGAGGGGCAAGGGCCACAGAAGGATTTTGAAAACAAGAAATGAGAATTTTAAAATCGAGCAGTTTCCAGACCAGGAGCCAATGTAGGTCAGCGAGCACAGGGGTGATGGGTGAACGGGACTTGGAGCAAGTTAAGATATGGGCAGCAGTGTTTTGGATGAGCTCTATACATAAGAGTCTAGCATCAGAATTTTTTTCTAATGTAGCTCAATTTATTTTTTTATTGTTATCATCATACACAAGACTTCTGATGTGTGCATCATTAACAAACTTTTAAAAAGCTTTACTGGAAATGGCTGACATGAGCTTATTCTTTGCTTCAGTCTCTAACATTTTTTACCTACACTTACTGCTTCTTAGGATGTGCTTCTCGCTGAACTCAAGAGCAGCAAGCTTACTACTGATCATGGCTCCATTCTGGTACCTTTTGTCATCTAATAATTGTGTTTGAACAGTTTTCATAATCCCTAGGAAATCATTCATCGCCTAAAAATCTTTGTTTTACACCAAATTCTCGTTAATCTTCTTAAACAATGTTCAAACGCAAAAGCCTTTCAAAACCTTTGAAAGCTAACTTGGACTTTTACTAGTTCCTTACAGCCAAAATCTGATAAGATAATTTTACAAAGGCAGGATCGCATTGTGAACTAAAGAAAATGGGTTCTCACCATTTCTTTCCTGCACTACACCAAATAGAATTTTACACATTTTGATATATAGTGATTGGTCATAGAATCATAGAATGATACAGCACGAAAGGAGGCCATTCGGCCTGTTATACCCGTGCTGACTCTTTGAAAGAGCTATCCAGTTAGTCCCATTCCCCTGCTCTTTCCCTGTAGCCCTGCAAATTTTTCCCCTTCAAATATTTATCCAATTCCCTTTTGAAAGTTACTGTTGAATCTGCTTCCACCACCATTTCAGGCAGTACATTCCAGATCATAACAACTCGCTGCGTAAAAAAAAAAGTCTCCTCATCTCGCCTCTGGTTCTTTTGCCAATTACCTTAAACCTCTGTCCTCTGATTACCCACCCTCCTGCCAGTGACAACAGTGTCTCCATATTTACTCTATCAAATCCCTCAGAATTTTGAACACCTCTGTTAAGTCTCCCTTTAACCTTCTCTGCTCTAAGGAGAACAACCCCAGCATCTCTAGTCTCTCCACGTAACTGAAGTCCCATTCTAGTAAATCTCCTCTCTAAGGCCTTGATATCCGTCTTAAAGTGTGGTGCCCAGAATTGGACACAATATTTCTGCTGGGGCCTAACCAGTGATTTATAAAGGTTTGGCATAACTTCCTTACTTTTGTACTCTATGCTTCTGTTTATAAATCCAAGGATCCCATACGCTTTTTTAACAACATTCTCAACTGGTCCTGCCACCTTCAAAGATTTGTGTATGTGAACCCCCAGGTCTATTTGTTCCTGCACCCCTTTTAAAATTGTACCATTTAGTTTATATTGCCTCTCCTCATTCTTTCTATCAAAATGCATCACTTCATACTTCTCTGCATTAAATTTCATCTGCCATGTGTCTGCCCATTTTACCAGTCTGTCTCTATCCTCCTGAAGTCTGTTACTATCCTCCTCACTGTTTACTACATTTCCGAGTTTTGTGTCATCTGCAGACTTCGAAATTATGCCTGTTATACCCAACTCCAGGTTATTATTATTTATCAAAAAGAGCAGTGGTCCTAATACCAACCCCTGCAAGACACCACTCTATACTTCCCTCCAATCTAAAAAACAACCGTTCATGACTACTTTGTGCTTTCTGTCTCTTAGCCAATTATGTATCCACACTGCCACTGCTACTGCCCTTTAATCCCATGGGCTTCAATTTTGCTAACAAGTCTAATTAAGATGATGTTTAAGTGATATTAAAGAAGAAAGTACAAATTAGTGCCCCCCATGTATTTTTCTTTAAGTTGAAAACATTTCCTAAGATGTCTTCAATTTAAGAAATGATTTCCCCTACACTTCAGGTCCCCATTTATACCCAGAACTAGTTTGATGAATTGCTACAGGGGTTTGTATCTGGAGTGCTTCTTCCTTTGCCGCCTTGCTGATGCAAAGTGTTTCCAACTTGGATGCTCTTGCCTTGACTCCTCGGCTGGTCCAAAGTGCATGCAGGCCAACAATCAGTGCTTTATGCTAACAGTCAACAAGTGCCAATTTATTAGTGTTTTACAGGAAAAAAATCAATTTTTAAAAAGATTGGACATTGTCGTTATCAACTGATCAGGTCAGTCGGAAGGTGGGACTAAAGCCATTCAGAATGGAGCCAATTAGATCCAATCAATTCATTTCTCCCACTTTTGGATGCTAATGAACTTGAGGACGAAAAGTTTGAAGATAAACTTTAGAAGCCAGTTAGCCTGACATCAATAGTAGGGAGAATGCTAGATCCTATTATTAAGGACGTAATAACAGGGCACTTAGAAAATCATAATATGATTAGGCAGAGTCAACACGGTTTTATGAAAGGGAAATTGTGTTTGACAAATTTATTAGAGCTTTTTGAGGATGTAACTAACAGGGTAGATAAATGTGAAGCAGTGGATGTAGCATATTTGGATTTTCAAAAGGCATTCGATAAGATGCCACATAAGAGATTGTTACACAAGATTAGGGCTCATGGGATTGGGGTAATATATTAGCATGGATTGAGGATTGGTTAACGGACAGAAAACAGAGAGTAGGACTAAACGGGACATTTTCAGGTTGGCAGGTTGTAACTAGTGGGGTGCCGCAAGGATCAGTGCTTGGGCCTCAGCTGTTTACAATCTATATAATGACTTAGATGAGGGGACCGAGTGTAACGTATCCAAGTTTGCTGACGATACAAAGCTAAGTGGGAAAGTAAGCTGTGAGGAGGACACAAAGAGGCTGCAAAGGGATATGGACAGGTTAAGTGAGTGGGCGAGAAGGTAGCAGTTGGAGTATAATGTGGGGAAATGTGAAATTATCCACTTTGGTAGGAAGAATAGAAAAGCAGAATATTTTTTAAAAGGTGAGAGGCTAAAATGTTAGTAGTCAGAGGGATTTGGGTGTCCTTGTACATGAATCACAGAAAGTTAACATGCAGTACAGCAAGCAATTAGGAAGGTAAATGGTATATTAGCCTTTATTGCAAGGGAGTTGGAATATAAGAGTCAGGAGGCCATGCTGCAATTATATAGGGCTCTGGTGGGACCACACCTGGAGTACTGTGTACAGTTTTGGTCTCCTTACCTAAGGAAGGATATACTTGCCTTAGAGTGGGTGCAACGAAAGTTCACTAGATTTATTCCTGGGATGAGAGAGTTGCCCTATGAGGAGAGATTGAGTAGAATGGGCCTGGAGTTTAGAAGAATGAGAGGTGATCTCATTGATCTCATTGAAACGTAGAAAATTCTTAGCATCTACCCTGTCAAGCCCTCTAAGAGGCTGTTTCCCCGCTGGAGAGTCCAGCACGAGAGGTCATAGTCTCAAGATAAGGGGTCGGCCATTTAGGACCGAGATGAGGAGAAATTTCTTCACTTAGAGGTTTGTGAATCTTTGGAATTCTCTACCCCAGAGCGCTGTGGGTGCTCAGTTGTTGAGTATATTCAAGACTGAAATCGATGGATATTTGGACACTAAGGGAATCAAGGGATATGGGAAAAGGGCAGGAAAGTCAAGTTGAGGTCGAAGATCAGCCATGATCTTATTGAATGGCGGAGCAGGTTCGAGGGGTCGTATGGTCTACTCCTGCTCCTATTTCTTATGTTCTTAAGAACTGGTATAGGGTGATTTTCATCTGCTGGCGTAATTCAGTCATGAATAGTTAAGAACTGCTGGAACTCTAAATAGAAAAGTATCAGCATGCAGTTTTCAAGGGTTAGGTCATTCACATAATTATTCGCAGATCTAAGTACAGATTTGGACAGATGCAGGGAGCTGGCTTGGAAACAGGCCAATGTAGTGCCATATTCGAAAAAGTGACAAAACCAACACAGGTGACCATAAACCCATTAGTCTTGCTTCTATTCCATGTAAACTAATAGAAGAATCATTAAAAATAGTCATGGGAAGGAGAACAATACATTAAATCACAGATGGAAGATATTCCATTTTTAAAAAAAAATAATATTTTTCGGAGAGTACTTTGTACCAAAAGTACTCCTCCTAGCCTTTCAAATGTCTTTAACTGACATAGTCTTTTCAGGTTTTTGATTGTAATAGCTATGCATGATTTTACAGCTCAAATTAACTATATGTTATACTAATTGTGAATCAAACTATTGTTAGAAATGTGAGATGGTATCAGGAAAAACCCAGGAACCACAAAATATACCTTATGTTAAGAAAGATCAAAATACTGGTTGAACTACAGCGGAGTCTTCATTACCCACCATAATGGAGGGGCTCCACATGGCAGTTAACGAAATTGGAAGATAATTGAGAGTCTCTAAACTTTATACCCTTGACATAGGAATGAAAATAAGTACAATTCAAATAACAAAAGAAATCTTATGTAGTTTTATTCACTAAGAACATGGCATGAAATATAAATGAACGAAGCTGTCCAGTACAGAAATGCCTCATGTAAGGTTTCTCCCTGTGAAAATTCTGACAGATAAACGGGATAATGGAGGTTTCACTATAGATTGATAATTTTAGAACTTTGTATTTTTAATAATCATACATACTCAGTTATAACACTGTGTTATCTTGTGGAATTGACTGAGCATATTTCTATACTCGACTATTTCCAAGTTATGTCAGTGGTCTGTTGATATTTTAGTGACCTATTTCTATGGTCTGATTTTGAATCTTCACTTTTTGCTGATTTTATATGTAGATGACATGTGCTTTTGACATTTCCCCAATCGCACTGCTGAAAGCCAAGCACTTTGGCCTGTCCAAGAATAGTCATGTTGCCATGGAGTTTGATGATACCAAAGTCAAAACAAGGTAACAGTAGAAATTTTATACAATATAATTACTGTGTGATACTCTAGAATCATAGAATGGTTACAGCACAGAAGGAGGCCATTCGGCCCTTTGAGACCATGCCGGCTCTATGCAAGAGCAGTCCAGCTAGTCCCGCTCCCCTGCCCTTTCCCCGTAGCCCTACACATTTTTTTCTTTCAAGTACTTATCCAATTCTCTTTTAAATGCCATGATTGAATCTGCCTCCACCACCCTTTCAGGCAGTGCATTCCAGATCACAACCACTCACTGCGTAAAAAAAGTTTTTCCTCATGTCATCTTTTGTTCTTTTGCCAATCACCTAAATCTTTGTCCTCTGATTCTTGACCTTTCCACCAATGGGCACAGTTTCTCTCTATCTACTCTGTCTAAACCCTTCATGATTTTGAACATCTCTATCAAATCTCCTCTCAACCTTCTCTGCTCTAACCCCAGCTTCTCCAGTCTATCCACGTAACTGAAGGCCCTCATACCCTGAAACCATTCTAGTAAATCTTTTCTGTAGCCTCTCCAAGGCCTTCACACCCTTCCTAAAGTGTGGAGCCCAGAACTGGACACAATACTCCAGTTGTGGCAGAACAAGTGTTTTATAAAGGTTCATCATAACCTCCTTGCTTTTGTACTCAATGCCTCTATTTATAAAGCCCAGAATCCCGTATGCATTTTTAACCGCTTTCTCAACCTGCCCTGCCAACTTCAACGATTTGTGCACATTTACCCCCAGATCTCTCTGTTCCTGCACCCCCTTTAGAATTGTAACCTTTAGTTTATATTGCCTCTCCTCGTTCTTCTTACCAAAATGTATCACTTTGCACTTCTCTGCGTTAAATTTCATCTGCCATGTGTCCGCCCATTCCATCAGCCTCTATGTCCCCTTGAAGTCTATCACTATCCTACTCGCTGTTCACTACACTTCCAACTTTTGTATCATCTGCAAATTTTGAAATTGTGTCCTGTACACCCAAGTCCAAGTCATCAATATATATCAAGAAAAGCAGTGGTCCTAGAACCAACCCCTGAGGAATACCACTGTATACCTTCCTCCAGTTCGAAAAACAATCGTTCACCAATACTCTCTGTTTCCCGTCACTTAACCAATTTCGTATCCATACTGTCACTGCCCTTTTTATTCCATGGGCTTCAACTTTACTGATAAACCTATTATGTGGCACTTTATCAAACATAAAATTACAAAGCGATATTGATAGATTAGGTGAATGGGCAAAACTGTGGCAAATGGAATTCAATGTAGACAAATGTGAGGTCATCCACTTTGGATCAAAAAAGGATAGAACAGGGTACTTTCTAAATGGTAAAAAGTTAAAAACAGTGGATGTCCAAAAGGACTTAGGGGTACAGGTACATAGATCATTGAAGTGTCATGAACAGGTGCAGAAAATAATCAATAAGGTTAATGGAATGCTGGCCTTTGTATCTAGAGGACGAGAGTACAAGGGGGCAGAAGTTATGCTGCAGCTAAACAAAACCCTGGTTAGACCACACCTGGAGTACTGTGAGCAGTTCTGGGCACCGCACTTTCGGAAGGACATATTGGCCTTGGAGGGAGTGCAGCGTAGGTTTACTAGAATGATACCCGGACTTCAAGGGTTAAGTTACGAGGAGAGATTACACAAATTGGGGTTGTATTCTCTAGAGTTTTGTAGGTTAAGGGGTGATCTGATCGAAGTTTATAAGATATTAAGGGGAACGGATAGGGTGGATAGAGAGAAACTATTTCCACTGGTTGGGGATTCTAGAAGTAGGGGGCACAGTCTAAAAATTAGAGCCAGACCTTTCAGGAGCGAGATTAGAAAACATTTCTACACACAAAGGGTGGTAGAAGTTTGGAACTCTCTTCCAGAAACGGCAATTGATACTAGCTCAATTGCTAAATTTAAATCTGAGATAGATAGCTTTTTGGCAACCAAAGGTATTAAGGGATATGGGCCAAAGGCAGGTATATGGAGCTAGATCACAGATCAGCCATGATCTTATCAAATGGTGGAGCAGGCACGAGGGGCTGAATAGCCTATTCCTGTTCCTATGTTCCTATGTTTTGGAAGTCTATATATACCGCATCAACCGCATTGCCCTCATCAACCCTCTCTGTTACCTCATCAAAAAACTCAATCAGGTTAGTTAAACATGATTTGCCTTTAACAAATCCATGCTGGCTTTCCTTAATTAATCCATACTTGTCCAAGTTTCTGTTAATTTAGTCCCAGTTTATTGTTTCTAAAAACTTCCCCACCACTGAGGTTAAACTGAATGGCCTGTAGTTGCTGGGTGTGTGCTTACTCCCTTTTTTGAACAAGGGTGTAACATTTGCAATTCTCTAGTCCTCTGGCACCACTCCCGTATCTAAGGAGGATTGGAAGATTATTGCCAGTACCTCTTAATTTCCACCCTTACTTCCTTCAGCAACCTAGGATGCATCCCATCCAGACCGGGTGACTTATCTACTTTAAGTACAGCCAGCCTTTCCATTACTCCTCTTTATCAATTTTTAGCCCATCCAGGATCTCAAATACCTCCTCTTTTACTGTGACTTTGGCAGCATCTTCTTCCTTGGTAAAGGCAGATGCAAAGTATTAATTTAGTACCTCAGCCATGCCCTCTGCCTCCAGGAATAGGTCTCCATTTTGGTCCCTTACTACCCGTTTACTATTTATATGCCGATAGAAGACTTTTGGGTTCCCTTTTATGTTAGTTGCCAGTCTATTCTCATACTCTCTCTTTGCCCCTCTTATTTCCTTTTTCACTTCCCCTCTGAGCTTTCTATATTCAGCCTGGTTCTCACTTGTATTATCAACCTGACATCGGTCATACGCCCCCTTTTTCTGCTTCATCTTACTCTCTACCTCTTTCGTCATCCAGGGAGCTCTGGCTTTGGTTGCCCTACCTTTCCCCCTCATGGGAATGTACCTAGACTGTACCCGAACCATCTCCTCTTTAAAAGCCGCCCATTGTTCGATTACAGTTTTACCTGCCAACCTTTGATTCCAATTTACCTGGGCCAGATCTGTTCTCAAACCACTGAAATTGGCCCTCCTCTAATTAAGTATTTTTACTCTAGATTGCTCCTTGTCCTTTTCCCTAACTAATCTAAACCTTAAGATACTGTGATCACTGTTCCCTAAATGTTCCCCCACTGATACTTGCTCCACTTGACCCACCTCATTCCCCAGGACCAGATCCAGAAATGCCTTCTTCATTGTTGGGCCGGAAACATACTGATCAAGAAAGTTCTCCTGAACACACTTCAGAAAATGTTCCCCTTTCTGCCCTTTAGACCATTACTATCCCTGTGTATATTAGGATAATTGAAGTCCCCCATTAGCACTGCTCTATGGTTCTTGCACCTCTTGTAATTTCCCTCAAATTTGTTCATTTATATCCTTCCCACTAGTTGGTGACCTATAGAATACACCCAGTAGTGTAATGGCACCTCTATTGTTTCTTAACTCTGACCAAATAGAATCTGTCCTTGACTCCTTCAGGACATCCTCTCTCTCCAGCACTGCAATATTCTCCTTAATCAATACTGCCACCTCCCCACCCCCCCCTCCTTTCTTTCCTTCACTATCTTTCCTGAACACCTTGTGTCCAGGAATATTTAGTACCCAATCCTGCCCTTTTTTGAGCCAGATCTCCGTTATCGCCATGACATCATATTCCCATGGGGCTATTTGCGCATACAGCTCACCAACCTTATTTACCAAGCTTCTTGCATTTACACACATGCACTGCAAACCTATCTTAGACCTCCTTGTATTCACTCTTCGTCTGATCCCACCTAATATCTTACCATTTCTTATTCTAGTGCTATCTGTCTCTCCCAATCCTTTGTGCACCTTGTTCCTCCCTTCTAATGCTACATCTTGGTGCCCACCCCCCTGCCAAATTAGTTTAACCCCCCCTCACAGAATCAGTTAACCTCCCCGCGAGGACATTGGCCCCAGCTCTGTTGAGGTGCCACCTGTCTGGGCTGTACAGGTCCCACCTCCCCCAGAACCGGTCTCAATGCCCCAGGAATCTAAAGCCCTCCCTCCTGCACCATCTCTCCAGCCACACATTCATCTGCTCTAACCTCCTATTTCTATACTCACTAACGTGTGGCACCAGGAGTAACCCGTAGATTACAACCTTTGAGGTCCTGCTTATCAATCTTTTTCCTAGCTCCCTAAAATCTGCTTGCAGGACCTCATCCACCTATGTTGTTGGTACCGATATGGACCACAACCTCTGGCTGTTCACCCTACCCCCTCAGAATGTTCTGCGGCCGCTCAGTGACATCCTGGACCCTGGCACCAGGGAGGCAGCATACCATCCTGGACTCATGTCTGTGGCTGCAGAAACGTCTGTCTGTTCCCCTAATTATTGAATCCCCTATCACTATTGCTTTCCCGATCTTCCTCCTCCCCCCCTGTACAGCTGAGTCACCCATGGTGCTGTGGACTTGGCTCTGGCTGTATTCCCCAGAGGAACCTTTACCCTCACCAGTATTCTGAATACCGGTTAGGGTGTGAGCTGCACTCGGGCAACTCCTGCACTACCTGCCTGGTCTTCCTTGTCTGTCTGGTGGTCACTCAGTCCCTCTCTGCCTGCACTCTCTTAAGTTGCAGAGTGACCACCTCCTGAAACGTGCTATCCACGTAGCTCTGAACCTCACGGATGCACTGCCGTGACGCCAGCTGCTGCTCAATATTCTATTTCACACCCATAAAATTAACATATATTTCTCTCGGGCTGAATGACTTAACTCAGAGCACATCCTTCATTTTACACATTATTTGTATTTGTCCTGGCATGGAACCTATTAGTACACATGTTACAGAGTACAGGAGGGTCATCTTTTCTGAGAAGAGGCAGAGAATTGAATGTAATCAAGGAACTTTGCACTATGCAGTTTTCTGTTTAGTTCGCTTCTGATTTTTGTTTATTGTGCTCGGAAAATTGGCTTTAAAGTAAATAGGACTAGTTTCTGTATTAATATGTTAGATAAAATAAGATGCCCCCTTGTTTAAATCTGATAAATTATCAAAAGTACTTGGTGAAAGGGTATATTTTGTTACAGGGAAAGTTTTATCATGATAGCTTGATGACATGAGATGATTTGCCACAGTTTGAAGTGTACCACATATTTGACATCGTCATTGTTGTTTTGCAGAAACAAAATTCAGGTAGATTTTTGTCTTTACTGCTGAACGTTAAGCATCACATGGGCAGAATGCAGAAAGGAAACCTGGCGGGGAAGTACCTGTTTCCCTAATAGAACCCCCTGATTTTCTTTCCATTGAAATTAATAGAGGAGAAATCCGGCAGATTCTGTTTAGGGTGTGCGATCCTCCCGGACAGATTTTCCTTTCTGCACTGTGCCCAGGCGATGTTTAAAGTCCATTAAAGTATGAAAATCTCACCCATGGTACGTTAAAGTGACAGCCTGTCTTTACCTGCTATTAATTCAATTCTCATGGAGACTAGCTGTTTGAGGAGATGCCATTTGATACTTATGTTTTAAGTGAAAAGTTATTGAAGATTACATTGTAAATGTGTGGTAATACCAAACAGGGAAATAAGGTCTTATGTGGTATTTAGTACTGTGTTCATAGCAAGCTTACTGGGTGTTGATTAACGATTTTGACTTGTTTGCAGCCTCAAAATTGAGTTTGAAATCCAAACAGAGGCAGAATCTGGTCTTGTATTTTATATGGCCAGAATTAACCATGCAGACTTTGCAACCATTCAGATAAAAGATGGAATGGCTCAGTTTAGCTATGACCTTGGAAGTGGAAATGCAAGCACAGTTGTTCAAAGGAAGATAAATGATGGAAAATGGCATAAGGTAAAAAAATGCAAAATAAATTCCATTACTAATTTAGTTAACTGAAGTTATATTACAAGAGATGCAATAACAAGACTATTATATATTAAAAATGGTTTGTGGTTATAACATGCCAAAGGAACTGCACCTGTAGATGATGCTGTAAGCATAACGCTATGTGTCATAACATTACATGGCAGAGCCACCTAAGGCAAATATAAGGAACCAACCTTTGGAATCGCGCATGAGGAAACCATCGCAAGCAGCCTCCTCTGACTTACTAAACCTCCCTTGTCCCCCTCCCCCACCCTACAGACATGACATTCACAACCTACCTCCTTCCCCCCGATATCAAATCACGTATCAAACCCCCCTCCCACTGAATAGAAAGCCTGCATTAGCACTCCAGCCCAACTGAGACAACATATATTGACCTCCATCTGTACCTTCTCTGATCTCTCTCCCCTTCCCCCAACCTTTCCTTCATTTTCCTCTCCCCTACCCCTCATTCCCCTCTTCCCCATTCCTCTCTTCCCTCTCCACTCCTTCTCCCCCCTCCTAGCTTTCCTTCCCCTTCTCTCCCCTAGCCCCTCTCATTTCCCCCTTTCCTCCCTCCCCATTCCTCCAGATGTTCACTGATCCAAAACTTCATACATGCTGTATAAAGTGCTTTGTAGCTGCATTGGTTTAAATAGAATTACCTGCAAAAAGAATGAAAATGTTATACTTTTATTTCCAAAATTAAGTAACTTTCAATTGCTTTTGAAGGAAAATGAAATGCTAGCTTATTTTCGCCTCTTATTTCAAGGCTGGATGAGGGTCACTGGAAAATCAAGGCTGCATTTTTACTGCAGAATCTGCAAAAAAATTGGCACTTCCATGAGAATTGCGATTCCCCACTCCTGTAAAAATCATCCTCTACTTGCCGACTTGTCACTCATCGCCATTCCTGGCTATTATGTGTTGCTGCTGTTGCTCTGGGAATCGAACAACGCTACAGCTCTGTAAATGTAAGCTGAGGGGCAAGAGAGTAGAAGAGTACTAGCATGAACTTAAGGGTTGGCGGTGGGGCGGCAGGGGGGGTGGTGAGATAGTGCCAGCATGAACAGCAGGCGGAGGAGGGCAAGAGTGCCAGTGTGAAATCATGGTAAGGAATAAGAGTGCCAACCTGAATCGGCAGTGAGGAGGCGAATAATGCCAGCGGGCATTGAGAGTCAAAGGCACAGAGTTCCAGCATAAACTGCCAGGGAAAAGGGGGAAAATACAGTGCTAAAGTGAACTGGTGGGAGGGAGTAAGAAGAGTGGCTCCATGAACTAGGAAAAAATAGGAAGATTAATCACCAAATTTAAAACAATTTAACATTCAATAAATCAATTTTTAAAATATTTAGCATTGGACTTGATAATAGAGATCACAAAAACACTAAAAATGGCCTGCAAGAATGAAGGAAAATTCCTGCAATTTTTAATCATTAATGACTAATTAATAGATTAAGTGAGCAGGCTAAAGGATGCCTCAACATTTCAAAACATTGGAGTGATGCATTACAATGACTGACACTTCTGTGTAGTACTGAAGGAGTGCTGCATAGTCAGATGTGCTGTCTTTCAGAAGAAACATTTTATTGCCTGTCCTGCCCTCTTGAATGGACATATGAGATCCCATGGCACTATTTTAAAGAAGAACAGGGAGTTCTCCCGGTCTCTTGGCCAACATTTATGCCTCAACCAACACCACCAAATCAGGTTATCTGATCCCTCATCTCATTGCTGTTGGTGGGACTGACCTTGCGGTGTGCAAATTGGCTGCCATATTTGTCCACAAAGAAACAGTGACCATACTTCAAAAGTACTTTGGAAGGTTCTGAGGATATGAAAGGTGCTATATAAATGCCAACCTTTTTTCTTTTTACTTGTTGATAAAGCTTACTCTTTTGCAACTTGTTGTTAGGTGTAATAGAACATATTATAATAACTATTTTAATAAATCTGAATTTATTTTTTCCAGGTCAGAATTGTCCGGGATAGGAAGACAGTAACAGTTACAATTGGCCTCAACACAGCGACTACAGTTAGCCCTAAAAATGCAGATATTCTGGATGTTGTGGGCATGATCTATATTGGAGGACTGCCTAAGAACTACACGACGAGAAGAATTGGCCGTGTAAGATGTGAACAAGAACAATCATGTAGACAGCGCATAATATCAACCCCCTGAATCCAAGGTGGAGGCTCACTTGATGTGAGCACATATTGGAGAATCAGGCAAGGATTCGCAGCACCTCTCATTTCCTGACCATTAAAATCATTGCCAGAAAATCAGGAGCACCATAAATCAGACATGCTGACCTCCACACCCAAGTCTCTGAACTGTGCTCACATTAAGTGATCATCCATACTGGGAGCTTAACTCTTAAGAACTTCACAGTACTTCAGTCGGTGCTTCCTGGTGTCTTTTCCAGCAACGGATTCTTTTCACTTGTCTCATTCGAAACAATTTTTTCTTTACTTTGTTTGAGAGGGACATTTTACATGCTCATCAAGATAAGCCATGTCCCTAATATAAAAATAGAAAATGCTGGAGAAGCTCAGCAAGCCAGGCAGCATCTGTGGAGGAAGAAACAGAGTTAATGTTTCAGGTCAAAGACCTTTTGTCAGAACTGGAAGATGTTAGAAGAGTTAAAGTTTTTAAGCAAGTACAGAGCCAGGGAAAGGCAGGGGGAGGGGAAGAAAGAACAAGATGGAAAGTCTGTGATAGGTAATGGGCACGAGTGATTAAATGACAAAAGGGATGATGATGCAAGGCAAGGAAGGTGGTAATAGGACAAGTTATGAAACAAAAGATTGATCAGGAGTAGCTGTAAATGGCAGCAGCAGAACCATTACCAGCACTAGCTGACCGAAAAAATGGGAGCAGTGATTATGACCTGAAATTACTGAAATCAATATCACTACTGGGGAATGGAATATTATGTACTGGTGCTAAAAGGCTGCAAATCCTTTTTGCAATAGTGCCTTTCTAACTTACCAAGAGCAGTTCTCTTGGTGAAATGTCTCATCAAAATAGGTAAATATTTATAGTTACGTTTTTAATTTGTTCAGAGGGCACTCAGTAGGAAATACTGCATGATTCTGTGCCTTACCATAGAATTATATAACTGTACAGCACAGAAAAAGACCATTTAGAGTCGTAGAGTCATAGAGTTATACAGCACGGATAGAGGCCCTTCGGCCCATCGTGTCCGCGCCGGCCATCAGCCCTGTCTACTCTAATCCCATATTCCAGCATTTGGTCCGTAGCCTTGTATGCTATGGCATTTCAAGTGCTCATCCAAATGCTTCTTGAATGTTGTGAGGGTTCCTGCCTCCACAACCCTTTCAGGCAGTGAGTTCCAGACTCCAACCACCCTCTGGGTGAAAAAGTTCTTTCTCAAATCCCCTCTAAACCTCCCGCCTTTTACCTTGAATCTATGCCCCCTTGTTATAGAACCCTCAACGAAGGGAAAAAGCTCCTTAGTATCCATCCTATCTGTGCCCCTCATAATTTTGTACACCTCAATCATGTCCCCCCTCAGCCTCCTCTGCTCCAAGGAAAACAAACCCAATCTTCCCAGTCTCTCTTCATAGCTGAAGCACTCCAGCCCTGGTAACATCCTGGTGAATCTCCTCTGCACCCTCTCCAAAGCGATCACATCCTTCCTGTAGTGTGGCGACCAGAACTGCACACAGTACTCCAGCTGTGGCCTAACCAGTGTTTTATACAGCTCCATCATAACCTCCTTGCTCTTATATTCTATGCCTCGGCTAATAAAGGCAAGTATCCCATATGCCTTCTTTACCACCTTATCTACCTGTTCCGCCGCCTTCAGGGATCTGTGAACTTGCACACCAAGATCCCTCTGACCCTCTGTCTTGCCTAGGGTCCTCCCATTCATTGTGTATTCCCTTGCCTTGTTAGTCCCTCCAAAGTGCATCACCTCGCACTTTTCCGGGTTAAATTCCATTTGCCACTGTTCCGCCCTACGCAAGAATCATTTGGCCCACCGTGTCTGGCCAGTTCTTTGCTAGAGCAATCCAAAACTAATCCCACTGCCCTTCTGTCGCCTCATAGCCTTGTATTCTCTGCTTCAAATATTTGTCTAATTCTCTCTTAAAATATGCAATGTCTGTGCCTCAACCTCTCCCTGTAGCAAAGTATTCCATGCTCCAACAGCCGACTGTGTAAAGAAATTTCTCCAAACCTCTCTCCTCACTCTCATAGTGACAATTTCAAATTGATGTCCCACCCATCACCAACCCCCAACCAGATTTTTAAAAACCTCTATTAGATCTTATTTTAGCCTTCTCTGCTTCAATAGAAATAGTCTCAGTATCTCAAGTCTCACCTCATAACTATTGTTTCCATCCCTGACATCATCCTGGTGAATCCACACAGTACTTGAATGCTGTCTTATGGCTTCAATGTCCATTCTGTACTAGGGTGCCCAAAACTGTACACTGCTGTAATGTGGCTTAACCAAAGTTTTGTACTAATCTATTATTACTTCTTTACTCTTGTAATCTATGCCTCTATTTATAAAAGCCAAAATGGTGGTGGCCATTTTTTTGCTTAATCGACCTGCACTCGCACTTTCAGGGAATTATGAATTTGAACTCCTGTATCTAATCATCCACATCCTTCAGCATCTTTTCATTAAGTGTATAGTCCCATTCCTGGTATTTCCTTCCAAAATGTATTACTGAACACTATTCCACATTAAATTGTACCTGCCACATATCTGCCCTTTCCTCTAACCTGTCTTATGTCATCATGAAGTCCTCCTCATTGTTTCTCAAAACTTCTACTTTCTTCTCAGCAAATTTTGAGACTGTGCTCCCTATGCCCAAAACCAAATCAACTATGTACACTGAGAACTGAAGTGGACCCAACACTGAGCCTGGGGTATACACTTCCAACACTCATTTACTTTAACTTTTGGTTTGCTATCCATCAACCATGCCGTTACATTTCCTCTTATACCATGACCATATAGCTGAATTTTTCTAACAAGTCTCTTGTGAGGCACCTTATTGAATGCCTTCTGAAAATCCATGTACACTGCATCTACTACATTCCCTTTATCTATCCAATCAGTCACTTCTTCAAAAAAACTCGATTAAGTTTGTCAAACAAATCCATGCTGGCTGTTCTTGATTAACCCATGCATATCGAAATGTGTTCTTAAATTATAGATTCTAAGGGTTTGCCCACAACTGACATTAGTCCAACTGGTCATCATTTCCAGGTTTATCTCGAACAAAAGTGTGGCTTTGGCTACTCTTCAGTCCCAAAGCACAATTTACATATTTAGGGAGGATTGAAAAATTGTGGCCTGTGTCTATTCTATCTCCTCTCTGACTTCTTTCAACAGCCTATGGACTTTCTCTTTGTGTGTACATTTATATTTAACTGCTGCACCCAAATCCGACCTGAAATGGCAGTCAGGGCCCTATTTACATCATAGGACCCCAATTTCCTCATTAAAAGGGGCATATTGCCTGAAACAGGCGGGTACTTTGGACACCCGGCGGTAGGCCCCTTTCAAAATGGAGCCGGTCACATCGCCAGAGTTAATAGGGCGGTAAGGCCATGGACCTCATTTTAAGGCTGTTACCGCCAGGCGAAGGCAGTCAAAATTGACCCCAGTTTTATTACAGCCCGACTGCACTCAGACCTGTTCCATACTATTTCAACCTACTTTCAAAGCTGAGTTAGCTATGAAGACTTGGTCATCTGAATGTAGTGATTATATTTATACTCATGTTAATCTATTGTTTACTCATTTTTTAACACAGGTAACCTACAGTATAAATGCTTGCATCCGTAACTTTAAATTGAACGATAAAACTTTTGAT
Source organism: Heptranchias perlo (assembly GCF_035084215.1). NCBI lineage: Eukaryota > Metazoa > Chordata > Chondrichthyes > Hexanchiformes > Hexanchidae > Heptranchias > Heptranchias perlo. Next base: position 68,639,620 of record NC_090329.1, on the reverse strand, counting down.
CTGGATGATCCGATCTCTAGTCTGGATGTTGGTGTCTGTTTTCTCAATAGTCAGAAAGGAACTTATTTTGATGGAACAGGTTTTGCTAAAACAGGTAAAAATACTTGAAAAATATTTGATTGCTTTGGCATTGAAATTGCTTATAGTTACTTTACTGTTAACAATCAGTGTCATTTTAGTCAGCTATCATTTTAAAACACTGCTCTTGCAAAGGAAGCTACTGAATGCTGCTTAAAGCTATTATATATTCTCCCATATGAGTTTTGACCCATATATAAGGCAACCTCCAAAGTGTCCAAAAAAACACCCCCAAAAAATCCACAAGCTTAATATAAGACAAAGGGTAGAATTACAGAGTTTCTATTCACCAAGATTAGAATCATAGAAAGGTTGCAGCATGGAAGGAGGCCATTCAGCCCATCGAGTCTGTTCCGGTTCTATGCAAGAGCAATCCAGCTAGTCCCACTCCCCCGCTCTACCCCGTAGCCCTGCAAATTTTTTCATTTCAAATACTTATCCAGTTCCCCTTTGAAAGTCATGATTGAATCTGCCTCCACCACCCCAACGCCCCTCCCCCCAGCAGTGCATTCCAGATCTTAACCACTCACAGTGTAAAAAGTTTTTCCTCATGTCACCTTTGATTTTTTTTGCCAATCACCTTAAATCTATGTCCTCTGGTTCTTGACCCTTCTGCCAATGGGAACAGTTTCTCTTTAGACCCTTCATGATTTTAAAAACCTCTTTCAAATCTCCTCTCGACCTTCTCTGTTCCAAGGAAAACAGCCCCACCTTCTCCAGTCTATCCACGTAACTAAAGTCCCTCATCCCTGGAATCATTCTAGCAAATCTTTGCTGCACCCTCTCTCAGGTCTTCACATCTTTCCTAAAGTGCGGTACCCAGAACTGGACACGATACTCCAGATGTGGTCGAACCAGTGTTTTATAAAGGTTCATCATGACTTCCTTGCTTTTATACTCTATGCCTCCATTTATAAAGCCCAGGATTCCGTATGCTTTTTTAACCGCTTCCTCAACCGGCCCTGCCATCTTCAACGATTTGTGCACATATACCCCCAGTTCTCTGTGTTCCTGTACCACTTTTAGAATTGTGCCCTCTAGTTTATATTGCCTCCCCTCGTTCTTCCCACCAAAATTTATCACTTTGCATTTTTCAGCATTAAATTTCATCTGCCACATGTCCACCCATTCCACTAGCATGTCTATATCCTCTTGAAGTCTATCACTATCCTCCTCAATGTTTACTACAATTCCAAGTTTTGTGTCATCTTCAAATTTGGAACACCCAATCCAAGTCATTAATATATGTCAAGAAAAAGAGTGGTCCTAGTACCGACCCCTGGGGAACACCACTGTATACCTTCCTCCAATCCGAAAAACAACCATTCACCACTACTCTCTGCTTCCTGTTACTTAGCAATTTTGTACCCATGCTGCTACTGCCCCCTTTATTCCGTAGGCTTCAATCTTGATAACAAGCCTAATATGCGGCACTTTATCAAAGTCCTTTTGAAAGTCAATATACACCACATCAATCACATTGCCCTCATTGACCTTCTCTATTATCTCATCAAAAAACTCCATCATGTTAGTTAAACACGATTTACCTTTAACAAATCCATGCTTGCTTTCCCTAATCAATCCACACTTGTCCAAGTGACTGTTAATTTTGTCCTGGATTATCATTTCTAAAAGTTTCCCCACCAACAAGATTATACTGACTGGCCTGTGGTTGCTTGGTTTATCCTTACACCTTTTTTTGAACAAGGGTGTAACATTTGCAATTCTGCAGTGCTCTGACACCACCCCTGTATCTAAGGATGTTTGGAAGATTATGTAAACAATTTTACAACACCAAGTTATAGTCCAGCAATTTTATTTTAAATTCACAAGCTTTTGGAGGCTTCCTCCTTCCTCAGGTGAATGTTGTGGAAATGAAATCCTCGAACCTTTCGCATTTATAAATCACAGAACAATACTTGGTGATTACAGACAGTGTTTTCAACTGCCCATTGCCAAGGCAATCGGTGTGCGGACAGACAGGTGTTACCTACAGGGTCTCCGAATATACAAACCACCAAAAAAAAAGAGAGGCAGAAACATCGAAAAGACAGCAAATGACCCATTGTATTAAAAACAGATAACATTTGTTCGCTGGTGGGGTAACGTGTAGCGTGACATGAACCCAAGATCCCGGTTGAGGCCGTCCTCATGGGTGCGGAACTTGGCTATCAATTTCTGCTCGACGATTTTGCGTTGTCGTGTGTCTCGAAGGCCGCCTTGGAGTACGCTTACCCGAAGGTTGGTGGATGAATGTCCATGACTGCTGAAGTGTTCCCCGACTGGGAGGGAACCCTCCTGTCTGTTTGTATATTCGGAGACCTTGTAGTTAACACCTGTCTGTCTGCACACTGATTGCCTTGGCAACGGGCAGTTGAAAACACTGTTTGTAATCACCAAGTATTGTTCTGTGATTTATAAATGCGAAAGGTTCGAGGATTTCATTTCCACAACATTCACCTGAGGAAGGAGGAAACCTCCGAAAGCTTGTGAATTTCAAATAAAATTGCTGGACTATAACTTGGTGTTGTAAAATTGTTTACAATTGTCAACCCCAGTCCATCACCGGCATCTCCACATCATGGAAGATTATGGCCAGTACCTCCGCAATTTCCACCCTTACTTCCCTCAGCAACCTAGGATGCATCCCATCCGGACCGGGTGATTTATCTACTTCCTCTCAGCTATTGATTTGACATTCTATTTAAATGGTAACTCTGCCTCCCAACATCGGTCCTGTCTCCAGCTACTGATTTTAAATCTCTTTTTGTATCTATCCTGCTGCGCTGTCTCCGATTTACAGTATGGAAGGGAAGTCACCGTTGAAATGTCACAGTATTGTAGAACAGAGCAGCAGCTGACAGCAACACCTGTTCGGAATACACTAATATGGTACTGACTCCTAATGGGTCCATCATCTTTGGAAAAATTGCTTTGCTGGGAGGGAAACCTGAGAGGATATGACTTATTTATAAAATAATCCCCTCTACTTTCTGCCCCGATCAGAGGCATACATTTATAGTCTTAGAAGTGAGTGTATACAGGTCTGTTTTTCACATTATGCAAACATGTTTCCTTTTTTAGCATAGTAAAGTGTAAATATGTTTTTAACAGCTGAACATTTTTGATAAACAAGCCATAAAAATTGTTAAATATCAAATATACATTTGTGAGATAATGGATATAAAACATTTTGTCTGAAAGAGGTGGACCAGAAAGCAATATGGTTGGGAGCTTGTCTTGAATAGAAAATGAGGCCTTGACACCAGAAGATCCAGCTGGGTAGTGCTTTGCTAATAAAGCTCACAGTCTTTACCACTTTTGCTGCCTTATGAGCAGGACTGGAAAATCTACAACTAAAAAATAGAAAGAATGAAAGAACTTGCATTAATATAGCGCCTTTCATGACCTCAGGATATCCCAAAGCAATTTACAGCCAATGAAGTACTTTTGAAATGTAGTCACTGTTGTAATGTAGCAAACGCAGCAGCCAATTTGCACACAGCAAGGTCCCACAAACAGCAATGAGATAATGACCAGGTTGGTTGAAGGATAAATATTGGCCAAGAGTCGGGGATAATCAAAGTCTAATGGGTATTTAATGGAAATTAGCACAAGTGAAATACGATCCTTTATTTTTCCTTGCCAGCTCCACATTATCGTGCAGCAGGTGCAATGTGACAATAACTCTTTGATTTTCTTAAGCATCTGTTTCCTCTACTCTTTGCTTCTTCAGGTAGTGACATGGTATGGCAATTTTCTTTTTGGCAGCAGTTTCCCTGCTCCATACCTGCGAGTCCCACTAACATGCAGGTGCAGCAAGCAATTAGGAAGGGAAATGTTATGTAGGCTTTTATTACAAGAGGATTTGAGTACAGGAGTAAAGATGTCTTATTGCAATTATATAGGGCCTTGGTGAGACCACACCTGGAGTATTGTGTACAGTTTTGGTCTCCTTACCTAAGAAATGATATACTTGCCATAGAGGGAGTGAAACAAAGGTTCACCAGACTGATTCTTGGGATGGCAGGATTGTCGTATGAGGAGAGATTGAGTAGACTAGGCCTGTATTCTCCAGAGTTTAGAAGAATGAGAGGTGGTCTCATTGAAACATACAAAATTCTTACAGGGCTCGACAGGGTAGATACAAGGCTGGGGAGTCTAGAACCAGGGGTCACAGTCTCAGAATAAGGGGTAGGCCATTTAGGACGGAGAGGAGGAGAAATTTCTTCACTCAGGGTGGTGAATCTTTGGAATTCTCTACCCCAGAGGGCTGTGGAGGCTCAGTCATTGAGTACATTCAAAATAGAGATCGATAGATTTCTAGATATTAAAAGCATCAAGGGATATGGGGATAATACAGGAAAATGGTGTTGAGGTAGAAGATCAGCCATGATCTTGTTGAATGGCGGAGCAGGCTCGAGGGGCTGGATGGCCTACTCCTGCTCCTATTTCTTATGTTCTTATGTTCACACCTAGGAACAGGGGTCATTTCTTCTGTCAAAACTATCCTTTCATGTATTTCCATCTTGTTCATGCATCATGTGGAGATGCTACCAAGTGCAAATCCTGAGTAAGCAGGAGCAAGAGCAGAGTGGGAGCAGTGGCACTGGAGGATGGTACCTCCTCCTTGTGGAGGGGAATGGGGGGATGTGGAGTTCAACAGTCAACAGCCAGAACCACATTATCAGTTCCATGTGTGAGATCCAAAATCCACGACCTCTACCACCTAGAAGGACAAGAGCAGCAGGCACATGGGAACAACACCACCTGCACGTTCCCCTCCAAGTCACACACCATCCCAACTTGGAAATATATCGCCGTTCCTTCATCATCGCTGGGTCAAAATCCTGGAACTCCCTTCCTAACAGCACTGTGGGAAAACCGTCACCACACGGACTGCAGCGGTTCAAGAAGGCGGCTCACCACCACCTTCTCAAGGGCAATTAGGGATGGGCAATAAATGCCGGCCTCGTCAGCGACGCCCACATCCCATGAATGAATTTTTAAAAAGTAAGTTATTCTAACCTTGGATAGATCATCAGTGAGGCCATATGCAAAATCTTTGGGCACTGCACTTCAAAAGAACATTGGTACATTAGAGAGGGATCATAAACACCGGCAGAGGTCAGTTGGGCCGAATGGCCTGTTTCTGTGCTGTAAATTCTACATTCACATTAGAGCAACTAATATTTGACTAAAGTACACAGATTAGCAGCATAAAACAAAGTGATCTGTTTTACTGATCACTCCATGCTAACTTACAATATGCTGAGCCTCTTACTACCATACATTCTCTTGTGTCATTTCAGTTGCACGCTACAGGGTTGGAACAGATTTACGAATAGAGTTTGATTTCCGCACTTCTCAAAGAAACGCTGTCCTTCTGGGAATCAGCAGTCAGAGTGTGGATGGACTGGGAATTGAACTAGTCAATGGAAAAGTAAGTTATAATTATAAGTAAAAGTAAAGTGCTCTGAGTCATTGCTCTATGCATAAGGAGGACTATATAGATGCAACTTGATAACCTATTAGGGAGCACAGTGTTTAATGAATGCAACAATACATTTTAAAATGGTGATTTCATTGACTTTCAAAAAGATCTTATCAATGCTTTGCCTAACAGTTTTTATTTTTATTTTATAATGCCAGGTTTTGGTTAACGTTGACAATGGAGCTGGCATATTTACAGCTGTCTATGAGCCTCCACACTTCAATGGTTTGTGTGATGGACAGTGGCACAATGTAGTGGTCAATAAAATTAAATACCTTTTGGAACTGACAGTTGATGGGGAGAAAGTAGAAAGCAGAAGCTCAAGCGTAACCTCCACTGCAACTGACACCAACGATCCAATCTTTGTTGGAGGGTATCCAGGTACATATTAACTGATTACTAACTGATCTCATCATGGCATTTAATATGTAATACATAATTGAACCAGAAAGTTAATTTAAACTAAATTACAAGAGTAAGAAATGGGGGCATAGGTTCAAATTAGTAAAAAGCAAAGTTAAGACTGATATCAGGTCGTTCTTTACACAAATAGTGAACACTACATGGAATAGCCTCCTTGATAGAGTAGTGGAGGGGTTTTACGGATGGATGAACTAAGGTGGGCTGAAAAGCCTTTCTCATCCATAATTATCTTGTCATTTTGAAAATTCTTAGATTAGTACATATTCTGTTTAAAATTATAGTTCAAACAGAAATGTAAGTATAGTAATAACTTTCTGTTACAAGATACAGTACCAACGTGCCACATTCCCAGTAATGTTCTATTGTAAAAGTTTTTGCTTTATACTTTTAGACTGTCGTACCGGAGTGAAGGAACTCATTATTCTTCTAAATTTGAAAGTGCTGTAACAATTATTTTCCAGTTTATGGCAGATGGCTTAGATTCTTAAAATGTTTAGTGCTTATAATTTGACAACAGTCTCGATGCCCATGAACAACTGTGATGACTTAGGCCTGTATTTTCCTCTCAGCAGATTTCCACCAGGAGTTGATCTGCCTCCTCAGTTTTCGGTGCTTGTTGCACCACTAGCTGTAACCACAGATTAAAACATGTAAATCATCAATGGTTGTGTTTATACAGAAACACAGCCATTGGAAGCAATAAAATGAGTCCAGTTGAATAGAGAAATATTGTATCAAGGAAACTGTCTTTGCTATGTATTCCCACTATGAAATGCTCACATGACTGTAGTCCACTTCACCTCAGGATGAGACTCCACCCATGTTGGAGAGGAGGCAGGCCATTTAAAACAGAAGCTTGGTGATTCAGAAGTAAGGTCCACCTCTAGTTAACTTTATATTCATCAACATTTAAAACTGAAAAACTGAGAGTCAGGTTTGTAATTCCACCACTCACCCCATTCAATCTCTTTGATGACTGAACTATTGACAATGACAAAGTTAATTAGTAGGTTCAAAAATCAAAAACAGTATCATGTATAAAAGCATGTATAGATGTTTTATGTGACAGGAGTACTGCTGACTGCATCTGTGTGGTTTTACTGGTCTTAAACAGTGACACCAAGAGAGAACCAATGGCAGCATACCCCCACGACTCTACCATCTGGTCAAGACAGAGTAAACAGTGCTAAAGAAAAATGGGAACCACTAAACACTGTGTTATAAATTAACTCAAAGTGCACCAGTGACTTGTAAGGAGTTAAATGCTGTAATGTTAATTCACAACATGTCACGGAAAATTTACTTCTGGAATTTCCTTGGGGGTTCTCCCGATCGGCCGCTGCAACATTGGAAAAAGATCGGCGGAAACCCTGGATAAATGCGAAAATGGGATTTCCACCGATCTTCCGGCAAAGCTAAGGGGCGGCTGATTGGGAGAAACTCAGAGGAAATTCCTGGAATGAATCTTTATACATTCTTGTCCTTTTCCACTTTGACCTAAATTTCAATTCCAATTTTACAAAAAAGATGTTTCATTTCACATACAACAAGTCCAACCATGTAAAATGTAGCCAACTTGGTAAAAGAACACTTTAGGGGCTAAGGAGAAGGGGAGAAAACACATTAAAATGTTTGGCAGGAACTCATGTGTACCACATATTTTCTGGATCTACTCGGGGATATTCAAGGAGTATCATCAGAGGGATCAAGTTCATTATTTTTTTGTAATGTAGCTCTTGCCACTGCATTTTCGGGTTGCAGATTATCAATCCTCCTGTATTCATCTATAGAAAGAGTAATCATTCTTCCTTTTATACATAGCCCAGAGGATGCATACTTGCTGTGTGGTATCAAGTAGTACTGCCATTATGGGCTGCCTCATACCAACGGCATTTCATTGTAGTGTATTGATTATTTGAGCAGATCATATGTCCGCTTTGACTGAATCAGGAAATTCCAGAGGGTCTGGACAAGTTTCCCTGACTAATGAAGTGAGAAAGATTTCACATCATGAAAATCAATAGCAAATTATATTAAAGACATTTGTGTAATGCATGGGGAATGACAATGTTATATATGGGGAGACAAATTGGTCAGTCATTCAAATATTGCTAGTGATAATTTAGACTCTTCTCAGTGTACTGTACTGCATCACATAAATAAAATAGAACCAGGAGGCAAATAAAAGAGGAACGCTAATACACTATTTCACCAGGTTGCCTATTGGTTCTGCTGAAGGGTCCACAGGTGAAATATTAACTTCTCTGTCCTCTCCACAGATGTTGACTGACCTGCTGAATGCTCCCAGCATTTTCTGTGTTTGTTTCAGATTTCCAGCATCTGCACTTCTTTATTATTTGTTTGCCTATGGCAAGTCCCTGTCTATAGTGACTTAATTGCTCAAATACCAAATAACAATTTTTTTAAATCTATTCCAGATGACATGAGACAATTAGGATTGACCACTAATACTCCCTTCAAGGGCTGCATACGTAACCTGAAACTAATGAAGGCAACGCAGGCACTAGAAGTAGACTTCAGCAAATCAGTAGCGATCAAGGGAGTTCAACCCCTTACCTGTCCTGCATAATGGAATCTACTGGGCTGTTTCAAACAAAGATGAAAGTATATGGTTCAAAATAAGCCTATATATCTTGTACATGGCAGAAATATTTTTGGAGACACAAATTAAACATCATCTTATGTTAAGGCTGTTCTTTTACTCTGCTAAACAGTATCAGTCTAAAAATATATTCTCAGTTTTCATTTGTTCATTAAAATTAAAAATAAGTACTCTTTTGTCCTGCAGGTGGCATTTCTTATTCATTATTGCATTATGTAGAGCTCTCACCGAGTTTGCTTCTTTGTGTGTGTGTGTGTGTGTAAGAATCTAATGCATGATGTGAAATATAGTACAAATATTTCAGTAAACTCCTCTTTGAAGTGAAAGTAGTAGTTCATGTGTTTGGGTGAGTGTTGGGAATTTGCATAAACTGTTAGTCATCTTTAAGGAACCATGTCTATAGCATCAGCAAAAAGTTTCTCAAATATAGCCATGTTAGAATCATCTCCATCTAACTACATTATGAAATCTTGGAGGAAAAAACTTTTATTATTTAGGTACTATCAGCACCTGTTAATTCCTTGGAATCTGATAATTACAGTGGAGATGCTATTCAATGAAATCCCACTATTAGTAGGGTGGAATTAATAACTTCTAAATTTCAGTTTAATTTAATTTTGCCAGGCATAACTACAATGTGTAGTGCTCTCTTAATCATGTATGGCAGCTTTCTCTTTAGAGCTGTTTGGTCACCATTTTGAAAATCCCCTGCGTGGGAACTTCAGCAGGCGTTATAACTCCAGCAACAAAATAATTTTGTGATTGGCCATAAAACTAGTGAAATTTTGATCATTGTTGCTCTGGAAAATCAATATAAATTTTTAAAATTCAATTTGCGCGTCTTCCTGTGTTTTGAGAAAGTGTCCTTAGGTCATGAAGCACACTGGCACAAATGTCTCATTTACTAAACCAACTAATCAAATAAAAACAAATTCACCGACTCAAATTACCAACTATTTGAAGGTAAATCAGTGTCAGAGCAGTGGGAGGCATTCAAGGGGGAGATTCAAGAGGTTCAGAGTAAACATGTTCCCACAAAGAAAAAGGTTGGGACTGCCAAATCTAGAGCCCCCTGGATGACAAGGAGCACACAGGGTAAGAGAAGGCAAAAAAGGGAAGCTTATGTCAGACTCCGAGAGCTCAAAACTACAGAAAGCCTAGAGGAGTCTAGAAAGTGCAGGGGTGAAATTAAAAAGGAAATTAGGAAAGCAAAGAGAGGGCATAAAAAAATACTGGCAAGTAAAGTTAAGGAAAACCAAAAATGTTTTATAAATACATAAAGAGCAAGAGGATATCAAAGGAAAGAGTAAGTTACCTGTTTGGTCTTCAATAGGCCCTATGTGTGGAGGCAGAAAATGTGGGTATGGTTCTTAATGAGTACTTTACGTCTGTCTTCACAGAAGAGGGGGACGATGCAGAGATTGTAGTTAAGGAGGAGGAGTGTGAAATATTGGCTGGGATAAACATAGTAAGAGAGGAAGTATTAAGGGGATTAACATCTTTGAAAGGAGATAAATCACCAGGCCTGAATGAAATGTATCCCAGGCTGTTAAGAGAAGCAAGGGAGGCTCTGACCATCATTTTCCAATCCTCCCTGGCTACAGGCGTAGTGCCAAAGGATTGGAGGACTGCTAACATTGTACCATTGTTTAAAAAGGGAGAAAGAGATAGACCGAGTAATTATAGGCCAGTCCGTCTAACCTTGGTGGTGGGCAAATTATTGGAATCGATTCTGAGGGATAGCATAAATCATCATTTAGAAAGGCACGGGTTAATCAAAGACAGTCAGCATGGATTTGTTAAGGGAAGGTCGTGTCTGACTGACTTGATTGAATTTTTTGAGCAGGTAACAAGGAGGGCCGATGAGTGTAACGCATTTGATGTAGTATACATGGATTTTAGCAAGGTTTTTGACAAGGTCCCACATGGCACTCTGGTCAAAAAAGTAAAAGCCCATTGGGTCCAAGGGAAAGTGGCTAGTTTGACTCAAAATTGGCTCAGTGGCAGGAAGCAAAGGGTAATGGTCGATGGGTGTTTTTGTGACTGGAAGGCTGTTTCCACTAGGGTCCCACAAGGCTCAGTACTAGGTCCCTTGCTTTTTGTGGTATATATTAATGATTTGGACTTGAATGTGGGGGCTTGATCAAGAAATTTGCAGATGATACAAAAATTGGCCGTATGGTTGATAGTGAGGAGGAAAGCTGTAGACTGCAGGAAGATATCAATGGACTAGTCAGGTGGGCAGAAAAGTGGCAAATGGAATTCAATCCAGAGAAGTGTGAGGTAATGCATGTGGGGAGGGCAAACAAGGCAAGGGAATACATAATAAATGGGAGGATACTGAGAGATGTAGAGGAACAAAGGGACCTTGGAGTGCATGTCCACAAGGTAGTAGGACAGGTAGATACAGTGGTTAAAAAGGCATACGGGATACTTTATTAGCCGAGGCATAGAATATAAGAGCAGGGAGGTTATTCTAAAACTGTATAAAACATTGGTTAGGCCACAGCTTGTGTATTGTGTACAGTTCTGGTCACCATATTACAGGAAAGATGTGATTGCACTAGACAGGGTACAGAGGAGATTTATGAGGATGTTGCCAGGACTGGAGAATTTTAGCTATGAGAAAAGATTGGATAGGCTGGGATTGTTTTCTTTGGAACAAAGGAGGCTGAGAAGAGATTTAATTAAGGTATATAAAATTATGACTGGACTAGATAGAGTGGATAGGGAGGACCTATTTCCTTTAGCAGAGGGGTCAGTGACCAGGGGGCACGGATTTAAAGTAATTGATAGAAGGACTAGGGGGGAGCTGAGGAGAAATGTTTTCACCCAGAGGGTGATAGGGGTCTGGAACTCACTGCCTGAAAGGGTGGGAGAGGCAAAAACCCTCAACTCATTTAAAAAGTACTCGGATGAGCACTTGAAGTGCTGTAACCTACAGGGCTACAGACCAAGTGCTGGAAAATGTGATTAAGCTGGATAGCTCTTTTTCGGCCGGCACGGACACAATGGCCCAAATAGCCTCCTTCTGTGCCGTAACTTTCTACGATTCTATGATTCATATAAAAAAAATCAGTTCAGTTTAAAAACAACCAATGAACAACTGGCAACAACCACAAAAGCAGATAATTGTCAAGACTTGAGGAGGTGGGGGGAGAAACTAAGGCACATTCAAGCTGTCAGCAGGAGATTGTGGTTGCGCACTGGGATGAGGAGAAGCCATGGCCCCCAACAGCAGTGACGGAGGCTGTGGTCTTTGAGAGAAGATCCTATGCAGCCAGGTGCAGACAGAATATCCGTAACTGCTGACACGAGAGAGTATCCATAACCATCTGGAACAGACCAAACGGTGGAGGATGCCACGAATGGCTGGCAGGAGGAGTTGCTGGGATTATTTTTAGGGGCAGCGGAAGTAATGGACGCAGAAACCAGCACTCGGCGCACTATGCACCATGCATGTACAGCAGCCCCATAGGGCCATGGGAGGGGCATTAACCTGACGCATTCATGGAACACCGAAAGTTATTGTTGGAACCCTCGATTTAGGAAAAAATTGCAGGTCTGGGATTGGAGCAGAACCTGTGACAAAGGGAAAGGCCCCTTGGTGATGGCCCACGTGGGCAAAAGCTGTTGGAGGAATTTATAAGATGGAATTAGTACATTTAGTGATTTTTCTTCCCCAAGATTGTTTAAAGTTTTGTGTGTATTCTAGAAATATATAATATGGTGAATGGCCTCCAGCGGTCCCTTTAAGAATCGTCGGCTAGGCCTCTCAATGCCTGGACAAATGCGATTGGCATGCGCCATGCACATTTTGCCCATTTCACCATGAAAGTTGAAATCGGGATTCTGCAACAGACTCCTGCCCGTCTTGGACAGGAGTGCTGGGAGCCTATTTAAAGGCCTGCCTCAAAACTGATCCAAGGGGACAAATGGGTGCACAAGGTCCCCACCAGACTTTCAACTGCTGGCTGCCTATTTTCCAGACGAGGAGTCTCTCCCTTAGTCTCTGCATGCAGATGTCCTTGCACGTAGCCAGATACAATTGCCTTGGCTCATATACATGTGTGGTGGCATAAAGGTGGCTCCTTCTTGAGATTCTAAGGTGCAACTACACCTGTCTTGTAGGCCTCTTCTGACCCTCCTCTAGAACCCGCAGAAAATGAAATTGCAGATATTTTGTTTTGCATTAGAAACATCTGATAGAAAATAGGCCAAATTTGTTTAGTAAACCAATAAAAGACTACACGAGCTGTTCATTTTGCTTGCAGGCATAGCTTAAGTTTGCATTCCTGTTGTTATTTATCACTGACACAATAGATGTATCTGCTTAATATGAAGAACTCTATTGCATTTGGTCTGTGGAATTTTTATGATAAATTGGCACTCTATGTACATTTGGGAGCTTGCAATAGATGCTGGGAAATGTTTCAATAGGTTCCTATAGAAAATCCCAATAAGATGGTTATAAAATGCTCAGCACTCTACAGAGATAGAAAAGTCCCACATTATATCAACAGCTCCCTTCTAGTTTCAATAGCTATTATATATGTATATTTTTCAAAATGAGAATAAGATTTACCACACACAGTAGTTTCTGATTCTCAATTCAATTCGGTTCAATTTTGTCCATGTGTAGATATTTGTTAGGCATTGCAGTCCTGGTTTTGAAAGGAAGTCTCCAACTGGGCAGAAGTCAGGTGGGGCATCATTAGTACGTATCTGACCATATGTGTGCTGACACTGCCTCCATTTCCAGGCTCAGCCTAATTAACACTCTGTTGGCAATTTTGCGGCATAAATAATATCTCTCATTGGGAGCTCACCCATTTGTGGGAAGGAAATTACGTGCCTTGTCACTGAACAAATTAAACAATAGTAAATGGAGTTAAGATACAGATCAGCCATGATCTAATTGAATAGCGGAACAGGTTCACGGGACTGACTGGCCTACTCCTGTTCCTACGTTCCAACAGAAAGTGCACAGCACGCCATCTTGATGGAGGAGGTAGTGTCGTGAGAGTATCACGTGCTGGCAAAATCAAAGGAGGCAGAAAATTATTTAGGTGAGGGTGGAATGCTGCGTGCAGAACGCGCATCCCATTTTGGACTGCCCCAGTGAATCAGACTCCATGTGCTGACCTCGCTCAGTAGAACATGGCATTAACCGGCATGAAGGCCCCCTCGCCAGCGTTATTTAAAGAGATCACGCAGGACTTAGAGGTAAGTTGCTGGTTTACTACTTCTGGCTACTGCTTGACTCCTAGGTGTTTTTTTGCTGAGTTCTAACACAATTGAAAGTTCAATTTGCTTAGAAAGAGGTCTGCTTGCTCTTGTACTCCTGTAATTGTTTGCTCCACAAATGATCTGACTCCAAACATGGATTTCCTGGTAGGGCTGCTTCTGGGAATAGAGCATGATTGGGAGTATGAAGGAAGGCACCACAGAACAGGACAAGCTGCCAGAAATGGGAGGAGAAGGAGGAGGAAGGCACTCAGCAGGAGGCCATATCCACAGAGCATCTTCAAGGAGCACTTCTCCTACCTCAACTTGACTGGGGAGCAATGTATGATGCGCCTTCATTTTGCCAAGGAGGTTGTTACCGAGTTGTTGGTGCTATCATCTTTTTGTGTATAAGTGGCTAACTTAAACATGTTGGACAATCTATAATGGTGCATCTATCCAGGTTATTGGAAATTGAACTTTGGATAACAGTGTCATTATGTAAAAATATTTCTTCCAAAGAGGTTAGAAAATATAATTAATGATGAGATGGTTTCATTTTTAGGAATATTAGAGAGCTGGAACACTTTATTGTAACATGACTCCGCTCAGTAGTGGTATCAGCCATCCTGTATAAGCCTTGTGAAATCTCAATGATAGGCCGACAAATATAAAAATAGATAGCAACTAAATGTCTTTATTTACAACAATTTACAACCGTCACTGCAAATCATGCATACTGCACACTATATATATAGTAGCCTCACTGCCACACATTAACTCTGTCTACATACACATACAGGAATACAAATACCTGTCCCCAAATATACCCGGGCTGTCAGATGTTGGCTTTAATGGGAGATGGTGTCCTGCAGCTTGTTGCAAATAGTTTGGTAGTGGAACAGGGAAATGGTGATTTAGTACAGAATGGTCCTTGGACTCATCTAGCACTGGAGATTTCCTAGCTCCCAGGTTTCTCACTTGTGATCTACATTAATCCACATGTGCACTTCCCAGCAGAGACTCGCCAGTTAACGATCAAGGGTAGGAGCTCTGGCTGATTTCTTTTTGTCTTCGTAACCTGGGCAGTGAGGTCAATTGTAGCACCCTTACTGGTTTCTGGCTGATGTGAGATTAACTCAATGTCGTCGAGGGATCAAACACAGGGCCAGCCCAGGTTTTATGGCTGAGTATTACTCCACAGAGTGTATTTGCCATTGAGCCATGGGGGTAGCTAAGACGTTTATAGTGTTATAAGATTTTGTAGGATTTGTACTTCTATGTTGATACAAGTGGAAATCTATCATATCAGGAGTTAGGATTTTCATGAAAGGAGGAGAGAAAACAGAGATAAGCTAGAAAAAAGAAAAGATTAAAATGACTACAATACAACTGCATTTCAATTCTGGTATTTGATATGAAGACAGACCCCATAACAAGTCACATCACAGAGGAGGTTTGGTTTCCATTTAGTGCTCCTATTCATATTCTTCTCAATTGAAACTAAATATAATTAATAATCTCATTTATTACCATTGTAGTATAATATGACTAAATTGGTCACTGATCACTGTGTGCTACTATTAACTATACTGCAAATTATATCCTTCAAATAAATCTGGACCTTTTTCTCTTAATACATCAGTAATCAAAATTCCATAGAACTATATAAGATTCAAGGTAATATTGTGACATTCACAAGGATGACATTCTCACCTTTTTATGAAAAAGGTGTGGGAGTTTAACAGAGACAAAGCTGAAATGTAGAATGATCATTCTGGCCACAGTGCATGCCCACATACAGAATTCCATTGTGAAACTTCCACCCCCCACCTCCCAAATACACACACTCTAATTATAACCCTATGGACAAGGGGAATCATCAAAGATGTCAAGACCCTTTACTACGAAATCTATCAAATGCATTTGAAAAAGAACAAGATGTGTTTCCACATGATGGGTCAAGCCTGGTCGAAAGTCAAACTAGCAAGAATTGAAAATTGCTTTCCATTGTTGAGCCTGCCCTCCCCCATGCTGTTACAGAACGGATTGAGTTTGGCCAGTTTGTCAGTATGAATGACAATACAAAGTGCTGTCGAGAGCTGACAGATGAGGAGGTTGCAGTTTCAGTTATGAAAGTTCAGGGCAACCAAAATGATCCAGCAGACACTGATGTCGGAGAGGAAGATATACTTTTCCATTCACAGCTGAAATACAGCAATACCTTGGAAAAATGGGTGATACTTCGAGTGCTATACTGTCTCAGCAGACAATTACAACCTGTGTTGTGAACTTGAAGATTTAGTCCACTGGGTCTCTTTGGAGAACTGTAAACAGGTAAAAATTGGATGATACTAAATGACTCTTACAACAGTAGCAGCTAACATCCAGTGGAGCCATGTAACTGATTCTGCATTTTGCACATAGCACTTTAGTAAAATGGTTGGATGCAGTCATTGTGGTTGCTATTGATCAGGGACAGATCATTTAGTATAATAGCCCCGAGAAATTAATATGTTTTGTTGGCAAATAGGTTATTCTTTTAAGCAGCCTCCTTTATATACATGTCTAATGGTTCTCGCTAGGAAAATATGCCATTCTACCTCCATTTCCAGCAGTGGGAGGAAATGAAGGGGTTGGTGAGGTCTCAGAGGGCTGCAAAGTTACCACTCTGAAGCTTGAAGACTGGGTGATTCCATTTGATGTGAGACGTGGTAAGCAGTTACACTTGTTTATTTGTATTATGGGACAATATTCATGGCCAATTAATGGAATTTGTAAAGAAATTTCCTTGAAATTTTATAAATATAGGCATAGAGTACAAAAAGCAAGTTATGGTAAATCTTTGTAAATCACTGATTAGGCTTCAGCTAGAGTATTGCAAACAATTCTGGGCACCACACTTTAGGAAGGATGTCAAGGCCTTGGAGAGGATTTAGAGGAGATTTACTAGAATGGTACCAGGGATGCGGGACTTCAATTATGTGGAGAGACTGGAGAAGCTGGGATTGTTCTCCTTAGATCAGAGAAGGTCAAGGGGAGATTTAATAAAAGTGTTCAAAATTATGAGGGGTTTTGATAGAGTAAATAAGGAGAAACTGTTTCCACTGGCAGGAGGGTCAGTAACCAGAGGACACAGATTTAAGATGATTGACAACAGATCCAGGAAATGAGGAGAAATGTTTTTATGCAGTGAGTTGTTATGACCTGGAATGCACTGCCCAAAGGGGTGGTGGAAACAGATTCAATAGTAACTTTCAAAGGGAATCGGATACGTACTTGAAGTGGAAAAATTTGCAGGGTTATGGGGAAAGAGCAGGAGAGTGGAACTAATTTGATAGCTCTTTCAAAGAACCACCACACACAATGGGCCGAATGGCTTCCTTCTGTGTTGTATGATTCTAAGGGGTGAAATGTGCAAACGCACAAACAAATTCCAACTCAAGGAACTGGTACAAAATATTTTTAAATTAGTTTGATCGAGGAAGTTTCCTTTTAATGCAGTTTGTGTGGAGGAACATATAAAATATAATATAGGAAGTGGGAACTCTTGCCAAGAATGTACATGTTTAGAAATGTAGAAGATTTCGTTAACTATATGGGGCTGCTTACAGTTATATTGGAGAATGGAGTGATGACTGCTATTGGTCGCTCAAAGTTGGAGAGAGTGAATGTACAGTTTTGCTAATATGATTTAAAATGTCAGTCGGCGACTGTCACTACCAATGTCTAGACAATGTAGCAAAGCTTTTAGAAAATTGCTGGGATGTGTAGCCAGAACAATAGAGTTCAAATCAAAATAAATTATGGTAAGAATTAGCCATATATTGGTCAGACCACACCTGGAGTAATACGTTCAATTTTGTCAATCATGTTGCAAAAACTATGCACATATATTGGAGAGGGTGCAGAGAAAAGCAACAAGAACGATCCCAAGTGTAAAGCGGACGAGCTGTGATGGAAGATTAGAGAAGGTTAAGTTCCAAGGAGGTATGTGAAATATTAAATGGTATGTGGCTAAACCCAAAATATTGCTTGAAAGTAAGTCATGCTCGAGTCCAGAAGACATAAATTACATTTGCAAAAAGTAAACTTATATCAGGTATTATTAAGAACTTCTTTACCCAAAAGGTAATAAATGTTTTTAATAATCTGCTGGGCAGGGTGATAGAGGCAAAATCATTAGGGAGATTCAAACTGCAGTTGGATGCTATAATGGGAGTGCTAGGAAAATAGAGGGATGAGCTTCAATAGATTAAGTGGCCCTTTATCATCTTTGTCTGTTCTTTGTTCTTAAAACATGTTTCACCAGATTTGTTTGCACCAGTGAATGTAAAAGAAAAATAATGTGAACATGATGGGATCACTTATTTCACTGCAATGTTTTAGCTTTTTAGCTTTTAACTTCACAATTGTGGGGATATATATTTTGGTAATATTTCAGAATATGTGCATTCAGAGTGAGATTTTGCACCCTGGTGTGTGTTTTAGCACTGCTACATACTAAATCACTTTGCTGCTAAGAGCAATCCTACTTGTTTGTTATTACTGTTATGTCAGTTTTGCTTTTTTTAATATCTTAAGCCAGGAGACTGTGACTGAGGGCAGAGTTAGACTACATGTACCAATTCGACACCAGTGTGTGTTTCAGTGTGCGTCTGTTCACTAGACTGTTATATTGTTATATTGTTCCTCTGCTCAAGTGAATTTATTGCACTTTGAAAACCATTGCTGCCTTCCTGGAGATGTGCGTGTCATTGGCAGTGTAATGATGCACGTGAATGTTTACATTATGAATATGCAAAACTTACTGAAATGTGATTCAAATTGGAATGGATAAAAGTAACTCAGTAAAAGCATTATACTCTTTGGGGAAAACATCTCTTTCCATGATGGGCTTTTCATACACAGCTCCTGTTATCATAACAAATTGACAATTGCTGCTCTGCACCTGAACTCAGACACCCAATGTAAATACTCCAGCAGAAATGATATGAAAACACCTAATGGAGGTGGTTTCACTCAGCTGGCTTTAATGCAGTTGGGACTCAGATCACCCTTCTGAGCTAAATTTCCATTTTAGGGACCTGCAGTGTCTAATTTTCCATCCCTTTAAATTAAGGGATGGAAAATCAGACACTGCAGACAATTTCTCGACCAGTGCTCCCTCGGAGCACCATTCTGAACTAAACCAATCAACACGTGGAATCAGCCTTATAAGAGACTATTTTCTCTTTCCGAAGGTGCAGGAAACTGGTGGTAGTGGATCGACTGCCTATTATACCTCCAGCCTGACATTCCTTTCCATTGAAGTCACCGAAGGTGAAAGTTACCCTCATAACATTTAATCATACACTGAAATAATAATTATATTCATTGTTTATTAATGTCCCTGGGATTAATATTTTTGCAGATATAAAATTTACCATTTAGAATTTATTTCTTACTTTAACCTGCAGAAATTGATTTAGTATCATGCATGGTAACATCTTGTGAAGTCATCTGAAATGAATCAAAAATGAATTGAAAATAAATTTAAATTTTAGGCAGGGAGTAGCAGTTATGGGGCGTGCATCGCAGGACATCATGGGATCACAGCCAATCATTCTCCATTTGTTGTGCATAAGATGCACTTCCTCTAAGTGTCGTTCCCACTGGGAATGCTGCATCATGGAAACACCCCTTTTATCTTTTTGTTTTCAACAATATTTTTCAAAAAACAAGAAGTGGTGATGGCTCAATAGAGTCATGAACCAACGTGTGTATTCCAACCATTTAAATATATTGCATAACAGAGTTTAATAGTGCTAAGAAAGCAAAGAGAGGGCATGAAAAAATATTGGCAAGTAAATTCAAGGAAAACCCAAAGTTGTTTTATAAATACATTAAGAGCAAGAGGATAACTAAGGAAAAAGTAGGGCCTATTGGAGACCAAAAAGGTAACCTGTATGTAGAGGTGGAAGATCTGGGTATAGAAATATAGAAACATAGAAAATAGGAGCAGGAGTAGGCCAATCGGCCCTTCGAGCCTGCTTCGCCATTCAATATGATCATGGCTGATCCTCTGTCTCAATACCATATTCTCGCACTCTGCCCATACACCTTGATGCCTTTTGTGCCTAGAAATCTATCTAGCTCCTTCTTAAATATATTCAATGACTTGGCCTCCGCAGCCTTCTGTGGTAGAGAAATTCACAGGTTCATCGCCCTCTGTGTGAAGAAATTTCTTTTCATCTCAGTCCTAAATGTCCTACCGTGTATCCTGAGACTGTGGCACCTCGTTCTGGACCACCAGCCAGGCGAAACATCCTCCCTGCATCCATTCTGTCTAGCCCTGTCAGAATTTTATATGTTTCAATGAGATCCCCTCTCATTCTCCTAAACTTGAGTGAATACAGCTCGAGTCGACCCAATCTCTCCTCATATGAGTCCTGCCATCCCAGGGATCAGTCTGGAGAACCTTCACTGCACTCCCTCTATGGCAAGTATATCCTTTCTTAGGTAAGGAGATCA
Organism: Heptranchias perlo; assembly: GCF_035084215.1. Lineage (NCBI taxonomy): Eukaryota > Metazoa > Chordata > Chondrichthyes > Hexanchiformes > Hexanchidae > Heptranchias > Heptranchias perlo. The sequence goes on along the minus strand of NC_090329.1, from coordinate 68,619,263 downwards.
AAACTGCACACAATAGTCCACGTGTGGTCTCACCAAGGCCCTGTATAACTGCAGTAAGACGTCCTTGCTCCTATACTCAAATCCTCTTGCAATGAAGGCCAACATACCATTTGCCTTCCTAACTGCTTGCTGCACCTGCATGTTTGCTTTCAGTGACTGGTGTACAATGACACCCAGGTCCCTTTGTACATCAACATTTCCCAATCTATCACCGTTTAAATAATACTCTGCCTTTCTGTTTTTCCTTCCGAAGTGGATAACTTCACATTTATCCACATTATACTGCTTCTGCCATGTATTTGCCCACTCACTCAACTATGGTTCTTAATGAATACCTAGCTTCTGTATTCACAAAAGAGGCGGACGATGCAGACATTATAGTTGAGGAGGAGTGTGAAATATTGGATGGGATAAACATAGTGAGGGAGAAAGTATTAAGGGGATTAGCATTTTGAAAGTAGATAAATCAACAGGCCCGGATGAAATGCATCCCAGGCTGTTAAGAGAAATAAGGGAGGAAATAGCAGAGGCTCTGACCATCATTTTCTAATCCTCCCTGGCAATAGTGGTGATGCTGAAGTTGTACCGTTATTTAAAAAGGTAGAAAGGGATAGATCGAGTAATTACAGGCCAGTCAGCATAACCTCGGTGGTGGGCAAATCATTGGAAACAGTTCTGAGGGACAGTATTAATCGTCATTTAGAAAGGCACGCATTAATCAAGGACAGTCAGCATGGATTTGATCAGGGAAGGTCGTGTCAGACTAACTTGATTGAATTTTTTGAGGAGGTAACAAGGATGGTTGATGAGGGTAGTGTGTTTGATGTAGTCTACATGGATTTTAGCAAGGTTTTTGACAAGGTCCCAGATGGCAGTCTGGTCAAAAAAGTAAAAACCCATGGGATCCAAGGGAAAGTGGCGAGTTGGACCCAAAATTGGCTCAGTGGCAGGAAGCAAAGGGTAATGGTTGACGAGTCTTTTTGTGACTGGAAGTCTGTTTCCAGTGGGGTTCCGCAGGGCTCAGTACTAGGTCCCTTGCTTTTTGTGGTATATATCAATGATTTAGACTTAAATGTAGGGGGTATGATTAAGAAGTTTGCAGATGATACAAAAATTGGCCGTGTGGTTGGTAGTGAGGAGGAAAGCTGTGGACTGCAGGAAGATATCAATGGACTGGTCAGATGGGTAGAAAAGTGGCAAATGGAATTCAATCCAGAGAAGTGTGAGGTAATGCATTTGGGAAGGGCAAATAAGGCAGGGAATACACAACAAATGGGAGGATACTGAGAGGTGTAGAAGAACAGAGGGAACTTGAAGTGCATGTCCACAGATCCTGAAGATAGCAGGACAGGTAGATAAGGTGGTTAAAAAGGCATACGGGATACTTTCCTTTATTAGCCGAGGCACAGAATATAAGAGCAAGAAGGTTTATTTTTTATTCGTTCATGGGATGTGGGTGTCGCTGGTGAGGCCGGCATTTATTGCCCATCCCTAATTGCCCTTGAGAAGGTGGTGGTGAACCGCCTTCTTGAACCGCTGCAGTCCGTGTGGTGAAGGTTCTCCCACAGTGCTGTTAGGAAGGGAGTTCCAGGATTTTGACCCAGCGACGATGAAGGAACGGCGATATATTTCCAAGTCGGGATGGTGTGTGACTTGGAGGGGAACGTGCAGGTGGTGGTGTTCCCATGTGCCTGCTGCTCTTGTCCTTCTAGGTGGTAGAGGTCGCGGGTTTGGGAGGTGCTGTGGAAGAAGCCTTGGCAAGTTGCTGCAGTGCATCCTGTGTATGGTACTTACTGCAGCCACTGTGCACCGGTGGTGAAGGGAGTGAATGTTTATGGTGGTGCATGGGGTGCCAGTCAAGTGGGCTGCTTTGTCCTGGATGGTGTCGAGCTTCTTGAGTGTTGTTGGAGCTGCACTCATCCAAGCAAGTGGAGAGGATTCCATCACACTCTTGACTTGTGCCTTGTAGATGGTGGAAAGGCTTTGGGGAGTCAGGAGGTGAGTCACTCGCCGCAGAATACCCAGCCTTTGACCTGCTCTTGTAGCCACAGTATTTATATGGCTGGTCCAGTTAAGTTTCTGGCCAATGGTGACCCCCAGGATGTTGATGGTGGGGGATTCGGCAATGGTAATGCCGTTGAATGTCAAGGGGAGGTGGTTAGACTCTCTCTTGTTGGAGATGGTCATTGCCTGGCACTTGTCTGGCGCCAATTTATTTGCCACTTATGAGCCCAAGCCTGGATGTTGTCCAGGTCTTGCTGCATGCGGGTTCGGACTGCTTCATTATTTGAGGGGTTGTGAATGGAACTGAACACTGTGCAATCATCAACGAACATCCCCATTTCTGACCTCATGATGGAGGGAAGTTCATTGATGAAGCAGCTGAAGATGGTTGGGCCTAGGACACTGCCCTGAGGAACTCCTGCAGCAATGTCCTGGGGCTGAGATGATTGGCCTCCAACAACCACTACCATCTTCCTTTGTGCTAGGTATGACTCCAGCCACTGGACAGTTTTCCCACTGATTCCCATTGACTTCAATTTTACTCGGGCTCCTTGGTGCCACACTCTGTCAAATGCTGCCTTGATGTCAAGGGCAGTCACTCTCTCCTCACCTCTGGAATTCAGCTCTTTTGTCCATGTTTGGATCAAGGCTGTAATGAGGTCTGGAGCCAAGTGGTCCTGGCGGAACCCAAACTGAGCATCGGTGAGCAGGTTATTGGTGAGTAAGTGCTGCTTGATAGCACTGTTGACGACACCTTCCATCACTTTGCTGATGATCGAGAGTAGACTGATGGGGCGTTAATTGGCCGGATTGGATTTGTCCTGCTTTTTGTGGACAGGACATACATGGGCAATTTTCCACATTGTCAGGTAGATGCCAGTGTTGTAGCTGTACTGGAACAGTTTGGCTAGAGGCTCAGCTAGTTCTGGAGCACAAGTCTTCAGCACTACAGCTGGGATGTTGTCGGGGCCCATAGCCTTTGCTGTATCCAGTGCACTCAGCCGTTTCTTGATATCACGTGGAGTGAATCGAATTGGCTGAAGGACTGGCTTCTGTGATGGTGGGGATATTGGGAGGAGGCCGAGATGGATCATCCACTTGGCACTTCTGACTGAAGATGGTTGCAAACGCTTCAGCCTTGTCTTTTGTACTCATGTGCTGGACTCCGCCATCTTTGAGGATGGAGATGTTTGCAGAGCCTCCTCCTCCCGTTAGCTGTTTAATTGTCCACCACCATTCACGACTGGCTGTGGCAGGACTGCAGAGCTTTGATCTGATCCGTTGGTTATGGATTCGCTTAGCTCTGTCTATAGCATGTTGCTTCCGCTGTCTTGCATGCATGTACTCCTGAGTTGTAGCTTCACCAGGTTGGCACCTCATTTTTAGGTACGCCCGGTGCTGCTCCTGGCATGCTCTTCTACACTTCTCATTCAACCAGGGTTGATCCCCTGGCTTGTTGGTAATGGTAGAGTGAGGAATATGCTGGGTCATGAGGTTACAGATTGTGCTGGAATACAATTCTGCTGCTGCTGATGGCCCACAGCGCCTCATGGATGCCCAGTTTTGAGCTGCTCGATCTGTTCTGAATCTATCCCATTTAGCACCGTAGTAGTGCCACACAACACATTGGATGGTGTCCTCAGTGCGAAGACAGGACTTTGTCTCCACGAGAACTGTGCGGTGGTCACTCCTACCAATACAGTCATGGACAGATGCATTTGCAACAGGTAGATTGGTGAGGACGAGGTTATTCTAGAACACTATAAAACATTTGACAAGCCACAGCTTGAGTACTGAGTACAGGTCTGGTCACCACATTACAGGAAAAATGTGATTGCACTAGAAAGGGTACAGAGGAGATTGATGAGGATGTTGCCGTACTGGAGAATTTTAGCTATGAGGAAAGATTAGATAGGCTGGAGTTGTTTTCTTTGGAACAGAGGAGGCTGAGGGGAGATTTTATTGAGGTGTATAATATTATGTGGGCCTAGATAGAGTGGACAGGAAGGAGCTATTTCCCTTAGCAGAGAGGTCAATAACCAGGGGGCA